>NW_027332227.1:13652648-14261006 GCF_041222505.1 Epargyreus clarus | reverse complement strand
TACATATTTCTGAAGTCGGCGCTCATATTGGACACGCTGTTTACGCTGTTATCAAACGAAATATATTGAGCGCCGACTTCAGAAATATGTACTAAACCAACATTTATTTCAATTATTTTTTACTTTGTAGTGACATAGAAGTCGGTTTTATTTTTTTGTTAAATTTTTTTTTTAACAACTATTATTAATCCGAACTTAATAGCATGGATTTCCGCAAAGTTACGCCTGATACAACCACTGGTGTGGCGAATGTCCAGCTCACCTGGGTGGAGCCCGACGGGGCAACGCGCTAAGAGGACTCCGGTTGCGTTCCTTTGGAGATCCCGGAGTCCTCTGTGCAGCGCTGAGGACGGCCACCGGAGCGGTTCTAGTGCGGTAAGAGTCCCACATAACCCTGTGTCGCTCCCACGGCATCGGGTACCTGTTGAAGACTTGCCCCCTCGTGAAGAAAAAAAAAGTAACATTCAGCGTGCGAATTTAGATTGAAAACTAACAGGGCATTTTTCTTCAGTGCTGGCGCGCGGAAAAATAACCCTCCTAAGTTCTGGCATCAAGGGGAGCAATGTACGAGTATCTGTGGCCGATATCTAGTATTACTCTAATCCTGTTTAGATTCGATTACCCATGTCCATGGGTAGCAATAGAAATTACCACCATGAACTCAAATCCAGGCTTCATGTTCGTTTACTTCCTCCATCGCATAAAAAGTATAGTTAAACCACAATCAAAGAAGCCATACTCATTCGAACCATAGGCATGTAGTTAAAATTGCAACGCAACTAACATAAGTGACACTATTACAGACTGCCGTAGACAATGTAACACAATAGAGTCCTAATACAATAATGCCAGTCAAATAGATCATCATTAAAAAGCCTTCATCTACAAATATTGACCGATTGAAGTCAATTGAACATGCGCTTTGAATCAATGAGCATTTAGTTTGAGTCAATCACTGTATAGTTTAAGTTACAGTAAAGTTTAAGACAGACTATTATATTATATAAACGCTATAAAAGTTTATAATCAACTACCCAATAAATTTAAAGAATTGACGTAAAAATAAAGTGTCTGACTGGCTCCTTGATAAATGTTTTTACGACTTGGGCGAATACTTTGCATATAAGGAAAATAATCAGCTGCTATATTGACATACATACTTTTTTCATGTTATTTAAATAAATTTAATTAAATTAAACATATTTGACATTAATATACATAATTGACTAAATTAACTAAAAATTATTACTGTATTATGAACTTGACATTGCACACTATTTTTATAGTAGAATGTAAGAACATATAAAATATTTGTCACCATTTACCATTACTACATTCTGGCAATAAATAATTTTTATTTTCATTTTCATTGAATGTGGTAGAACCCTTTGGTGGTAGACTCCAGTAACACAACCGCCCCACTTATTTCTGCCTAATAGGTAGCTACCTAATAGCTGTTGTGTTGTAGTTTGAAAGGTGTGGTAAAGTTCGTCATAGTCGTAGAACAAAGTCGGATTTAACAAATTTACAGGGCAGCCATTTCAAGTTATTCACACACGTCATTTTACTATGAGCGCATTTCAAATCCGTCGTAATACCGACTGATTAATTTGAAAACTTAAATACGTAGATATTTTTCTGTAATGCAGTAATATGTAGACAATATGTTATCCAAATATGATAAAAAGGGAATTTCACATTTTTGTCAAATCCGTCTTTGTTCTACGACTATGACGAGTTGTCATACTTATGCGAGACGTTGCAACGTATTGGTAACGCAGGTTGGACTTTAATGTTATCTACCGTGAATTATCTATATCTTAATTATATACATCTGTTGGTTGCGGACGGCAAGAGTGGGAGCTCGAACCGTCCAGCAAGCGACCCCGGGAAGGACGGCGGTATGTGTGGTCGCATACCGTCGTAAACACTACGTGGTGTGGGAGGAGCGAAAACTGCTCCCCCAGGGTAGAGCCCGTTGGGCATCGCGCTTGGAGGGCTCCGGTTGTGTTCCGTTGGAGATCCCGGAGTTCTCCAACAAGCGTTGAGGACGGCCACCGGGGGGGTTTTAGTGCGGTAAAAATCCCACATAACCCGGCGTCGCTCCCACGTCGTCGGGTACCTTTTGAAGGGGGAACCCTCGAGAAGAAAAAAAAAATGGTTGGACTTTAATGTTATCTACCGTGAATTATCTATATCTTAATTATATACATCTGCTGTTATATATCTGCTGTTTTCATTATTGTTTGTCTTTTTTTTCTTTTGTTGCTTTGTAATACCTGATGCAAATTCTCTACATCCACCCAGGGTTGACTGATAGAGAATGCCATCAGGCATTGCCCTTTTGTACATTTCTTTTCAGAGGTGATGCAATAAATTTTAAATAAATAAATTATAGATGTCCACGGGCGGCAGTAGCCACTTATCATCGGGTCGACTGCATGCGCGTTACTTCTATATTACAAGAAATAATGGTAAAGAAATCTGACATCGACATGCAGTCTGTAAGCTTAAATAAGCATGTAATCTTCATAAAGCAAATAGACATATAAGTAATGTGTGAATAAATATTTCTTCTTCGTGTCTTTGTACCCATAGTACTCACGATACAGAAAGTCCTAAGCATAGTAATTTATTACTGAAATTAGGAGTCTATCTGTTTCTTTTTTTATGTTACCTTTTCTATGTCTACTGCTAATTGAGGTATGTGGAATTGTGGACCGAGGTTGCAATATTGCAATGGTGGCTGAAACCGGAATGGATTTCAGTAAAGGATTTAACATATAACGTATAATATATCGTTCTTCGTATTACTTCTTATATAAAACTGAAATAACAACAGGTGGTAGAACTTTTTGTGGTTCGACTTTGGAGCCACCGATGCCAAACCTATTTCTGCCTAATAACAACAGTGTTCCGATGATAATGGAGACATAATTACTTATTTGAGGCATTCTAACTTAGCCCTCATGGATAGCAACATCTGTGGCCGACCTCAGGTCTCTAATCGCATCAAGGGTTCATTACAGATATCCATGGGTGGCAGTAGCCACTTATAATCGTGTGGACTATATGCTCGTTAGCTATTTCTATTACATGAGGAACAAATAAGATTAAAATTGGTGCTACAGTCAAGCCAAGGGTTCCCTTTAAAATACGACTTTAAAATGCCTTAAAGTAACAGTAGGATTACTTTCCGGCAAAAGTACCGCATAGTTTGCTGGTCATTAATAATAACTTGCTCTACGCTAGTGACCCGACCCACTTACAACCAACGCTATAACTACACCACTTAACCCCTTGTAATTGTGGTAAAAAATTATAAGATCTATTTTAATTTTTGCAAGTAATCACCATACTACATTTTTTTTGAAAATTTTGTGACGTTTTGTTCGCTGTTATCTATTAGGTTCTGAGGTTTTTAATAAGTAAAATATGTATTTTATTTTAATAACATGTTTTTAATAATAATATAGGAGTAGCAGACGAGCATGCAGTCCACCTGATGGTAGCTACATGGACGTCTGTATTCAACCCCAGATAGGATTAGATATTCCTACCTGAGGTCCACCGCAGATGTGCCGCTACCCTTGAGGACTAACTTGGGATGCCTTGGAAAAGTATATCTCCCTCATTCAAACCAGAACACAGCAGCATTTAACACTACTATTAATAGGCAGAAATAGGTGTGGCGGTGGTGCCACCAGAGTCGAACCGCAAAATATTCCTTCAAAAAAAGACAATGTAACACAAGATATGTACCAACAACGATAAGGTATTCCAATTTAATTTTCAGATATCATTACCATAGTTTAAAATTCGGTTTCAATCTGCAGCCCGCGATGTGAATCCCCGGTTTCTAAGGTCATGTAAGGGCGGTATGTTTCTAAGGTCACTTTTGAGGGTTACGTCGGACCCTTCCATTCAGAGGCCCAGTTTTAAAGAACTATGCTAACAAGTTCGAAATATACCTACCATATTTTTACCAGTTTTTTATTAATTAATCTGTGAATTTTTTATCTGCGAAAGATCAAAATTTGTCAACGTCTAGTATAAAGAAATTGTCAAATATCAATCTATCCAAAACATTAGATAGATTGAGTATTAATAACAGACGTATGCGTTGCGTCAAGCATTACATCATACTTATCTCCACGAAGCAACAGTATCAATGATGTTATCAAACGGCTTATCCTGCTCATACGACTGCGGCCAAAGGTCAGGAATACTGACCCCTTTATTTTATTAGACACTTATTAGTGTATTGCCCTTAATAGAATGAACATTTTTCTTGCAACGGCAGTAGTAATCTTTTGTTATCTTTGTATTAGTGTCAGTAATGCTTGGTTAACATTTAAAATAGGTTTTTTTTAATGAACCGATTTTGCCTGGCGAATGCTCCAATGGACATTGAGTCCAATAATCTAACCCCTATAGAATTGGAGTACCTAATATTAGCTACAGATATTTTGCTATGTAAGAACTATCAAATAGTAGGCAGTGATAGCCTAGTGGTTAAGAAACTCGGCCTCTCGATTGAGGGGTCCGAGGTTCAAATCCCAAGCACGCACCTCTGATTTTTCGAAGTTATGTGCGTATTAGAAATTAATTATCACTTGCTAAAATCCGGTGAAGGAAAACATCGTGAGGAAACCTGCGTACCTGAGGAATTTATAAAAAAAAACTCAAAGGTATGTGAAGTCTACCAATACGCAGTTGGCCAGCGCGGTGGACTATGGCCTAATCCTTCTCATTATGAGAGGAGACCCGTGCCCAGCAGTGGGACAGTAATGGGTTGCTGATGAAGAACTAGTGAGAGATCAAATACTAGGCTGAGCAGGCAAGAACCTAGGGTGGTAGATCTATTTTTCGTCTATTTTCAGAGATTACTTTACCTTATTGACCTTTTTTGACTGACTATAGGGGGAGGCAACAAATAGTGATTTTTATTAGTCCGCTATAGTATTTGATCTGGATAGCCTAGAATTTACGATATAAAATTGTATATTATGTGAATAGGGGCGGCAAAATTTGAATAACCTTCTGACGGCGTATTAGCCTGCGTCTCTTCACTACCTACTTATGGGTCTACCTCTCAACACACCTTCCAAACTGGGAAACGACACCGCTTTACATAATGTTTATAAAGAGATAACACGAAGAGCTTCTTCTTCATTAAAAATAAGTTACTCTTTCATATGAATTACCTTCATTTTCGTACATAAACAAACGAAAATCAAACACAGAATAAACCAAAAACATACAAATCGATTGCAAGGCACGTTAACACTCTATTTTCGTTTAAAGTGGCGAAAGAATAGTATTTTAATGTTGTTTATTTAGGTGAATACATCTACATATTTCACCGGTTGAATCAACACTGGCATCTGTTTGGAATCACGGGATATATATAAATAAAATTGGTTTGTTTTTTATAGTTTATCTACCTTTGGAAGTCTCACCACAAATGGGTTAGCGACAGGCGAATTCCAAGACAAATGTCATTTGGGTGAATGTGAACGGAATAGATAGGACTAAATAAATAATGACGATAATGTAATACATACTTTGCACTATTTAGGACACTGTTACGCTGGCAAGATATTGATTTTTATTGTATCACCTTTTTTCCGATTGCGAAGAGTAAAGTTAAATAAATAAATAAATAAAGTTTTTACTTCCGTTCACTGTTTGGGCGCCAGTGTGTTTGTATGTGTTTTGCCAAGACTAATCTTGATCTCGTAGATTTAGTTAAAATTTCCTCATCCTTCATCGCTTATCGCTGACTGTCGACTAGACTAAAAGAGAACCATTAGCGTTGCTAATGTTGTTCGTTTTACGAATTCCGTTTTTTGACCAGATTTATATGGACTCTGGAGGATTTTAAATAAGATTCTTCATCTAAGTCTTAGATTCTAAGACACGTTGCTCTAAATTAGTGGTACTTTACCTCACCTTACTTAACCTAAGTTGAAGGTGGTAGAACCTTTTGTGGTTCGACTCTAGCGGCACCACCGCCACACCTATTTCTACCTAATAACAGCAGTGTTAGGCGCTGCTGTGTTCCGGTTTGAAGGGTGTGGTAAGGGAGACAAACTTTTCCGAGGCGTTCCAGCTTAGTCCTCAGGGGTAGCGGCGCACCTGTGGCCGACCTCAGGTAGGAATATCTAATCCTATCTGGGGTTATAGATGTCCATGGGCGGCAGTAGCCACTTACCATCAGGTGGACTGCATGCTCGTCTGCTACTCCTATATTATAAAAAAAAAAAAAACAAAACATACTATACTTACACAAAGAGATAGCAATGCAATAGCCGATCTCATATAATTCCCGTTCCACATTCGGTTGATTTGAGAACACCGTAAGTGGACCGTGACTACTAATCTTAGTTTAGAAAGTGGTAGAGTCCTTGATGGTTTGACTCCGGCGGCATCACTACATCCGTGTTAAGCTACTGTGTTCTAATTAGAAGGGTGTGGTAAGGGAGACATACTTTTCAGAGGCGTTCCAACTTAGTCCTCAGGGGTAGTTATCGTCATCGTTCGTTTCGAATATCCCATCCTGTCCCATCCGGGGTTCTCCAGCCATGATCGCCAGAAGCCACTTACCATCAAGTAGACTGCATGCTCGTCTGCTCCTCCTATATTACAAAAAAGGCGGATAGCAAACTCGTTAAATGGATTATACGATGGCTTTATCATGTTACAATTTCTAAAACGCATCCAACAACCAAACCTTTGATTTGAACCTGTCCCCCTAGCGTAAACGGCCGAAATTCATACAGCCATCACAGACGCACAAATACATGAACGTGGGGACTTGTATTATTGTAATTGTATCATGTATGTATGTATGTCGGCCAGTAGCCGCGACAGTTCCGTAGGGGGCGGTTGTCTCACGGCCCCTATTGTTAAACTATCGGGAAATATAATTCAAAGTGGTCAGTGCATATAAAGGAAGATTTTGACGTTTTGTGTGATTAAGTAAGTAAATTGCAATTTAATTTCAGTTATTCATCCAAATGTGTTTCATTGTCTTAATATTTAGTCTGGGAAAGTTACAGAATTTCGTACATCCGATTAAAGTTTTAAAATCATTTCACGATAACATAGTGTAAGCTGTTGAAATTATAAAGATGGTTTTTATTTTTATCAATCACGTCTGTAACAAAAACATTATTATTGACTCTAGCAACGAATTGATAGCGTAGGTTATCAAGTATCTATATAAATTATTGTTTTATATCCAGTTTAAATAAGCATTTAAATAATTATTTTGACTCTACTTCCCACACAAGTATCGTAATTAACTAACTTAAATACTGTTCGCATTTAATTCTAAATTCTGCCATAATTATAACTGAAAATACCTAGTTTTAAAAACATCATATTATTTTGTTTTGTGCATGTTTTTATTTTTATTGAGTACTAAAACTAGTCAATAACTACCAAAAAAGAAAACCCAGCTGAAAATTTTTGTCTTTTTATGAATAGACAAAATTATATGCAACTTTAATAAACAAATATAGAATTGCTAATTGCTAACGCATAATATTGCTGTTGAAATATGAAGGTCGAATAAACAATTCATTATAAAATAACAAACGAACATCATATGTCAACTGTCAAAGAATATTTAACAAACTTTTCAAGCGTCCACACATTGCTAGCTTTGTTCGAGCGACGTTTGAACACAATAAATGTTTATAATAATTAGATTAGGCCACAACACACTGCGATAAACAATCGAAACCACAGCCAAATGTTTACACCGAGCAACCTAAAATAGATATTGCCACAAAAATAGACAAATGACATGCGCTCTAATAGTTATCTGGTATGTGACAGCAGTGGTGGGGACTTCGGATTTTGGGCTGTGTTCAGCGTTCGAATCCCGGGCAACGCATCTTCTTTTTTCTTTTCAGTATAATGTGTGTTTAGAAATTAATCATCTGAAGTGATGTGAAGAGAAAGTCGTGAGGAAATCTAGCCTCCAACATTTCTTTAAAGAAATGTGTAGTCAGTTCGAACTTAGTCAATGTAACAAAAATCCTTCTAATTTTGACACGAAACCCGTGTTCAAAAATTGGAAAGAAATGTCTTACGTTAAAATGTACGACTGATGTTACAAAAAAATTATAACCCTTTCGTACTGATTGCCAGAGTAATTCAGTACCTTTTACGCGGAGGTTTTGCCTATATCCATCGATATACTACAATAAAGACGTACATTGGCAAATAAATAATAACATGAAAAACAACTTCTGACCAACATCAGTACCAACTCCTAGCCAATTATAAAAGGAAAAGCTTATAAATTACTTTTAAAAACCAGCTTTGTAAACATCGTCCACTTGTGATTAACAAAAATATTTTATGGCAAAATATATTCAATTCCTTTTAACGCATTCGTACATTTTGAAGTACCTTTCATTCGCTCGGACAACGTATCAAGAGCCATTCATCTCGTACATTCATTCTGTTCCCTTTATAAATGATGAAAGCATTCAATGGGTGCTTCCAGAGCATGGATCTGCATGCATCAGACTTGATTGTGATATTTAGAAAAGAGATAAGATGTTTTTTATTAAAATTGAATGATATAAAACATCGTTCATTCGTTGATTTTAAAATTTAAAGGTAGAACCCTCTTTCTATCTAATAACACCAGTGTTAAGCGCTGCTGTGGTAAGGGAGACATACACATACAAGAACGCATCAGTGATCGACCTCTATAAATACTCTCTCTCTCTAGTACTCTTATCTTGTCTTGGGTTCATTAAAATTTTTGGACGTGGCAGATGATTTTTTTTTTCTTTTTTATATTGGGGTAAATCATTATAGGCATCAGATTAATATGATTAATGTCATCAAAGTTATAAATTAAATATCTGCCAAACTGGTAGAACACCTTTAAAAAATTAGGTACATTTGAAAACTTTTTTAAACATCACTCAGGTATGCAAGTTTTCACACGATGCTTTCCTTCACCAGTAAAGCAAGTAATACTTTTTAATACGCACGTAACTTTAAAAAATCAGAGGTGCATGGGATTCAAACGTGGAATATAATTATGTATTTCTAACTAATTAGCTTTGCGTAAACTTTCTTCAATACTAAGCAATAAAAGGTCTTGTGCCATATACGGATTACCTTATCATAACCTTTACTTGGAGTTCCATGCGCTCTACATTGCCCATTTTCCTCTAATGAGTGTTCTAATCTTTTAGTTATTACAATTTTCTTATCAAAGTATTGACTCTTACATTACTGTTTTCCTCTTAACGTATCGTAAATAGTAGGCCTACTAATCTTACAAGTAGTCCGATTCGTTATGTTAAAAAGAAAATTATAGAGTTTTCTTTTAAATAAATATTTTTGGCAATTTATATTATAAAAATAAATTATGTGCGTGTGTGATATTGTAGGCTTTAGAGCCTACTATTTGAATCATTACAAGGGCCCAGAGCCGTATATTCGCCAATAAATTTTATCCTTTAAAATATTATTTAATACCCTGATCTTAATTATCCTGAAGGACAAATATATACTCCTTAATAACTTATTCTCTATTGAGAATAAAATATTTTAATAAATTTCAGCTTATTTAAAATAATCACTTAAAATTCCCATCTACCTTCAACCAACAATTATAATATTTGTGTTGTCTTTCTTTCACCATTAGGGTATTTTCTGTCAAATCTAAAATCGATTTATCAGTCACATAAAGATTAATTCTGTAGAAATAAGCATGATCGTAAAACTGATTAGATAATCGCTTGATCAATGTCTGATGCACTTCTTAATGATAATTTGATATTAATTTATACCTATTCAAAAATAAATATTTACAAAAAACAAAGAAAACATATTTTACATGCCGGTTGACTTAAACATGAAGCAATCATCTTAGTCCTCATGAGAGACAAAGTAAATTAGTGCATTGAAAAGTTACATTTAGGATTGCGTTTTTTAGAGGGTGCAATTTTATTTTTTTAATGTATAGGGGTCAGAAGAACCTTAAGTGCAAGTTTGTGGGATCGTCGCCTTTGTTTTATTGTAAGAAACACTGAAAAAAGTTATAACCTTCAAAAGTAAACTTTTTACAAATTTTTCACTTATTTTTGTGTATAACTTATTTATTGGTTACTTGACGATAAAAAATAATGGAAATAAAATTGTATAAAATTTAATTTTCTATATTTTATGATTAATTCAACTTTCTGTAGGGTTGCTAGTTTACGAGATACACCGCGAAAATCTTTTGCACCCCTTTCTCAAAGATGGCGGCCGGGGGACAAGGGTGGCGACCCCACTACACTAAGACTATAATTATTATTACAATCAATCAAGTATGAAAAAAAACTTCCAGACATTAGTTTGACATTCCTCAAATACCTTAAATCTTCAAGGCGAATGCAAATTGCGAATAGTAATAAGATAAATAAAATAAAAGATATTAGCTAGTCTGATAAGGCGGATAGAGTACTATTTGGATGTGATCCAGGTATAAAAATACGCGGCTTAGTGTCGTCTCGGGCGCCTGGGACTATCCCAGCTGGTTTAATGTACCGGCTAATATTAGGTTTGAACCTAGTATTTAAACTGCGGTTAGGAATAGCTTAACAAAAATGAAAAAGTTAAGATCTATTTATTAATAGGGAAAGACAAACTTTAAGAAGTTCTCAAAGGTGTATGAAGTATACCAATTCGCTGCTGCCAGAGCGGTAGCCTATAGCCTACACCACTCGTACCCAGCAATGGGACCATAATGGATCGATGACGAAAGATAAATATTTTTTTGTTCAGTATGGCTATTGAGGAGTTTTAGTGTTACCAACAAACCGTTTTTGAAATCTCAACATTGTTTTTATGGTCAAATTTCAATCATTACACGAATACTAACAATAATGATTCTATTTTACGCCCATTTAATAATCCCTATATATAATTTTGTGCCTACTAAAGATCGAAATTTGACAATGTACAGGAAATAAATAGTCAAATTTCTACTTTTGTTAGGCAAAATCTTAGATAAATTGATTTTCATTAACAGATGTTACCCATTTAATGTAACTCGTTAACAAACAGTCATAACTGCAACTCTTTTTATGTCCCA
This sequence comes from Epargyreus clarus, assembly GCF_041222505.1. Lineage (NCBI taxonomy): Eukaryota > Metazoa > Arthropoda > Insecta > Lepidoptera > Hesperiidae > Epargyreus > Epargyreus clarus. The sequence goes on along the minus strand of NW_027332227.1, from coordinate 14,249,887 downwards.
CCGCTGGAAATCGGTCTTTCCTAACTACTGAAGTAAGCCTGGAGTGCATACTCCAATTCACTATCCCAATCCTCAAAGTTCCTGGCCAACCAATGTCGGATGTTTTCCGCCACAAACGGCGACAAGGTTTATCGACTGCTATCCAATGATAACAACCGGCGACGTCAACGTGCCCTCCAACCACGGAAGGACCGGAATTCTAGCTAAATATTCGTAGTTTCATCGAAACTCTATTTCTAGAGACACTAGCTTCTACCCGCGGCTTTGCACGCAATCAGAAGTCGTCAGAAGTTTAAATGATAAAAGTTACTCTATCTCCTTTTCTGGACCCCTGTGTATAAAATTTCATGATCGGTTTGGTAGTTAATGTAGGAAAGAGTAGCAACAAACAACAAAACAAGCTCACTTTCGGATTATAGTATTAGTTAGGATGGTATCGTATTATTTTTATGCAAACAAAACCTTGGCCTTAGCCCTTAACCTTCACGTTTTCGGTGACGAAACAACTATTAATCATTGCCAACCGTTACTCGCTACCAAAAAATATTTTTTCACATTCTCTCGTGTGCGTGCCCAACCGCACACAATTTTTACGATTTTGTTTTGTAAAGAACCCCAAAATTCTTATTACGAAGCCTGCACAGGCCCTACAAAACGCGTTCCATAAACACGTTTAATGTAAACGTGTTTATGGAACGCTTTTTGTGTTGTCTATCATATAAACTTTAATACAAGTATGTACATCGCGTCAAACTCCTTTCAAAATCTAGATTGCCGTTCATAGAAACATACAAAAAAATGTAAGCAGTATGATCATATTTTGTGCCGTTTTTGAAAAAGAATAAATTCATATTGTCTACAATTTAAACACAGTCAAATGCACTCATTTCGTCTTTGGTTTACCGATCCTTTATTCGTGAGAACAAACCAGTTACCCAGGTCTTTAAATTTACAATTTATTTATAGATCATTAAATATTTGATGTCTTCCGCCAAGAGCTGTTTGGTATATTTGGTATACCCGCTAATTGGTTATCATTGTACGTTGTGTTAAATAGGTATATTTGTTTGATGAAGCTAAAAGCTGCATCGACTTTTATCAAGCATCACTATGATCATTTAAATTATGTTAATTAGAGACAAATATCTATTTATTTTTATTTACGAAACAAACAATAACTATACGCAGTCGGAACTCAAATAAGATATAGATAAATTATATACAGCTGAAGGCGGTAGAACCCTTCGTGGTTCGACTCCGGCGGCACCACCGCCACACCTATTTCTGCCTAATAACAGCAGTGTTAGGCGCTGCTGTGTTCCGGTTTGAAGGGTGTGGTAAGGGAGACAGACTTTTTCGAGGCGTTCCAGCTTAGTCCTCAGGGATAGCGGCGCATCTGTGGCCGACCTCAGGTAGGAATATCTAATCCTATCTGGTGTTGATTACAGATGTCCATGGGCGGCAGTAGCCACTTACAATCAGGTGGACTGCATGCTCGTCTGCTACTCTTATATTATAAAAAAAAAACATGAAAATGCCGTATTATACGTAATACTTAACCTACTGCACGTAAATACCTACCGTATGAAATTAAGACTAATCATTCAAAACCGAGAAATAAACAATACAGAATTAAAGTAAATGATAATGATGACGCGTTGGCTATTTTGGCATTGGTAGACTTCACATGCCTTTAAGGATCTTTTTACAACAACAACAAATACTCTTTATTTGCAAACCACAATACTAACACATAAAATAATATTAGAGACAGTATACAAAAAGGCGGTCTTATCGCTAATGAGCGATTTCTTCCAGGTAATCTTTGGGACGGAGTTAAAGATATATGAGACATGAAGATTTTTAGTCCAGCAGATCAATTTTGTGTTACGACACAAAATTGATCTGTTGGTCCCGTACGCGGAACCCTAAAAATGTCCCATAAAATTTCCCCAAATGTGCAAAACGTCACAGCGTTAGTCAACCCGCGCCGTTCCACGCAATCAGCTGATAGATATTATTTCTGTGCAGCGTGTCTGCATTCCACGGATTCCTGGCGACAGTTTCATGCTTTGTTGCTTTCGGCTGTGAAACGGGAATTTGTTTTACTAAATTACTGTTTGTTTCGAAAGAAAATCAATTATATTGAACTGCCATCTGATCAAACAAATGACAGAGACTATGGTGATAAACAACTAAGAAACGTACATATTTATAAATACAAAATTAAATAGGTAATTTCTCACCCAGACTTCAAACATTTGTTTCCATCACAGAAATATTATTGCAAGGAATCAAACCCAAAACCTCAGGCTTATCAGGGCCAGTGATAAGACCAAGTGACCAGAAAAAACTAAGACAGAAGTCAGTAAGAAATTGTAACTAAATAATTTAAGAAAACAGAAGAGAGTTACGCTCAACATCATGCTATGCATTATCATTACCATTCCATGGAACCCAAAAGTATGCTGTTTACAGTTGAAACCTTCTTGCATGTGTGACTGCATAGGTGTATTCGTACGTGCATATATCCGGCATGAATATACGTTGTGCATGATTATATGCGGGAATTGTAATGTTTTCCCATTTCTTCCAGATAAAAATGGGGTCGATGTTTCGAAGTGAGGAGATGGTGCTCTGCCAGCTGTTCGTGCAGCCGGAGGCGGCTTACGTCTCCATGTACGAGCTGGGAGAGACCGGCATCGCACAGTTCAGAGACGTAAGTGGAATTGAGCTTCAACGAGTAAAATTCGATATTTTTTTACATAAAATCCCTATTTATCTCTAAATTCGAGGTATATACCTCATTTTTTTTAATATGAAAACAATTGCACATAGACTTAATTATACATTATTTGCATACAGAGATAGCACAAACATCCGAGTCCACTAACAAACTCCTAATCACTGAAGCATCATAGCCGATGTTTGTAGCTAACGTTTGGCTGGAAACTGAGATATTAATGGGTCGCAGCCAAACAGTCGACTTTGTACGTGCGCTTTACGACCGAACCGAACGAAATCCGATCATTAATCGATCGAAAGCCATCAATGCGCGCAAATAGACCAGATTAGGGCTGGATTTGCGCCAAGCGGTCAGGTTAATGGCGTTTTTCGTATGCGCCGATAAGACATCGCCAAGTTCCTAGATGCGTTTTGGAATCTTTGTTGCCTATTGAGTCTTAAATTATAATCTTTCAAACAATAATCATCAAATACCTTACGCTCCAGCTTAAATGTTGGATTTGGAGCTAATTCAAAATTCAAATTCAACATATTTGCTACATAAGAAATTGCATTGCAGATAGCAATCTTCATTTACATGCAAAATTGCAGCTCGATCGAATACCGAAAGATGGATCAAATTAAAATTGTAAGATTCGAACCGAACATACACATAACCAACAAGTTAAAAAAAAACTTAAGTAATAATATGATAATTTCTAAAAAAAAATTCATTTATTTCTAAGCGTTCAAAGAAGTACTAAATATATGTGGGAATATTAGATTTCTATGATTGGCAATAATTTGGAAGTTGGCAGATGCGTTGCCTTTCTTGAGAACAAATCCTTACTAATATTATAAATCCGAAAGTAACTCCGTCTGTCTGTCTGTCTGTCTGTCTCTTCTTCACGCCTAAACCACTGAACCGATTTTAATGAAATTTTGTACAATGATAGTCTGAGACCCGAGAAAGGACATAGAATAGTTTTTATTCCGGAAATCCCACGGGAACTAGGGATGGCGATCTAAGATCGATTAATCGATCTTTTGGACCAAAAAGTCGATTATTTTAACCGATATTAGTAAGGATTGAATTGTAAAGCACTGCACTTGATCAAGTGATCTTTAGAAAAGTTGTTGTCCATGAACCCACGAAGGTTTCAGAGTTGGTACGACCAATTTTCGCCAGATGGCGCCACTATCGATGAAGGTACGAATTTTCAGTTTTATGTATGTTAGTATGTCATTTTATTTTCTTTTAAACGCGGGCGAAGCCGCGGGCAAAAACTAGTTTGAAATAATATACCTTTAAAAATTAAAAATACTGTTTATATTGCCCCAGGCCACCCTTAGTTGCGTGAAGATAGTGACCAACAAGATAAATGTGACAAAAAAGGGGTCACACTAAATGGAAATAATACAAATTAAATCTGAAGCTTTTAAGCGAATCAGGGTGACAAGAACTATTCGCAACATTAAGCCAAGCGCAGACTGACCCAAATATTATAATCCACTCAAATGGATGATAGGCGCTTGTTAAGATCTTGTCTCACTAGAAGCAGTTAGCGAAAATGAGAATACTAATAAATTCATAAATTGTAATTAACTTTGTATACATTTTGTACTTAAACTCCGGTGGGACCACCACCACTCTTCCTAATGACAGCAATGTTAAAAGCTGCTGTTTTCTTCATTGAAGGGTGAAAGGAGACATACTTATTCGAGGCATCCTTACTTGGTCCAGGAATAGCAAAGTTACAGATGTTTATGGGAGTCAGTTACTTACAATCAGATGAACTGATGAATATGTTCGTTTTCTAATATAATAATATAAAAATAGATAAAATGAAAAACGCGAAAATATTAAAAAAATGGATACTCATATTTTTTTAATAGGTTACAACACTCGTGTTCAAGTTACCGTTTCAAAAATACAAAATCGGATCCGTTTAAGATTCGTTTAAAACTCTGAAGAATCTGTCTTTCTGCTATGAACAAATTCACACCTATCATAACGTCGGGGTTAAAATAGCACACAATAGCGGCAATTCGTTTCGTCGATTTCTCTGGGGACTCAAGAGCTAGCATGCATATTGCTTAAAGAATTGTCATAGCAATTCAAAGGGGAAATGCTGCAAGCATCTTTGGAACCCTGCCCAAAGACAGCGATAGCGATATTTTTTTATGCTAGTATTTTTGTTTTTCTTTGTTTTATATATGTACATTCTGTAAATAATGTTTTAAGATTAATTTATTTTATTTTATTTCATTTCATTTTGACTAGCATTTTATTTCATGTTTAAAATATATTTAGTACTTAATACTGTAAAACAAACCTTGTGACGAACTTTCAGAACAAAAATAGCAGCATAAAAACTCGCTTATCGCCTATTATCATACAAGTGGCTACCGGCTAGCGTGTTATCATACCAGTAGGCTGCAGCGAGGGAGCGTCCAGTTCGTGACTCCCGTATCGATCAACCAAATGTTTTATTCAGCCCTAAAACTGGGCTGACCTTTGAGAACGGAAGTGAACACAACGTTTTATCAAGGCTCTATTAAGGCCAAGTTGCAAATAATCTATTTTTTTTTTCAAATTCTTCATTCAATTATTTTCATACCTTTTATGAACGGAAAGGATCAAACTTCAACTTCAATAATACTTCAACCAAAAATAAGTTTTATCAGGACACACGAAATATCTTCGTTATTTCGGGCTACCCTAATGTAGGTATGCCCTAAAACAAGAAGATTAAATACTAATAGGCCTATGGAGTGGACATTGTCAAGATTTTCACTCTAAAACGTTCATCCCGCTTCACACTAACACTATCTCGGATTTATTGACGTTTGACATAATGTCCTGTTTATTGCTTCTAAGTTTAATTTATATGCCCTCTTATTACAATTTCTTTTTCTGGTTTGGGATTTGGTAAAACACGCATGAAATTTCAGCTTACTTCTACCTTCCAAACCTTTAAAGATTCTTCATTCAATCCAGACGAGCATGCAGTGCACCTGATGTCAAGTGGCTATCATCCCCCATGGACATCTGTAACATCTGTCAACCCCAGGTAGGATTACATTTCTACCTGAGGTCAGCAATAGATGCGCCGCTACCCCTGAGTACTAAGCTGGGACGCCTCAGAAAGTACGAGTATGTCTCCCTTACCATGCACACCGATCCCTTTCCCTTAAACCATAACACATCAGAGCTTAACACTGTTGTAATGAGGCAGAAATAGGTAAGAAGGTGGTACCGCAATCAAACCACGAAGGGTTCTAACACCTTCAAGTTGCTTATGTATTGTATTGTACCTTTTTCATTCATCTTCTTAGCTTGTCGTTCCTCTTATATCATCGTCATCAAGCTTAATTAATACAATACGTATATTTGAATAATTTAATACAGATGACGGATATAAAACCAGTTTTTCTACATTCCAAGATCACAGTTATAGTCTAAATTAGACATAGTTTTGTATAATGCATCACGGCTTAATAAAAAATTCAGCTGCCGATTGTTTGTGTTCGCAAAACGAAAAATAGTGATGGATTTATATGAAATTTTACACATTTAATTTACTCAATACAACATAATAAATAAATAAAAAGATTATACTTACTCTTCTTAAAAAAATCATATCATTCGATACCCTTATTATCATAGAAGTAGTTGTGGCGGTGTTGCCCCTAGAATCGAATCACAGAAAGTTCGAGAAAGGTGTTAAGTTCTTTAGAAAGTACTTAGTTACTTAGTTTTTTTAAATAGATTGAGTGCATTGCGTAATAACATTTATAACCACTGTCTATGCCATTCTTTTCTACCATTAAAATTTCGGTAAAAATTCTCAATGTTTTATTTTCATAACAACTACACAACAGCGTGCTATATAAAGCTACGTATTTCTTTCAACGGATCTCGTAATGGCGAGTGAATGTTAAAGGATGGTCTAGTTAAGCTAAATTTGACCACATTGAGAGTCGAGATGAACTCATTGTGTCCGCGCAGACGGACGGACGCGAGTCACAATTAGTTTGGCACACTTTGGACAATATTACTTACATATTTGAAACTAAGCTTCTTAAATTGGGAGCAGATTCAAGGCTCTCTGTTTTTCTAGTTATGTGCGTATTACAAATTAATTGTCACTTGCGTTATCGCTAAAAAAAACTTCGTGAAGAAACCTACATAATGTTTTCCAAAGTATGTTAAGACTGCCAATTCGTATTTGGCTATGTAAGATATGGCCTAAAATTCTTATCATTATGAGACTCGTGCCCAGCAGTGGGATAGTAATGGATTGATACTTATGTCCCACTGCAAGGAAAGCTCTAAAGTAAGATCTAAAAGAATGTATGTAATAGATCGACGAACATTTTTACCTAATTGCGATTCTCTAGCCGATTTTAGCATATCGCAGTTAAAAAAATTAAAATATTGGTAACATTTCGAAATACTACTACGGAAATTACACTGACGCACAGCTTTTAAATTAATTAAAAATATGACTAGCGTTGTCATATTTTGCTGCTGTGTTCAAATTAATTGGAAAGTTTTTAAATTTACAGCCAAACTTCTACAATGGATTAAGAAACCCTAACATTATATTTATTCAAACTCAGTGCAGTTTAATTCAACCATTTAGAGTCATTATTTAAGCAATAACTTACATTTTTGTAACATACATAACCCTTGTGGGATTGCCTATCTAACTATTTCAATCGTCATAATTAAATATATTCATCTGTGAATAAATTTTAATGAGAGTCACCCTGTAAGGGACGAAATTACAAATCACATCATAAGTAAACCTTTCAACCTTTTTAATTATAAAAAAAACATACATTACATTTATAATATTCAAACAATCACAACACATTTCAACGCCTAAATTGAGGAAAACTATAGTAAATCGAAACCCAATCTTTCGGGACGAATATATTTAAGGTAATAGAGTAAAAGCCCCCAAGCCCATATTGTCATAAATGTCGTTTCGTCAAACTCACATAATAACATGGAATATTTTCGAACAAGCGATCAACCACATGAAATGTCATACGGTTAGGGGTTCATGCGATTTAATATTTTAGTTACAAGCATTAATATCGATTGATTTGTACTACGTCCATGTTGAAAAGAGAAGGTATCAACGAACGATTTGATGATATTGAGTTTTTGACTTAGTATTGCTTGGATATGTGTAAAGGGTTAAGACAAAACAGTTCAGTAGCATTACCATGAGTTGGCATAGAAACGCCACTATAGAAATGGTAAATAGAAAACTATTGTCATTTTGGTAGTGAATAACATAACTACTATCGTTACGGTATTTCTTGACAACGTCTGTCAAATTAATGACTCATGGGACCGAATTTGTATGGCAATAGATCATAATGACATTCGCTAGCGATTTGATTTCGATAGGTTTTTTACGTATCGAGTTACGTCACTACGGATTTTAGTTCTACGAGTAACCACCAGAGGCGCTGTACAATTTTTCATACATTTATTTTACGCAGTCGCTAGCGAGTAATACTTTTGTAAACTCATGGTAGTCCTACAGTGCCTATTTACCTTTCGTTTGTCAACTGTTATTTGTTTGGTAGCTATTAACGAGCTTCAGTATTATCAATAAGGAAATTAGACAATTTATAATTATGGTCGAATTTCATAATATTGGGCGGAATATCCTCTTTGCAAACTCATAGCCGATATTAGGATTCCATTTATGGTAGGTTCCATATTTAGTCACTAACTGTTATTCCACTCTCAACCGCGCCCAATTTTGCTTAATGATGTTGATCAGGTAATCAACACAAACCACAATGTGCCACCTGCATCAAGATGATATTTAATATATTTTTCACAGTTTTACCGAAAAACATTGTAAAATACATTCTAGAAAACAATCTAGGTAAATTATTTTTCTCCTTATCGTACACGTCTATTCTTACCGTTAAATTTCAATTGCGTTCAATTGTACGATTAGCAATTCGCCACATTGTATCGAAGATGTAATTTATTCAGTCCGGAATAAATACAATGAACATTGAACATTCATCGTACACAATATAACTTATTATAATATCTAAGATGTCACCTCCCTTGAGGACTAATAGAAGTTACGGAAGAACGGAATTACTACTCAGAAGTCCTTTTAAGTAGTTTTATGAAGAAATTTATGAGCAAAAACCTCGTAAAAATAGAATTTTAAAGGAAAACTTTGTTAGGAAACCTACTGACTCGAAAGTTCTTGACAGAAAAGTTCTAAAAAATGTTCAAAGTCTATCAATCTGCACTTAGTTAGCATAGCAAACCATGACCTAAACTTCTCGTTCTGTATCCTTGCCCAGGACTGGGACTTTTATAATATAGGAGTAGCAGACGAGCATGCAGTCCACCTGATAGTAGCTACTGCCGCCCATTGACATCTATAACACCAGATAGGATCAGATATTCCTCCCTGAGATCGGTTACAGATGCGCCACTACTAAAGTATGTCTCCCTTACCACACCAAAGCCACATAAAAGCAATTAAGTATTTGGAATGAAAATAATGAGCGACGATGACAGATAAAAATATTATGACGCGAGTGATAAAATAGTTAATGAAACCCGCACCTAACTCTGAAAATAACTCGCACAATTGGCCATAATCCCGACAACCGTTCATCTTCGGCGTTATTGCTCTCATTTATAGGAGACATTCACTTCTAGTAATCGGGAGGTCGGTCAATGATATTGTCGTTCCAGTTTCGATGGACGTTCAGTTTTTTTATGTAATAGGTACAAGTAAAAATATAAAAGTATGCAGTACATGTGGTCGTAAATGCTTGGGGACAGCTGTTATTAAAACCCAAATAAAATTGGTATCTTACAAAGTTCGGCCCTACATCATCATCATCAACAACCCATTACTGTCCCACTGCTGGGCACGGTTCTCCTCTCATAATGAGAAAGATTAGGCTATAGTCCACCGCGCTGGCAAAGTGCGCATTGGTAGACTTCATATTTTTTAATTTGAAACGCTTCGTAAAAGTGTCTGCGTTATAAAACTGCTGTGTTCAAACTAGTCTCTTTACTCTATTTTTGAGTGAAATCCAATATTTTCTTACACCCTCACAGACGGACAGATATTTCCCTACCGTCATATTAAATTATCTTATGAATGAATATAATATATGAAATGAGGACACTTCTAAGTTCGCATATTATATTCATTCGCATAAATAAATATTTTAAAATTTTAATTTGTAGGCAAAGAAAATCATAATAATTGTACACACATGGGATAAAAGATACGAGGATATATTGTTTATCATATTGTTATCGATAATTAATTAATTTCATCTGAAGTTGATTTACAAATTCAGATGAAATTAAAAATCTACTAATCAGAGTGCTAAATAAACTAGAAATACCTAATACTTATAACGAGAAATTGTAAACATCGATGACAAAATATATGCGCAGGTAATACGAACAATAATAATGCCTATTACCTTGCATGACTCATGTTCAGTCTGGTCTTGAATTTGCTTCACCTGTTCTGACGGAAAATCTGTATTAAATAGCATTTGTGGGATGACAAGACTCCATTTAACTCCCAGACATCATAGGACATCTGCAGCCCACGTTAATATACGAGTACTTGCAAAATGTCTAATAGAGCTAATGTGCCTTTATAGAAATTTTATATTTTGTTTTGCACCAAGTGTTGTGTTGCTGCAGACGTAAAGTATCTGTAATCCGATCTATCACGGTACGTGATATAAATAAATCTCTTTAAACTACATGATTTCTTAATATAAATCATTAATTCATTCATAATTTTATTTTTTTATAACATTGAAGTAGCTAACAGGAAAGGAATCTATGATGGTGAGTGCTTACTGCCACCCATAGACATATGATTTTAGACGAAAAATTATCGCGGAAATGAGACATTTTATTATGTAACGGGTACTCACGATATGCGTTTTTAAATTTCTTTATTGCCGATATTTCGACCCATTTGCATGGATCGTGGTCACGGCGAAACTACGGTGGCGGGGAGAAACCGTTTACAAGTACTAGTGGTAGATTAATCTATCTACTCTACGTCTACTTTGTTTTTCTTTTCTAGGTTCCATATCACGACATACAACACTAACAGTATCCTTACGCACCGTACTTTGTACTATTTGTGACTTGCATAAACTAGCCACTGGATTCCACGTTTGGGCTAACTTAAAACCATCTTCTCTGTTGAAGTTCCTAGGATGTTTCTTGATCTCTATTGCTTCTCTTACTAAACCAAGAAAGTAATGACGCTCTGTGGAGATCACCCGAGGTTTATATAATTCAATCCAGTGGTTAGAACCTGAACTAAGGATGTGTTCGGCTACCGCAGATTTCTTCGGGTCATTATTTTTGACTGCGCTGATATGTTCCTTAATACGTTGTGATATAGCTCGTTTTGTCTGCCCGATATAAGAGCTACCGCAGCAAATATCGGCAATAAAGAAATTTAAAAACGCATATCGTGAGTACCCGTTACATAATAAAATGACCCATAGACATGTCCCTAATAGGGGTCGCAATCCGGGATTCGAGATTTCGAAAATACCGGGATACCGGGCCAAATTTAGGTCTTATTAATACCGGTTTTAATTTCACAAAAACCGGGATATTCGGTATTTTCGGTTTTTAGTAAAATAAAACAAAATAAAGTTATAGTCATATAAATTGACTCCAATGGACTCTGGCACAATGCAAAAGTCCATATTAAACAAGCGTTACAATCGACACAACCTTTTTTTTTTTTTTTTTCTCGAGGGGGAAACCTTCAAAAGGTACCCGACGACGTGGGAGCCACGCCGGGTTATGTGGGATTTTTATGATATATTTTCAAAATATTTTATAACAATGACAATTATGACAATAGGCGTCAAGAAACAACCCGCCAACACGATCTTCGCTTTAACAAGATCTGCTGTCGATAGGCTTGATAAGATTTGGAGGAACCGCAACACCAAGACAGATCAATATGGTTGTCGCAAGGGCCGATCAGCTGGTGATCTTCTTGTGTACCTCATTCACCTTTGGGAACAAGCTGTTGAGAGCAACGGGAAGGCATTGGCCGTAAGCCTGGACATCGCTAAGGCCTTTGACCGGCTCTGGCATAGGGTCCTTCTCGCGAAGTTACCATCTTCTTCCCGAGAGGTTGTGCACATAGACAGCCAGCTTTCTGTCTGAGCGGCATATCAAGGTCGTAGTTGACGGGTGCTGCTCAGACACGGAGCTCATCAACGCTGGCGTGCCCCAAGGGTCTGTATTATCTCCCACGCTTTTTATTCTGCATATCAATGATTTGCTGCTATTAACCGGTGGCATTCATTGCTATGCAGATCATAGCACGGAAGATGGTATGTACACAGGCCGTGCGGACACCTCCCGGACATTCGTGGAAGAAAGCAGAATCCGACTTGTGTCTGAAATCGAGAACTCTCTGGAGCAGGTCTTGGAATGGGGTCGTCTTACCCTTGTTGAGTTCAACCCCATGAAGACACAAGTCACATCCACATCAACTGGACTCGTGGCGGTCCTCCACGGTTCGGTTTGATCGTTCATTTTTGCCGCGTACGTGCAAAATGTGGAATAAACTTTCTCCTGAGGTATTCCCTCAGGACTATGACGTGGGGCTCTTCAAGAGGGGTGTAAAAAGAGCTCTCCTTCAAAACCGGCGATGCATTGGCGACTCCTCTGGTGTTGCAAATGTCCATAGGCGACGGTGACTGCTTTCCATCAGGTAGCCCGTCTGCCTTATCGTTAGGTTACATATAAGACTTATGAAAAGTCTAGTTTTTCCTATCCTTCTCTACGCTGCAGAGACGTAGACGATTCGGATGCAAGATCGCCGTAAAATTGATGCCCTAGAAATACTATTCTCTGGATCTACGATTATCTGGATTAGAATACTAAAATATTTCGGCCGCATATTTAGGGACGAGAACTCAGTAGTACGGTTGTAGTTCCGTGAAAGGTAGATAGAAAGAGGTCACGCGGCAGATCGCCTACTCGCTGAACAGACCTTATAAAATCTAGCACACAGTGTTTCCTCGTCGAGTGTTGCCGCAAGGCCAGCATAGAAGGCGGTGGCGAAGGATCGCAATAGCGTCTGTTCAAGGCAGCTGTGGATGACTGACCAGTTGTCATCATCATGCCACGACCACTCTGTCAAGAGTGCACGACTACAGAGATATTTTTTTCCAGCTTTCCACATATATTTTTATATAATTCATTTATTGATGAATTCGGAACTCATAACGTCGTTATTAAATCATAAATTTCTGCAATTAACTTGGTATTAAGTAATAGGACCTATTTTCCTTCGGAATTCCACTAAATTAACATTACATAGTAAAATGCTTAATAAAAATTAGTAACTTTATCTTAATCTCGAAAATATCGAAAAAACCGGAATACCGGGATTTGCCGGGTCAGTACCGAAAATACCGGTTTTGCTTAGATGGTCCGGTATTGCGACCCCTAGACTCCCTAACTCTAAATAAGACAGCGGATTCTATCTAAAGCGGATTACAGATGCGTTGCCTGAGGACTCGGATGATCGCCTCGTATGAAAGTCAGCCGGCATTCACACTCTTCTACATAATAACTGCTTCATGCTAGAAGTAACTGTGGCGGTGATACCTTCCCGGTTGAACGATTCGAGTTTCACCACCTTCTAAATTTACGGTACCGTAAAATAGTCTCTCGAATATTATGTGAATATTGATGATGATTAGGAGATTCAAATATCAACTGCAAAAACATCAATCTTTTTTAAAGTTTTTGTTTAAAAAACATGCCAAGATTCTTTCTTTACAGTTTTAAAAATACTGAAAGTAGACAGAAGATACTTCGATAATCGATCTGACATTGAACTTTCGACTGTAGTTTACTAAAATCAAACAAGCTAATAAAAGTCTAATACAACAGACTTGATGGCGTGATTCCGAAATTTGAACATCCAATAATAGACATGAGAATGTTTCCAAAATTCTGTTTCTATTTTATTTTCAAGGAATAGAAAGAGCAGTGATATAGTAGACATAAACTTGGATGGTCCGAGGTTCAAACACTAGTCTCGAACCTAGGAATTGTCTGCATTCGTTAGTATTCGAAATTAATTATAATTTGCTCAAACTATGAAGAACTCGTGAGGAAACCTGTATTCCTGAAAGTTCTAAAAAAAGGAGTTTTCATGGGTGTGTGAGGACTACCAATCCACACTTGTCTGTGGTCTGAGCCCTTCTCCCTCAGAGGGGAGACCTGTACCGATCAGTATCAATTCTGATACAGTCCGCAAGGGGGCGCTGATTGGAAATGTATGTGCAAATACGTAAACAAATACAAACACAGTCATTTTTGTTAAAACGTAGAAATTATCGCGGAATTGAGACATTTTATTATGTAACAGGTACTCACGACATGCGTTTTTTATTGCCGATATTTCGACCCAGTTGCATGGATCGAGTTTCGCCGTGACCACGATCCATGCAACTGGGTCGGAAAATCGGCAATAAAAAACGCATATCGTGAGTACCCGTTACATAATAAAAAAACGTAAAAACTCATACTAAGGGTACTGGCTCAGCAGTGGGACAGTAATGGGTTGACGCTGATATAAATATTGAACAAATCGGGAAGTTATCTAATGTTAAGTGGTTACTTCAGTTACACCATTTACAGCAGTGTTAAAAGTAGAAATAGGTGTGGGGTTGGTCTCCACACCAACCACAAAGAGTGCCTTCAAATGTTTGTGTCTATTGCTACCTTAGTAACCTACTCAATAATTGACAGTAAGTAGTGGAGTAATCGGACTACTGCAGGTTTTGCCGACAAGGTCACATACTAGATACTACGATACTAGGCTTTTCCAAAAATAAATTTCTCATACTATACGCCATGCAAACATGTAAATTCCAATTAGCGTCCGCATACGTCTCAAACACGTCTAATTTTTATATTTGGCTTTTATTTAATAAATTAGACAATCATTATATTCTTGTATTCAAGTTATCTTGTTTTCGTTTCACCAATCGCTGTACTAATCAATCAGTGCAATATGATTGTAATAATATCCATATTGCTTTTGCTAGTGCCGTCTTATTGTTTCCTAACATGAAACAAACTGAGGATAATCATAGTTGTAGCAATATGATTATTCATATCAATATTGCTTTATTGCATAATATTATTTATCATATGATTAATAATCTGCCTAGCAATAAAACTTATTTCGAACGTTCGTTAATCGTTAGGGCAATATGATGTATTATATTCATATTGCTTTTGGATTTAGCATTAGTTTTATGTCAGACTACTTACCTAACGTCAATCAGTATTAGGTTTCTTACTCATAATGCGGAAACATTGGCATTTTTATGAATAAACTACTTTGACCTATGAATGTCTGAGAGGCACTATATTCCACTTCAATCCAGACATAATCCTTTACTCGTGGAATAATTACTTCACTTGACCTTCATACTTCATAACTACGACTTAATAAAGTATATCAGATGACAGGTAAGATCATCGCATCGATGAGTATATGAGAAGAGAGATCAATGTTTATTACAGTATAGCAAATTAAAATAGAAACCTTTTGTTTCGAACATTACAATATACCATAATGTATCTTCCCAAAAACCTTTTTCATAATAACATTGTATCAAAAACAATCCGTATAGTTTTAAACGTGTTTAATAAATTATAATAAATATACGTATTTATAACTATTTATTATAATTTATTAGTAGGTACTCCTACTAATAATTAATTGGTAGATTATGTTCGTGTTATTATATTTTTGAGCATAATTATTATTAAAATTAAAACAGTTATGTATAAATTTATTTCTTGTCATTAGTCATCTTTGCTCGAATATTTTAGTAATTAATCAGTGACAGATTGAGAAATTATGCAATAGTCCTATATTCGACAGTAAAATCGATCGATAAATTATAGGTACGGTATCCTTAACTACTATTACTATCCATATCGGTCAATGTATTATCGATTAACCATCTTAAGAAAACACCACTAAACAGTACACAAAGTACTTAGTGGTGTATTGGTAGTAAACACCGACGGCACTTGATTTGTGCAATGAAATTCTTTGAAGGTCATTGAAATGCATTGAAGTTCTACGGAATTTAGGTCAAGTATCGTTGTCGGTACTTAAATGTTATTGTCACTTTGGCAGTTAAGAAATAGAATCCGTGTGACGTCGGCCTAAAATAGCGTTCAATCTCTTCGTGTGAATATCATCAGTCTTTGTATGATGGGCCTAAGATAGTGAGACCAATAGGATTTGGAAGGAGGTAGTAGTTCGACTGCAAAGGGATAACTGGCATACCTATTTCTGCAGAATAACCAGTGTTAAGCGCTGTTGTGTTCAGGTTCGAATGGTGTGGTAAGGAAGACGTACTAATGTGACGCGTGCCAACTTTGTCCTCAAGTCCCCAAAGACTCCTCTTTACCTTATCTGGGGTTAATTACGGATATTCATAGGCGACATTGTCTATTTATCATCAGGTGGACTGAATACAATCTCCTACTTTACTATTATTATTAAATAACACGAAATTGGACAGCAGCATCTCCTTTCCAAGTTATTCATCTACTGCAGTCGTTAACACCCACAGCCCCATGCCTATGATGAACCTCCGTTCTTGGATAATCAGCTGCTTTAAAGGTGGTAGAACCCTTTGTGGTTCGTCCCCGGCGGCACCACTGCCTATTTCTGCCTAATAACAGCAATGTTAGGCGCTGCTGTGTTCCGTTTTGAAGCGTGTGGTAAGGGAGACATACTTTTCCGAGGCGTTCCAGCTTAGTCCTCAGGGGTAGCGGCGCATCTGTGGCCGACCTCTGGTAGGAATATCTAATCCTATCTGGGGTTGATTACAGATGTCCATGGGCGGCAGTAGCCACTTACCATCAGGTGGGCTGCATGCTCGTCTGCTACTCCTATATTGTAAAAAAAATCTGCTTAACGTGTTCAATAATGCGTTACTTACATCCGATAGCTCTTTGAACCGGATTACCTCACGTACAGTGCAGTCTAGACGATTTAATTCTAGTGACAATTCGTGATTCACTTTAATAATTGTCTATTGTTGTTGTACTTAACAATAAGCAATTATATGTGGACGTGTCCATATTAATATGTATGCATGAATTTGTATGTTGGAGTTCACTCTACTGAAACAGTGATGTAGATTCAACTTAAAAAAGTATTACGAAATTTTCCACATAAAATTAACAACATCAATTGATGTCTATGAGTTTGACGATAATAATGAGTTTAATGGTACCAACAAATGCGTCCATGACGTTATTTTAAAAACACGCGTGACAGAGGTCATTGTCGTTTCAATTAAAAACAATAATTGTCGCTCGTCTGTTTGATATACGAGGCAAGTGCGGGTCAGTAGAAATGTTGTGAAGCCGCAGCGGCATGCGTCATGCGTCATGTGGCTTACTATATAGCAGATTTTGGTTTATTAACTTTTTAATAATATATGAGTAGCAGACGAGCGTGCAGTTTTGTTACAGTCTGATAAGGGTGCTGATTAGAAATGAATGGGCAAATACGTAAACAAATACAAAAACAGTCATGTTTGTAAATACGCTAAGGGTACTAAGCTCTAGTAACTATCCAATTGGTATAAGTCTTTATGAATCAAGTATGTATTTTCAATAATACATCTATTTATGCGCCTATCTAAACACTTGACAATCTAGAAGAAATCATATTTACCTTTATCCTAGCTAGTAATTCAAGGTTGTAGTAAGTTCGTCGTATAGCCGCAATCAGGCATATCTAATGTATTACGCATCGTTACATAACCAATTGTGAAAAAAATATTCTGATGCCATGAAATTACTCGTAGTTACAGTACATGCGTGTATGCCCGTCCTGTTTGCCCTCTGGATGTCGTGGTAATTGAGATATATTTATTGACTCTAGTAGCTTCAACGTTACGTCTTTTTCTGTTTGTCCTTAACCCGTCATTGCCCCACTGCTGGGCACGGGTCTCGTTTTAAAGTGAGAAGGGCTATACATAGTTTACATGCTATCCAAGTGCAAATTGTTAAACTCTACAAAACTTTAAAACTATTTTCTTGCATGTAGGTTTCCTTCAACGTTATAGCAAGTAAGAATTACTTTTTTTCAGTTAAAGGGTCTAAAATTTATATGTCATTTTTGATATTATTTAAATAAGCGACGACCATATAGTCTATGTACCCCATAAAGTAAATGGCTCCTGGCGCCCGTGGACATCAAACCTTTAGACCGTGGACAAATTAGAGTTCTATATCACATCAACACAGATACGTTGCTACACCTAAAGACTTAGTTAGGAATTCCAACTTAGTCTTCAGGTGTATACACGCCGTGTAACTTATTATTTACATTACGATTATATGTCGTTAACCTTTATGATTTATAGTATATTGTTTACGAAGTTCAACGTCCATTAATACTAAACTAATTTCCCACAGCTCAACCCTCATGTCAACGACTTCCAGCGTCGCTACGTGAGCGAAGTCAGGCGATGTAGCGAGATGGAGCGCAAGCTGCGCTGGGTGGCGGGCGAGCTGCCCGAGCCCCCACCACCGCCCAAACCGTCGCCGCGGATACTGAGCCCGCGAGAGATTAACATATTGGAGGTAAAGTTGCATACATTATACTATGGACTAAGTGAGAATAGGTTAGATTACAGGCGACTCTACCAACATTTAAATATTCCCCTTGAATACGGAGTCCAATAGATCACTATTGGGAAGGAAAATAGCAGACACTGCAGTGCGGATTATGTAAGAGTATAGATTTCATTAAAGTTGGAATGCACCAACGCCTCAATCTTTGCTAAGTACCATTACGTTATTAAACCCCGTGTACTAAAAATATGCTTATCGAAATTATAACATAAAGTAAATTAGCTCGACCAAAACATCGCTGAAGATTCTCTTTTATAGGATTTACTCATGCCAGCGGGACCGCGGACAGGCGCTATTAGCGTACCCGTGATCCCGACAAAGAGAATCCAGAGGAACACCGTGAGCTTTCAGCTGGTAGGAGTTCGATATATCCTCTCCACTGTCCCCGCAGCTCAGAGGAATCCATACAAGGTTTCTTCACCACAAAAATGGAGGATTTACACATAAGTAGAGTAATATGGTTGCAGAATGAATTATTAAATGAATAATAACTAAAACTATGATGAAAAATATTCTTACCAATCCAGATACATTACAAAGATAACTTTTCTATTACAGGAAAGAATAGACTACATCGAATCAGAAATCCAGGAGATAACCCGAAACGCACAGAATCTGAAAACTGACTATCTTTCCCTGAAAGAGCTGAAGCTTTTGATCGAAAAGACTCAAACATTCTTTCAAGACCACAGCGCTCACAGGAAGATATCGGCGTCCGTTCAGATATACAACAATGAAGGAGTTTTGGGCCATCTTGGATTCATAGCTGGAGTTGTAGCAACACCAAGGGTTCCATCCTTCGAAAGAATGCTCTGGAGGATATCACATGGAAATATATTCTTCAAGCAAGCGCAGATTGAGGAGCCTCTGAAAGATCCTGTTACGGTGACTTTATTTTTATTTGTTATATCCTCATCAAATTTCACTGTTGCAATTTCTCAAATGAGAAAAGCTTAGACTAAAATATTTTCTTTCGCTTTCTACATTCATAGGTCCACACTAGGCTGTGTCCCCTGTACCCCTGTTCCCTGTGTCGTGGGCCGTGGATGCCATAGACATACTCAGACGAATACACAAACATCCAGACCCAGAAAACAAATTAAATTAATTGTTCAAAAATATGTCTGACCAGGGATCGAGTCCGGATGCCTCTGTGCTCCAGTATGATGACCAGCCTGCCACGCGGGTCGTCTAAAAAAAAATTATCATGTATCTTTATGCTTATGTTCTAGGATTATCAATTTTCAATTAATGATTGTCAATATTTTTACTCAATCATTTTAATCCACTGGTATGTTGGAGCCAATCATTAATCTAAATTGTACTTAAATAGTTCTAATCACTATCATTTGAAAGCTTAATGACAGTATGTAAAGTTGTGTCCTGGCGGTAATTAAAAACGAATCAGTGTAGTAAATCCAGGTCAGATCCATCATACTGTTTATTTTATACTTCATTATTATGTAGATTGTTTCTGTATGAAACTTTTAAAATTAAATAGATATAAAATGTATATTATTAAAACTATTCGAATAAATAACATTATTATTTTAATATTATTTACACTGAAATATAAAATTATGCAAATTCCCATAACACTAGCAATATTTCCTTTTTTTATCACTGTCATTTCACAGTAATTTAATACTAAGAATAGAGACTCTGGACCCGTTTATATTACGTACGCCCGACACCGTTTTACCGTTTGCTAACTGAGCCATCTTACTATTCAAATCTGATCGAATGTGAACAAAACCTGGTGACTCTTAATATGTACAGCAAGATGTGTCAGTAAAATTGGTGGGCCGAGCTAGTATGAACGACCATTACTGTGTAAAAATTAGATAATCGTTACCACTATTCTGAAACAATAAGCAATTAGATAAACATATATTTACATACACAGATAGTTACCATACTCAAAACAAGCTACATTTACTCCTAAAGAAATTTTCAGACAAATTTAAAAATTGCACGCGACGAACAAAGTAAAGTCGCATAGGAATAAAAATCTATAATTTCACTGCGGCTGCTTCGTTTGCTTATTATTTCTTTGTAGCTGGGGTCGTTAACCCTAGTTTTAATATCGATCTCAGGTGACTAGCGTGACGGGTTGAACGCGAAGTGGAGTAGAAAATAAATCCATTGTTAAGGGTTTACTGAGCTCTAACAGCTATTTCTATGCAAGTTTACGCCTAGTTAGCTGTCTAATTCGAGCATTCACAATGTTCAATTTTCTTGTTTGTTAAACTCGTAAATCCATTTTTTTCCTACCAAAGGTTAACATTGGACATGACATAACATGACGAATAAATAAAGTTGAATCTCTGTCTGTAGGTTTTAAATAATTGTCATTTTCTATGCGTATTGAATACCGAAACATGAAATTGTTTGGATTTTTTGTGTCTAGATCTGCGCCAATTCTGTTGTATTTTCTTCTTGCATTACATTATTTTATTGAAATAACATATAAAAAATACTACGTGAACAAAATAAATGCCATCTCAGTTTTTTTCAATTGTATATAATGACCGCCAATTGATCTACAAGACGAATCTAACGACATTACGACACCTCATTTATTATGTAGCGACGACCCACGTGGCGGAGCGGTCACCATGCCGATCTGATACACAGTGGGTTCTAAGTTCGATCTCTGTTTAGACATATTAGGTTAGGTTTAGGTTTAAGAATCTTTATTTCTCATAAGACTTTTACATCAGTTAGAATCAGAAACTTAAAAGTAATAATTATTATGTGTCCGGTATGCCTATATGTGTTGTGCGTGTAAATGTGTGTTTGTGTGTGTGTTTGTGTGTGTATGTGAGTGTGCGTGTGTGTGTGTGTGTTTAGGTGCGTGTTTGGGTGCGTGTTTGGGTGCGTGTTTGTGTATGTGTGTGTGTGTATGTGCGTGCGCGCATGTGTGGGTGTTTGTGTGAGTACGTGTGTTTATGTGTTACTTATTGTATGAGCGTTGTATGAGTATGTGTATTCAACGTTGTAATTGTACTTTCTAGTCTTTATTTTAAGATATGTTCTTTTAATATTTTTTTAAGTTTTATAACAGATTTAATTTTTGTTATGTTTTCCGGCAAATCATTGTACATTTTGGCACCTTCGCATTTAATATTCCTTTTCCCGTAATATGTTTTTGGTACTGGTAAATTTAATAAGTTAGTATTTTTCCGGCGTTAAGTAAACTTACTGGCTGCTTTTATAGGAAATTGTATTTGTGTATGTATTGATCTATTAAGTATTTTCCTTACGAGCATGCACGTATAGTAGATATAGGTTTGCTGGATATATTAAATAATTAATTTTGTTCTGGGTCTGGGTGTTTATGGTTTCGTTTTTGTGTGTCCATGGCACCCACGACACAAGAAAAAAGCCTAGTGTGGTACTAGTAGAACCATCAAGCCGTTTATTACATATCCTCTGTTAAAGAAATAAGGATGCATACTTGCTATCAAAAAACATACATATTCAGGTATCCCTCTTTCTATCAGAGTTGGGTACAAAGCGATATTTGTTCCTGTGGCTACAAGGTGTGACGCAGTATTGAGTTAACTCTTCAACCGTATGACACAAGTGTGGAAAACTTTCAAACCTAGCGTTTAATGTTTGTAAATAACACTTCAAACATGACCAACGAATAATATCGACAACGAAAACATTTTAGAAATATAGATTTTAGGTATTGATTCTGTTGAGTGGAATAGTTCGATTAATTTATTTACGTTCATAAGGTAAATTTGATTAAAAATGTGTTATTTAGGAATATTTCTATAACACATAACAGATATACGGATTTTAGATTAATTAAATCATAATACTAGTATTTATGAGGTAAATTCGTATTAAAACATTTATGGTTAATTAGTGGGGATTTTCAGGCAACAAAACTAACATGGGTCTCCGAATAATTCAATCCAATTAGCATCCATCCATCTTCATCATCATCCATCATCCATAACATTATTATAAGTGGTTTGTCATTACCATTGCTATCAAGAACCTCTTCTTCTAGGGTCACGAGCTCCAGAAGACGGTATTCCTGGTGTTCTTCCATGGAGAGCAGATTAAACTCCGCGTCAAGAAAGTCTGCCATGGTTTCCAAGCTACCCTGTACCCCTGCCCAGCTACCTACAAGGAACAGCAAGACATGATGTCTGGTGTGGAATCCAGGATTAAGGACTTGGAAATGGTAAGTTGATAAAAAACGAATTCGTAGGTAAATTATTCTAGAATGAAAGAAGCGCAAGTCAAGCTTAACAATGGATAATATACTCCATTTTCTGTATATTAGAAATAAATTATCACTTCCAATAATTGTGAAGGAAAACATTTTAGGATTTTAGTTCTTATCACCTTCAAATCAGAACACAGTTCTACAATTTTTAACTTACAAAACATCTGGTTAATCACCCTTAAAGCTAATAAACCCTTAAACAATTAAATATACTTCTTGTTATGTACCTACTTCAAATATTTATAGCTAACTTTCGAAACAAAAAGTAATTTTCCTAAGTATTTTCGTAAATTTATATTAAGTTGAACAGTGCGTAGTGTTCCCACGAGGGCAATGAAACTTGTAATTAACAAAATAAAAATTACAAGTCAGAATAAGTAAAAAAGATAATTAACCTAATTATCGGATGGTAAATGAGTAATATAAAATTTATATTTGCATTTTTTTAGACATTTTCATCATTATTCAGTCAAAGTTCGTCTACATTGAGATCTGCCATCTTTAAAATAAGAAAATATAAGCATTTATTGTATGCACTTACTTTTAGTTAATTTAAATTTACTTAGTATTATATTTTTATTATTATTGTAATCTTTGATGTTAAATACAGCTTCGGTTACATACCCAGATACATACAGGTTAAGCTAATAAATGCGCGGTAAAACCATTGTTTATTAAAATAATAATAAGCATGTAATATATAATATAGATTATAGATAGGGCAGCAGTGATAGCCTAGTGGTTAAGAAACGCGGCCTCTCGATCGAGGGGTCCGAGGTTCATATCCCAGGCACGCACCTCTGATTTTCAAATTTATGTGCGTATTAGAAATTAATTATCACTTGGTTAAACGGTGAAGGAAAACATCGTGAGGAAACCTGCATACCTGAGAGATTTATAAAAAAATCTTAAAGGTATGTGAAGTCTACCAATACGCACTTGGCCAGCGCGGTGGACTATGGCCTAATCCTTCTCATTCTGAGAGGAGACCCGTGCCCAGCAGTGGGACAGTAATGGGTTGATGATGATATAATATAAGACTCGTATCTAAAATATGATACACATAATATAATGAATGTCGATATCTTATTGATATAGATATCACCAATGAGTGCAACATTTACATAATAATGAACGGTGCCAAGGTATAAATTTTATTGATTGTCGTAACGACTGATTACTGATAGGAAATACCATCAGTTAAGAAACCAATACTTCTAGAATTGTAAACTGCGACCTTGTCGCATTTTGTCCTATTATTATTGTATGGGAATTATAATTATTGTATAAGAATAGGCAAGGTGCCTATTCTTATTGTACACATGTATGTATGTATATTGTATTTTGTATATACAATATATAGATTGTGTATTATAAGTAATGTTTATGTTTTAACACCTGCGGCAAATTCTCTACATCCTTCCAGGGTTCACTGGTAGAGAATGCTATCAGGCACTAAGTTCGCCATGTACCATAACTTTTTGTAAGAGGTGATACAATAAAGATATAAATATTGCGGCAGTGTCCACTTACCATCAGATGGACTGCTTGCTCGTGTTCTACTTCGATATTATAAAAAATGTGAAGCTTGCCTAGCTTATCTCATCATGATCCTATATTCAAAACTAATTATTATTTTTTTATTTAAAAACTGTTTCAACTTATTTACCTGTGTCTATAATACCTTACTTAAAATATACCTATACCTTAATTAAAAAATAGTACAAGAATTACAGTTTTAGACAAGCATTTTTTTACGTACTCACAGGTCCTAGAACAAACAGAGCAGCACAGACGCCTGTTCCTGAACAACATAGCCACAGACATCAGCACCTGGATGGTGGCGGTGAGGAAGGAGAAGGCGATCTACCACACTCTGAACATGTTCAGCATGGACATCGTGAAGAAGTGCCTTATCGCTGAGTGCTGGGTGCCGAGACGAGATCTTCATATATTGCAAAAGGCGCTGGATGATGGGGTGGTACGTTGTTTTAACAAAAATAATAATTAAAAACTACATTGTTTTCGTGGATGTTATAAAAAGATGGCTTAATGTTAAACATCCAATGAATCGAATGCATGAAAATGTTATGAATATTAAATTCGCCTAATTGTATGGCTCTTTCAGCCTGTAAGCATCTAATAATTAACCTAAGATAGGTTGGAGTTTATTTCAGTCGTTCAGAAATATATCGCTATCCTGCTATACATTACAACAAAGTAAATTATTTTTACTTTGTAATACAATAAAGCAGTGATAGCCATAATACAAAAAAGCAGTGATAGCCTAGTGGTTAGGAAACTCGGACTCTCAATCGAGGGGTCCGAGGCTCAAATCCCTGGCACGCACCTCTGATTTTTCAAAATTATGTGCGTATTAGAAATTAATTATCACTTGCTTAAAACGGTGAAGGAAAACATCGTGAGGAAACCTGCATACCTGAGAGAATTATAAAAAAAAATCTTAAAGGTATGTGAAGTCTACCAATACGCACTTGGCCAGCGCGGTGGACTATGGCCTAATCCTTCACATTCCGAGAGGAGACCCGTGCCCAGCAGTGGGACAATAATGGGTTGATGATGATGATGAAAAATAATTTAAGTTTGATATTATGTGTTCCTCTCCTATCAAGAAAACAAAACACAGTATTATACTCGTAAATACTCTTACTAAAGCTAGATTTACGGAGATTGCTGCTGTAGTAGAAATGAATCATAATATAATGAATGATTAAAAAAAAATGTATTTACATATATGCATATAATTACAAAAAGCTTAAGCGGGATGTAATAAAAAATAAAGTTAAGGAGATGCCGTATTATTGTTCATCCTATATGCTGACTTTTAATGGCATTTTTATCCACAGAAAGCCAGTGGCAGCCCCATACCGTCGATCTTACACCACGTACCAACCCACGAGATTCCACCGACATTCAACCGCACCAACAAATTCACAAGAGGCTTCCAAAACCTCATTGACTCCTATGGAATCGCCAGCTATAGAGAAGTAAATCCAGGTTAGTGCCGAAGCTGTGAAAAACCTTAAAGTGCAAAAAGTAGTCGATTTGACCTAATGGAAGGATTAAAACTCAGATTTTTCTTTGGTAGAATTATTTATTTAGTGTAAGAGCATAATTACGTACGTTTCATTTAAAAATAATAGTTAATTTACGTAAAATAGTTAATTTGAAAAGAAAGTTACAATAACGAACCAGTATTAAACTAGTAAAATATTTGTTCACAAAGCAAAATGCCACACCATACCACTAAGTCTCTCTCTCTCTAAGTAATCTCTTTTCTGATCTATTAGAAGTGTCAAAATCATTACATTATCTTTATATTCTTTTCCAGCGTTGTACACGATAATAACATTCCCATTTCTCTTCGCCGTGATGTTCGGCGACTTGGGCCACGGCATCATCATGACTACGTTTGCTGCCTTCACCGTCATCTTCGAAAAGAAGTTATCCAAAAACAAAACAGACAACGAAATTTGGAACATTTTCTTCGGAGGCCGCTACATTATATTACTTATGGGACTATTTTCTATGTACACTGGCTTGATTTACAACGATGTGTTCTCTAAATCCCTGAACATATTTGGGAGTAGCTGGAGAAATGTTTACGATATGGCGACGTTGAATAGCACGCAAAAGAACTTTGATTTGGATCCCGCAGAGGCGTATACTCCAGGACCTTATCCATTGGGGATAGACCCAGCTTGGCAGGTGCGTATTAAAAAAAATTGAACCTATTTCTGATTTACATCATAAGCGTAAAATGTGTATAAAGTAGTATTGAGACCCAAAATCATACTGAAACCTAAATATTTAATACTTCTCGCATATACCCTATAATAGATTACATACGATATATTTTTACGACGATTTACGATATATAAAGAAATTAATCGGTAGAGGATATTACTAAAATTAAATAAGTAATAATAATAAGTATTTTGTCACAAATACTAACTATAGTAGTACTTTTACTATATATTGTTAATAATTAAATAATTTTCTTGATTCCAGTTCGCGTCTAACAACATTATTTTCCTAAACTCCTTCAAGATGAAACTGTCAATAATATTCGGCGTGATACACATGGCGTTCGGGGTAACAATGAGTGTGGTAAACTTCAAGTAATTACTGTATTCCTAGAAATTAGACGACGTAGTGCTTTTCTAACCAAATTTGAAATTTATCGTATGCTAATGTATGATCATTTTCAGCTTCTTCAAGAAAACTGAAATGATATACCTGCAGTACATACCGCAGATACTCTTTTTGATGCTGCTGTTCTGGTATCTGTGTATACTAATGTTCTTGAAGTGGATAATGTACTCCGCTAACTCCACAGGTATTTTTTGGAATCATCATTTATTAATCTAAAATTTTAAATTTATTTAGGTATTAACATCATTATTAATCTAAAATTTTAAATTCTAGTGCTAAAAATTTCATAAAACAGTTATCCAATTTGTTTCTGATTCGATGTTTACACTTTTCTTACATTTATTCGCCAGATCCAGCATACGGCACATCCTGCGCGCCATCAGTCCTGATCCTCTTCATCAACATGATGCTGATGAAGAAGACTGAGGCCAGGGAGGGCTGTCTTCCGTTTATGTTCCCCGGACAGGACACGATCCAGAAGATGTTCCTTGCAGTTGCCTTTTTATGTATCCCAGTCATGCTGTTTGGAAAACCTGTGTACCAAATGATGGCGGCTAAAAAGCGAAAGGTAAATTATAATTTGGTATTAATTATGAAGTCCTGACAACATAAAGTTGTAAAATAAAAATAATTAACTTACGAAAAATTTTGATTTGATGTCTGATTTTGATATATAACCCACAAAGAAACTAAAATACAGGAATTGATAACAGAAGTGACTCAAAGCAAAATTAGATTTAAATTTTCAACGACCCGTCGAAAGCCTTTGATAGCGTCCCATTATAATTGAATATGTGAGAATTTTACATAAAGATAAAGATAAAGTGTGAATTTGTTTGTATTTTATTTATATATACAACATAAAACTTACCTAATGATTGCATACATTACTTAAAGGGCATTAAACTAATCTCAGTAAATACAGTTTTGTAACGCGATAATAAATCGAGTTACAAAAGGAAAGATAGTCATTGTTATCAATAATCCGTTTTATTTCAGCAATACCAACAAGGTGTTGAAAGCGGTGACGTGGTGAAAGAACCCGAAGACGGTATGGGAGAGATTTTGATCACGCAAGCCATACACACTATCGAATATGTGTTGGGAACTGTGTCCCATACGGCGTCGTATCTGAGATTGTGGGCGTTGTCGCTGGCTCATGCTCGTGAGTGTGAATACTTTCACCATTCATTTATTAAAGTATAACTTGATTTAATAAAGCTAGACATCTAAAATAACGGATTATTAATCTTTCTTCCTTACACGTTATAAATAGCAAGTGAGAGGTAAATAGGAATGCTACCATTTTGTATTATAATTTTGATTGAAACAAGTTATAATGTCATAAAAAATATTTTCATTTTACAGAACTGTCAGCAGTATTATGGCAAAGAGTACTCCGGATGGGGATGTTATGGGGTCTTCCTGCAGGACCCGTAATTCTCTATGTGATTTTCGCAATTTGGGCGTTTTTCACCCTTGCCATCCTTGTCCTGATGGAGGGATTGTCAGCCTTCTTGCACACACTTAGGCTGCACTGGTAAGTAAATAGTGAATATAAATTTATTATATCATATGAAATGGTCACTGAAATTACGATATAAATCATAAAACTAGTACCTGGAAACTAAATTAAAATGACTTGTGATCACGCCATGAAACTATAATGCAGCGCGCAACATTTATAAGACAGAGGACAGAACTTTATATTGTGATGAACTTCAGTACAACCATAAGTAGAAAGTAGAACTAAATTGCGGGTGAGAATTTGTCTTAGATTAGAGAAGGAACTCAACATTATCTATGCTTAATGATCTTTAGGGAAAGACTTCTAAAAGTAGTAAGGTATTAACTAATTTAAAATATAGGCGTTTATGTTTGTTTGTAATGGAGGCTATTTAACCTGCGTGACCTTTCTGTATGTCCTTGTATGTATGTCTTTCTTTGCCTATACGTCCTCAAGAGTAAACTAACAATGGTTC
The DNA here is from genome assembly GCF_041222505.1 of Epargyreus clarus. NCBI lineage: Eukaryota > Metazoa > Arthropoda > Insecta > Lepidoptera > Hesperiidae > Epargyreus > Epargyreus clarus. The sequence continues at coordinate 14,220,978 of NW_027332227.1, read as the reverse complement.
ATGCAATTATTTACAGGGTGGAGTTCATGAGCAAATTCTACGAGGGACAAGGGTATGCCTTCGTTCCTTTCTCCTTCGCAGATATCCTCGAACACGACGAAGATGAACCACCAGCTCAGACCAACGGTGCGCCCCCAGAATGACGTTCAGAGCAAAAGCCTTGTTACATAGCGACTTCTTAGTGGAAAATCAAATTTCTATATCAAGACATTCTGTCTGAACACTGCCTTGGAAATTTCGATTAGTTTTTAGTTTTAGGCTTTGATAAGTAAAATAGAAAGATACTTCATCGTCATGAAATTGAGTGAACACATTGAGTGGCCACAAGAGGATGTTTTTACTTATTATAAATTCTTGAGAAATAAAAAACTTTTTAGAAAGAGTTTACGTATAAAGAAATAATGCTCCGTAATTTACGTAAAAAAATAACTCTTTTAAACATTTTTGAAAGGAGACGTGGCAACACTTTATTTACGCAACAATTTCAAGTCTCAAAGCTGGTCGCACTTTCTTGTAAGGTGATCAATCTATGTATTTTACTCATCTAAGGTTTAGGTAGTAATTAGAAAAATCGAGTCTAGAACATTTTGAGAAATATCATTATTAGATATTAGTATTACACGTTATTTTAAAAGTAATGTAGATGGCGCCTTATACATTTTTTTACAAATTTGTATGCTGTGTGTTGACCTTAAACTAAACGTCCGAACTGAAAGCGCTATAAAACAGAAAAGTACTACAATTGCTCGCCAGTCGTTATGTTTGTATGACAGCACTATACAAAACTAACTATGTCAATGTTGGGTATATATTTTTTTTATCGATTCCAAATTGTAATTTAACATTTTAAGAAGTTTTAAAGAATGAATTCTAATTGGGTTCATTTTTTACCAGCATCAACCAACAAAGCCAATGCTAAGATGTCTAAAAAGATTGCATTGCTAGAAGTCCTTATATATGGACAATTTTATCCAAAATTCAATAGTTCTAACAACCTTTTAAACTCAACGGTAACATGCATTGAATATGTAGGTATAGTTTCAATATTATAAATTGATTGATACACAAATTGTATGGGCAGTTAGCCATCTACACACATTTTTTCAAAGATTCTGGCAACACATAGTTTTATTGTCGCCATTGCATGGGGCTCAGTCCCATCAGTGGGAATGTGGATTGTTAAGAGAAGTATTTTATCAATATATCTTTAATATATTATTTAACTGAGTAAGTACATATTGTTATAAGTTAAATTAAGTAGTTCTAAGTCTATCATAGCCTTATCCTGTATAATCGTTTGAAACCAAAGACTTGGATATATATTTTACCAATATTTTGCCGCATATGTTTTTGTCCTAGATATAGAACAGACAGGTAACGTCTGGTAACTAATTCATTGCAACTTTAACTTTCTACTTTCATTCATTATAAATTTCAATACCTAAATAGGTGCTGAAACGGCATCCTTACAATGATGCACAATTATCATTGACGTCTCTTATACGTTATTTTATTATCAAAAATTTTAATGTTAATACATTTACTAGTGCCTTGAAATAATTTTTGTAATACTTTTGAAGTTATTATTAATTAATTAGTATGTTGCAGACATATATGTCCCGTGTAGAGTAGATGCTTTGACTTTCACAAGTTGTGAAGAAAGATCTGTGCCAGTGACGTATGTGGAAGATAGAACCCACCATATTGTCGCAAAATATAATTGGCTGATTAACGAGCTCTCCACAATACGCGAATGTTAAGAATAATTAGTAACGTTTACCTGTTTAATGATCTATTAACGGTATTTTACTACATAACAGTGAGTAGAATAATATTTGCAAAGAACTACTTAGTAATTTTTTACAAATACAATGTATCAGTGCACGGTAGTAATACTAAGCTTTACTAATTAACTTGATTTCATAAATTGGACGGTAGTGTTGAAGTGAAGTTAGATGCAAATAAATATTTTCTACGTAAAATGCAATACACTAAAGGATTAGTTGCAATATCACATATCACAAATCATATTTGTTATATCAATCTAAATTACTACATTAAAAATCTAGGTCATATTTTAAACACTGCTGAAATAGTAATAGTGCAAATAAATAATGAATATATCTTATTTTAGTTTGGATTGGACGACAAGTTATTAAGATCAAGATCATAGTTGCGTAATTACTGTACACTCAGAAGGAAAAGTTATTTGCAACTTTTATTAATACATAGCAAATTAATGTAGGCATAATGTTTCGCGTATTTTCGTTGTTATATTTTTTATCTAAAATCCAAAAATAACATTTCGAAACAAGATTAATTGTAGTCATTTGAAATGAGTTCAAAAATATTTATTGAACAGTTTGTATCAATATACGACATAAATTGATGGACCTCGTCTGTTTTTTACTTAAATTAAGTATATGAATGATAATTATATCATTAATATTACATATGCCTCTACAGCGAAAAGACAGTGCTACTTCTTTGGTGTCTTGGGTTCAATCACTGACAACAAATATTTGAGTTACAAACATATTTAATTTTAGTTTGATTAGTTAATTTTGAGTATTTATCCGAATATTTGTATTGATGCGATACAAATTATTAATCTACTTACATGTCATTATTACTACTGCACCATAAAATATAATATCCTACACGTAGATTTAAAACAAAAATGCTATTTGAACTTTGCTAAACAAATCAATCAATCTTAAGTTCTTAACTTTCTGAAATATTACTAGCTTCATATAATTTAAAACAAATGATAGGTTATCTATTTTAAAAGTTCAAAATTTTCAAGCAATTTCACAGATAGTTAAGATAAATAGTTTGAAATAACTTTTGCGGATACCTGTACATCAATTTGGAGTGGAGCCATGTGGACGGTCTCCAAATGGGGCATCCGTCAATGGTCGACGTAATTGCTTCGAATAATTGAGGAAAGGTCTGAAACCTATTTCTGCAATATAATAGTGTCAAGCGCTGCTGTGTAGATAGTTGATAGAAGTGTGGTGAATGTCATTTTCATTGAGCGGTCACCGTAATCTTCAGACGCAACTTGGTTTCGTATGGTCGGTTTCATATAGGACTATTAGTTTTATTGGTCGTTCTTCCAACTGAGTCCTTAGGGATACAAAAAATTATCAAAATTTTGATAAAAATAAATATTCAATGATTTAAATGTCCGACCTATGCGCTCTAGATTTAGTTTCGCATGGGATCTCACTGTCTCTTCAGGAATCTTATGTTTGTTCTATTGTGAAAAATACACTCATGTTCTCCTCTAGAATTCCCTGTGTAAGTAAAGAACCACTCTTCTAGATTTCCCTGTGCGAGTATCATACACACAATCACACAACAAAGGAAGAACACCCAAACTCTAAATAGAAATCTAAACAAATCATGGTCAGAAATGAGATAGTAACTGTACTGTACTATTACTAATGATAATGACATCTTTGTGTCGACATATGGAGTGCTGTTGTAATTTGTACTTTGTATGCAACTTGTGTGAAAAATCCATTATAACATAATGTTTGTCCTGTTTGTAATATATTTATTGTGTTGGTAGTTGTATTTGTACACCTCATAATTTACATGAAAGGAATAGTCATTTAAAATCTGTAGTGTTCATATTATTGCTTATGATCTCTGAACATCAAATTTTGGCGAAATTCTTTTTATAGAAATAGATTAAAATAAATATTCTGTCATTAAATACATCAATTTTACTCTTTGTGATATAAAAATTAAAAAAAAATCAAAAGATCATTGCAATTGTTATTCAATATAATTGTAAATATTATGGACCAAAATGTGGCCTTGTAATATTATATGTTATTAATTTTTTAATTATTAATAGGTACATAATATTATATGTACCTATTAATAATTATCTTTTCTCTACAGAATTCTGACATAATCTCTAAATCTGTATATAATTATTTGGATAAAGATATCTGTATACAATCTTCTCGTTCCACTTAATATTGTCTTAATATGAGTAATAAAACATTTTGAAAATCATTACGGGAATTCTCTCACTACTCTAGCACTCTCCCGTGACTGGTGTTTTTAATAATAAAAAAAGTTTTAGTTGAAAATCGATTAGGTACAGCATCTCCATCAAGCCCCTCTGCCAGTGCATAAAATTCCACTTCACCATTTTCAAAATAGAATCATACAAAAAAATAGGAAAAAATAAAACAAAGCCACTAAGGTACAAATATGCAACTTATGATTTCACAGGCTTATAAAAAATCACAGATACTTCGACTTTATAGATTTGTAAGATGTCTGAAAATAAATGTTTTAAAACCCTTTATTTATATTGAAATCGATACCTATCACTGTTTTTGAACCGCCTTCGATTTACAAAGCCGATCTTTTAGATATTATATTAAATATTATTTTATATCATATTTATATAATAGATAAAACACACATAGCAAATAGTCTTTATTAAAACCACGTACACATCACATCACAATTTACAATACAAAAGTATTCTAGATCAGATAATATAATTGTTTGTTTAATTATTTTACACCATTCCTTAATAAACGAAAATTTTATGAAATCGTGTCTTATTTAACCCTTCCTTTAAATCTAAATGATTATAAATGTACCTAGATTACAAACCAAGCTAGAAGTATACGCTGGTGTTCATTAATCCTAATCAACCTTAAAAGAATTGCCTACCAAAGATGAAATTTCTCAATGATTGCCTAGAAAAATTGAAAAACAAATTTCGAATTTGAGTAGGCTATTTATAGACTAACAATTTAAAAATTAAAATGTAGTTATCTAACAAACGAAAGGCAAAACTTCCAAACAAAATATTTAATAATGTTATGCGAGACTTTATTTTTTGAGTGAAGTTTTATTATTATGGATTTAATTTCTAGATACTAATTAATCATTATTATAATTATTCAGTGTTAGCGGTTAAATCTATTGCAACTATTATAAAATAAATGAGCTTAACAGTAAAGCATTTAATTTAAGGTTGTTAGTGTTATTTGTATATTTTTTACAGGAACAAAAGTTCCACAGAGTATTTTAGATGATTATTATTATATTATGTTAATATGAATTGTTAAAACAAAAATTCTATATTAACACTTAAGCCAAATACCAAACACTGTTTTTATCAAATTCTGATATACAGGCCTTCCTTACTTATCCTAACATGAATATGATTTTAATACGATTCATCTACATTAAAATAGACAAAGAAACGTAAATTATGTTTTAGTTTCTATTTATTGACAGTTAATTCAGTACCACACACTATTTTTATTTAATTTATGATAGACAGAGTTCCGTACACCACTTTAATATACTATTTATGACCCTATGAGTTTCTTAATCTCCTCAGAAGCGCCCGAAGCGCTTTGGCCCGGCGCTAGGAGCAGCCGTGCTTCTGCATCCAGGCAGTGTAGCGGGCCACGTCCGCTTGGGTCACTGTTCTCCTGGTCTTCTCTATGGCTGTCTCCAGGTCCTCCTTGCTGACTGGTGCTTCCAGCTCGGATCGTTTGAGCCGGCGAATCTGCTCTGGACTCTTGCCGGCGATCTTGCGACGCATCGTCATCATTGCTGCGTCTCTGTCGAAATATAATTTTACTTTTGTAACGCTTTGGTGCTCAAAGGACATCCTGTCTTCCGTAAAAAAAATATGACAAAATACTTAATTAGAAATGAAGAAACCAAATGTAGTTATAAACACATATGTTAAAATCCATTATGCCGTTCGGGCTGTAGGACCAAAGAATGAGACACACGTACATACGCTGGTAACACATCATACTCAAATGTATAGCCAAGATGTATCTATGCAATAGATACTCACAAAATACGCACATACCTGCAAAGATTGCAAATATCCGATCCACTGTACCCTTCCAGCTTCGTCGCCAAATCGGTCAGGTCCACATTTTCTGATAACACCACCTCACGAAGACACAGCTTCAGAAGTCTCACGCGTGTCGCTTCTGAAATTTTTATTTAATTAAGTATAGATCTTAACGTAATTAATAACTCTTTACATAAATAGCCTTTACATAAAGCATTTTTTCTGTTTGAGAAATCAGCTCCGGAAAATGGTTTATTTACTTTAACAACATCAAAGAGTCAGCAACTTGATTTTATATACAGGTACAGGTCATCCTGATGAGATAATAAAATGGTGCAACTGTCAATCAATGACAATCTTAAATATTTTGCACAAGTCATTGTTACCATCAGGTAGCCCAACGTATATCCTCTTCTCAAAGCGTCTTCTGAATGCTTCGTCGATATCCCAAGGATGATTCGTTGCCGCCAGTACCATCACTACTTTGTCTTGGTTACTGAAAGTTAAACATAATACTTTAACCATAAAAAATACTTATCATCATCAACAAATCTCTGAATGGTAATGGTAATGTTTCTGCGATCTCTTCTGCGGGATTCCCCCCATTTTAGCGTTGGAAGCTTAACATCTAGTACACGTCTTATATAGCGATTTTTAGGGAACTGTAATAAAATTACGGTGTGGAAATAGTAACGAAACTACTGTGACTTGTTTCGTCTTTATACGACATAATAACTTAACATAAATCTTAAGTGACAGTGAAAGAGCCGACAATCGAACAGAAATATACAAATCTTCCTGTTTTAGATTTTACATAAAAATATCAATCCTTACAAAACAGCAGCCAACCCGTCCATCTGTATGAGCAGCTCAGCTTTGAACCGCCGGGACGCCTCGTGTTCCGAATCCGCGCCACGTACAGCACACAAAGAGTCCACCTCGTCGAGGAATATCGTGCTCGGCGCATAAAATGATGCCTGGAATCAATGGAAATATAACTGTTACTTTACGGAATACCATGTTATAAATTAGGGCAAACTGCTTCGCAAGTCGCCTGGCGTGAATTCTGACCGCGTGGGGCGTAATATAAACTTGCTGCCTAGAAAACAGGTCGGCGAATAAAAATAAATGGTGTACATAAAACCAACGGAAAAGCAAGTGCAAGGCATAGCATATGGCTTTACGTAGAATGTGGCGTTACCTCTTATAATAAATTAGAATAAGGTGTTAGTTGATGAAATTGTGTACTTTAAATACCTAAATGAGTCGATTTTTGCAAAATATTCTATGAATATTAAATTATTGTTATTTTATTAAACATTACAATTAATTATGCTACCCAATAGATAATTTTTATACATACCATATCGAAAAGTAAACGGACAAGCTTCTCAGAATCGCCCCGGTATTTCGACGTGAGGGTTGCTGACGACACGTTGAAGAACGTGGTTCTGCACTCGGTGGCCACCGCCCTGGCGAGGAGGGTCTTGCCTGTCCCCGGTGGACCGGTCAACAGGACTCCCTTCCAAGGTCTTCTGATGCCCTGGAAATGTCATGTCACATAGAGGTTAATACTACCATAGCAAAGCTGTTCAGTGTTTCTTGTTCTTGGAATTCCAAAGTACCTTATACCAAATTAATTATCAGGTTTCAATTTGCGTTTGATCCCACGTCGATTTTACGAATACCATTGCTATATCTTTGTTATACCAGTACCTAATATCCTTAATACTACCATAAAAAATCTTTAATGCTCTTGAATTAAATAGGCCATATAAAAGAATTATCGTGTTATTTGTTACCAATGGATTCGAAGACCAATAAAAATTGGACAATGACCAATCAAAATAAAATGAGTTGCAGAATTTCTTGTACACCAAACTTCACCTAATTCTAGCCGCATAAAGCAATCCTTTCCTTTACGTTATGCGTTATTTTCACACTAACTATTAATGAGGTTAACAATTCTTAACGCCATGGACGGAGAGACCTTTTATAACCCAAAAAATCAAGGTCCCAAGATAAGTCGTTATGTTACCATGAATAATGGGTTTTCGAGTCACGCGAGGCTCTGAGATATACCTTTGAACCTGACGGTTATACCATATAATTACCAGAAATTTAATTACAATGAAAAGCTGTAAGAACATAATAAAAATGGCCTAATTTTATGGCGGTATAGTGTTAAATTCGGTAGTCCAAGTGTATATTTTTAGCTCATGCTTATGTGCCCAGTATTAGATAATATGAGAGTATTGTATCTATGTTTAAATCATTTATATATGCGTTTCTCATTAAAAAACGAGTCGTCCATCCCCGTAGTCTTTATAGATCATAACCAATGTAAAAAGTAAGCCAACGCTGGGTGCGATTATAGTTGGATGGATAACCGATACTGAATAAATGTTACTAGCACAAGCAAGAAATTGTTCAGGGATTAAGTACTTTCGGCTGTAGATTTCAGTAATACTAGTCGATAAACATAGTCAGAAACGTTAGAAACGATTCGAAAATATCAGTCACAAATTGAGGACAACATCTTACATTACAACATTACATCTTTTACACATTCTTACACATTGAAATCGTAAGTATTCTGGTTAAGTTTGCCAGCTCCCTGCTTTTGTGGAGACAGATCCGTAGCTAGTAGTGTTGCAAACATATACCATTCCATATTCGATACAGTAGAAGGTAAACTAGTTAAAGATCAGGGAGATATTCTACGCGTGGCTTACCGGAGTAAGCCAAGCGCAAACGTAATCCGACATTCCCTTTCCTGAGTAACCATATCCGTAATATCAATACTTAATTGAAATATCATTTTTACTCAATATTTCCTTGATGTTCATCTACCGGTAAATGATCCAGCGTAATCACTTACGGAAGTGGCTACTTGATTCTTAGATGAGTAAAATAAATAGATTGATCACTTCTAACAAGAAAGGGTAGTTTTGAGAATTGAAATTGTTTCGTAAATAAAGTCCGCCTAAGTAAATAAAGTTGCCACATCTCCGTTCTAAAATGTCCGTAAAATTTCAAATGTTTATTCATTACTTAAATTACGTAGTATTAGTTATTTATACGTAAATTTTCTCTACAATAAATGTGTTTTATTTGTCAAGAATTAAAAAAATAAATGATAAAATCCTTGACTGTGGCTTCATTCCATTTCAAGGCGGTGAAGTATCTATCTATTCTATTTATCAAAGACTTGATTAATATAACCATGATTGATAATAATAGAGCAATTTTCATTTAACTATTCAGCTGTCCAGTTGTAATTGGGCTGTTAATTGATAAATACAATTGAATCTTCCTTTTCTTTGTATGCTCTAAACGTTTCTTCTACTGAATGCCGACAAGAATCTATATTTAACTACATATTCGTAACATCAAGTTGTAACGGCTTTCAACTACAAGCGTATCTTCTATGAAGTTTTTAAACTCATACAAAGATAACATAAAATGTAGGTCTTTCAATGAGAATATAACGAGTACAAGAATATAGAAAGTAGGTACCTATCATCATCAACCCATTAACGTCCCACTGCTGGGCACGGGTCTCCTCTCATAATGAGAAGGATTAGGCCATAGTCCACCGTGCTGGCCAAGTGCGTATTGGTAGACTTCACATACTTTTGATTTTTTTTTTTTAAGTCTCTCAGGTATGCAGGTTTCCTCACGATGTTTTCCTTCACCGTTTAGCAAGTGATAATTAATTTCTTATACGCACATAACTTTGAAAAATCAGAGGTGCGTGCATGGTATTTGAACCTCGGACCCCTCGATCGAGAGGCCGAGGTGAAAATATCTTTGCAAGCTAGCTAGATAGATAGACTAAATTAATAGTATTTCAAAAAAATAAAATTAAGTAGAGTAAATATTTTAACTAACGTAAAGTTGGTTAAAGTAAGAAAAACGTTATTTTTATGTCTTAATCCACATGAATAAAATAACTTCGCACCACTTAAAAACTAAACCACCAAAGAATAGTGTAAAGCAAAAAGATTAATCGAGTTCTTTTTCTTACTAAATGTGTTAGGCACTTAGGATTCAGGACAACACTACGGCCGCTAATCAAATAAGTCTTGCGGAATTCCCAGAAGGATCAAAATGTCTTGAAGTGGACTGCGACCCATATATTCGAGTCACGCTTTACGAATTATAAGGCGAGCGAGAACGAGTGTACTCGCGTAATCGCTCACGCGAATCGCTACTTCGACTTCAACTGGACTAATGCCGAAATTCGTTAGGCTTTTAGTAGTTTTGATTGTCTGTGATCTAAAATTAATTTACTTGTAACGTAAATTACATTCTGTACGTTGTGTAACCATCCCTCTATCTAACAGACTTTTGAATGCGAATAAGGAGAAACATATCTAGCAATAGAGATACAACTCTCCTAATTCGCATTTGTTTTCACACACCATTTTTTTACAGTGTTAAACTACTCTACACTACTAAAACACTGAGAAGGCAACCCGTAGGTAGTTATAAATAAAAATCGAAGCAGTTAGACCCTCTAACTTTCAATACTTAGACATCATAACAGAGTGGCAATACGACAGGATAAAATAATCTTACGACATAGCAATAACTAGTTGATGCGAATTTTGATACTGTTTCAGAATAAAGATAATAAACACATAATTGCAATAAATGAACCACCATAATCACGTGCGTATTTTTTCAGAAAAAATCTGGTATTATTCATAAACTTCTTTTCAACTAACCATCACTCAAAAGGTTAACTGGCGCCACTTCCACCATTGAGATAAGATTGCAAACTACAGATCATCCTATCTCGTATCCACTTGAAGCCAATTTAGATAACACGACGAAAATAGTATCACTTGTAGTAACATTTCCTGCTTACCTTAAAATAGTCGGGCATGACGAGCGGCAGGACCATCGCCTCTTGTAACACGGACTTCGCATCATCCAAACCGACCACGTCTTTCCAGCGCACGTCTGGATTCTTCTGCAATATATCTCTTTCCAAAGTTTCCACTAAGTGTAATTCGTATCCTGTCGCATCGAATACTTTTTCATCCCGTTCAAGAATAGTGACGTCACCTTCTGTTGGCATATCCGTCTTTCTAAACATTGGCTTTATCGGAACCAAATGCCGGCGGGATCTTGGGATTCTTTCAACGGATCTTGTTTTCCTGCCGCTGCTGATAGTGGAAGATGATGTCTTCCGACTCACGATGGATGGTAGAGTCGGTTGGATGTTGGGATCTCGTCTGCGTAGCGTGCCAGCCCACTTCTCGGTTGTCGGGTCTGTTTGTTTGGCGTGGTCAAGTGGCTGTTCTTGAAACCTGTTCGCTGGTGTTGGTCGAACCACTGCAATAAGCCGAAATGATATGATTCATGGACGAATCATACTGTTATTTTAATAAGTCGATGGTTAAGCTCCGTAATGAGTCAGCACTAAATCTAATATATAATATCGTAGCTCTACGAAAATAAAAAAGGAACTTAACAAAACTTCTTGTGGTATCAACAAAACAGCTTAATGAGTGTCTACCTAAGATTATCAATTTCTCTCATATTTACAGTTTGACTAGTTTCTTACGAATTTACTCTAAATAATTTAACAATAATTACGCTCGTAGATCGATAATGATAATATCGTGCATAACATTCCAATTCCTTCTTCACTTCGTTTCCTAGCTGTAGATGTTACTAGAAGCGTCTATAGGAAGTCCTCAGATAATCTACATCTAAAAAAAGACGTCAACAACAGTTGTAAAGCCGTAAAACATAACAATTACCTTGCGTCGGCGGATGCCTGGTGCCGTTCCCAGTGTGGGTGTTGGGTGTCCTGGCCTTGTCGCGCCGCGTGTCGCTCCTCGCGGTCCGCAGCCCGTCCCGCGGCGGCTCGTCCTTGTCCCCGCTGTGGCGTGTGGTCATCCTCGCGAACCCAAACGGCTGGAGACTCTCTGTCATCATCCGGTCCATCATCCTCGCCATTTGGTGGAAGCCTGACGCTGGACTGTAGAGGAAATTAGATCATTTATGAGTCGTATTATTAAGGTTTTAATTTATTTGCCCTGTATTCGGTGTATTGTTTTATTAATATATTGTTATGAATCATAATCGTCACTTTAGGTATTTTTATCTAGTGCCGAATTAGAATAAGACTAATAAATGCAAGTAAATGATTGACCAGGAGGCATGAATCTTCATTGCAGCTACACCCTTACCTATTTCTGGTTCCAACCGCTTTGTAAGTTACTGTTTTTTGGTTTGTAGAATTTGCGATGATATAATGAAGACCGACCGACTTTAGATAGAGACCCATCTAATAGACGGTTACAGTTGTCCATGAGCGGCAGTGACCACTTGACATCACGTAACTGCATACTCTTTAACTGCTCCCATTACATAAAAATAAATACAAGACTCCAAGAATAAATACCTACCGCATGAAAGGGTCATGTTCGAAAAATTGTCGTATTCCTCTGACATTGGGGTACAAGAAGTCACCGAATCCGAAATTCATTTTTCTCAGCACACGCAAACTAGATAGTCGCATATGGACTGCTTGACCGTAAGAAATGGTTGAATGCTAGGTACACATAATTTCTGGGTGGGTAATATTATTTGTGTCATGAAGTTTTGTTGAACCGGGTCTTGTTTGACAGGTCTGTTTTGGTGTGGTTGTCACGGCAACGTTTGCGGAAACGGCTTTCGGCCTCTATGCGTGTGTTCGACACCCGAAATTAGTTCCAAAGGAAATAATGCCTTATATGTTAAGGGCTAAGAAAGGTAAGCTGAAGAAAGTCGAGGCCACCGGTAAGTTATTATGACGGGCCATTTGACATACTTTCGTTGTTGTACCTTTTTCCCGCAATTTTCTTTTCCACGTCTCAAGTAACCTTCATTGAATACGTTTTTCATAGCAGTTTCGCTAATATTTACTCACTAAAGGTAGCCAATAGAGACATTCTTGTTGAAACACTACTAAATTACGATCAATTTGGCCTTGTTACATTGTATCAAATTATAGTAAATAATAGTAGTAATAAAAATCTTGTTTAATACAAGATCCGACAATATGATTACTACGTCCATGAGGCATTTTAATCTAAATACATTTTAAGTGAGAATATACATATCACTTTAATCAAGAAATAGGTTATGCCCAATGATGTAGATAGGTTATGCCAATATAAAGAAGACGCCAATGAACATATGCTATCTACGATCAATTTACCGTTAAAGTCATCATTAAAAGTTATTAAAATTACCATAGATTAGTAAAGTTTACTCATTCCTAACTAGAAAATGTACCCAGTTTTGAGAATTGAATTACTTGCGTAAAAAAGTTTTGCCACGTCTCCGTGCTAAAATATCCCTAAATTATTTGAAATAATTATTTATTTATTATGTAAATTTATGTAAATTACGCAGTATTAGTTATTTATTCGTAAATTTTCTCTAAAAAATTTTTTATTTGTCAAGAATTCAAAAAGAGAACTTACGATAATAAGCCATTTGTGGCTTCATTCAATTTCAAGGCGGCGAAGTATCTTTACTAATCTATGAAAATTACTCTCATTGTCCGTCTAAAGTTGATTGAAGATGCTACCTCTGAGGACTCTTAAACACTGTTCTTCTCCGAAAGCACCACGGCTACGTCTATTTCTGCCTAATAAGACCAGTGTTTAGCGCTTTTGTGTTTCGCTTTAAAGGGAGACATACCCGTTCGAGACGTTCCAACTTAGTTTTCTGAGGTAGCAAGAAAGAAGTTCGCAAGCAAGATCTTTGTCCAACCTCAGGTGGGAATGTAATCTTATCTGGGATTGCTAACAGATGTTCATGGGGAGCAGTAGCCACCTACCATGAGATTGACATGCAGTCAATGTGTTTGCTACTGAAATATTATGAAAAAAAAAAACAATCAGAACTCAGTTTTCATTAAACTTAGGCGTCCATGTTTTTAAGGCTCATTACAGTCATTATGTTGTAGAGGGTAACTACCATTGATTTTATTGGGGCGATTGAACTTTGCTTGGCCATTGATGGAAACAGGGTAAACTTGACAGGTTACACCGGATGTGTGCCAAAGGTCAATGACTAGACCGTGTGGAGGTTAACGAACTTTTCATTCATTTTTAATTGTTTCTTTGTACGGTATTTGTGGCACCTGTCTTTTTAGTAAGTGGGACAAAGTTTACTGGGATTTATGACCCCTGTGATGTTATATAAAATATAAATGATAGTTGCTTGCTTGTGTTTTTTTTAGTGTAAGTATACTAAAAGTCTACGTCGTCCTCCCTTTAGTCCTAACTACGAGTATATGTTTCACTCCACTTTCATTTAATCTGCTTGACTATTTGTCCCTTCGTGCGTCCGTCCATTCGTCCGTCCGTTCATCCACCAATCTATTCTAACTTTAATGGGCTGTATCTTATAAGCCGATAGAGGAAGCTGATTGATATGTGTAATGAATAGGTGTTATTGTATCGGATATCCTCATAAGTAATTAGAAAGAACAAAGAGCAAAACGTTAAGCTAGGTAGGTAGGCCCGATATAAAAAAAATGTTATTTTTATTCAAACATATAACAAAAAGATATGGTAACTAGGTACCTCCCATATAATAGGTAAATTGTAATATTTATTCAAAGTATTTTTAATAACAACTAAAAATGCTTTGAGAATCGCATGTACCGTTTTATACGCCGAATTTATCCCGTAGGTATACGAGTACAATTTATCCCAACTTATTTATAAACAAATTATCATGAGACATGAGTTCATGAGCCAAAGAGACTATACACGAAGGTCGTAACACTGAAATTTGATTAACCAATAAAGCTAATGTCACACTAGTAACAAAGAACGAACGCCTACAGGACAATTTGAATCATTGAAATAACCTCAGCCTTGTATGCGCAAATATAATTGATGAATTGGTCTTAAACTGCCCCTAATTTTACGAGATGACATACGTTTGATACTGTAGTTTGTTGACAGGAAAATTATTCCACTACCAGGAATAATAAAGTAACAAATTGTATAAAGTACTTGTTTTTATGACTTGGTACTCTCGGTGGGGTAGGAAGGTCCTCGAATGGAGACCACGTCTCGGCAAAAGAAGTACAGGACGCCCCCCGACCAGGTGGACTGATGACCTGAAGCGGACGGCGGGTAGCCGCTGGATGCAGACGGCTCAAGACCGGTCGGAGTGGCGCAGACTAGGGGAGGCCTACGAGTATGTCCAGCAGTGGACTTTAAAGGCTGGTAGATAGACTCTCGGATTCTTCTAAGTCATGTTTCTATATTCCACACTCTACACACAAAATTGAAGATGCCTTCAATGTATGTATAGTGATTTCTCAACAAACGGTCTTCTGTAATCAATCCCAAATGAGGACTATTTTCAAAAGCTTAAAGCTGATCGCCCATTGGCTACTGATACTGATTAATAGTTCACTGAGTAATAGTTGTGCAGACTTCCATTTTTTCTCTTAAGCTACTAATAAGTTGCTTAAGGTGCTACAGCTCGTTCGGAATTTGTTATTTGAGCAACTGGTGAACGTCATATTTTTCCCATTTAAAGTATTCGAAAAATCTGCAAACAGATTATTATCTATGCGACCAAATGTACAAATGATCATTATCATTTAAAATTCGTATAAATTTACCATATATCACCAGAGAAGGCAATAAATACCAATACAAAAATTGACTACACTATAATAATGGTATATAAAAACTATATGGTACGGAACATGAATATCATATATCGATTCGAACTAATAAATAGTGACCTAGGTCTTCACAATAGTTTGTAATTCTGACTCATATTGACTCTAGTATAATGAATTTCTCATAACTTGATCAAAACGCAGCAATATTGTAGAATGAAGTCGTTAGTCACGTCATTAACCGTCTAGACCACGTATTATCTTCATTAACTGATGAAATATTCGCTTTTCATATTTAACATTCATTTAATTACGAGGAATGCTTAAGGAGGCGCCATAGTGAAGATATTTATTTTGCATTGAACCAAGTATTTTACATTCATGGCATAATAAATAATTTTGAATTGTATAATAAGGCTCGGAATTAATAATAAGTACTAATAGTAAGTCTAGTCTTACTGAGGAACTTATTTTTTATAAAATATCGTTATTTGATGTGATTCTTTGTAAAAGTTTACGACAAATTTTCAGATTAATTATCAGGTTTCATTTCAATAAAAAGTCTAGTGATGTAAATTAAGATCTCTCAGAGGGTTCGCGATTTGAATACCAGGCATAATTAATGATCCCAGACTGCATGCAATATTTTTGCTTACTTCTTCAATATAAATACTCTTTTTTTTAATATAGGAATAGCAGACGAGCATGCAGTCCACCTGATGGTAAGTGGCTACTGCCGCCCATGGACATCTGTAGTCAAACCCAGATAGGATTCGATATTACTACCTGAGTTCGGCCACAGATGCGCCACTACCCCTGAGGAACGCTGGAACGCCTCGGAAAAGTATGTATCCCTTACCACACCCTTCAAAACGGAACACAGCAGCGCTTAACACTGCTGTTATTAGGCAGAAATAGGTGTGGCGGTGGTGCCGCAGGAGTCGAACCACAAAGGGTTCTACCACCTTCCACAAAGGGTTTTTAAAGGTTCTACTCTTATTGTATTACTGATTGTATTATTAAAAAAATAAATAAAATATTTTGTATTCACACTATACTTAGCTCCCTTAAGTGTGTAAGTGGTCACCTAAGTAATATTTCTAATTTAAATTCACAAAAATAACTTCTTTCGTTCGCGGTATATTCCCAACGGAACGGTGTACCCACTTGCAATTAGTGTAAGTACTTAGGTCAATGTTATTGTACATAGTAAAATATAAAGATATAGTTAGATCTCTAAAGGAGATGTTTCATTTTCGGCCATCTCGTGTACAGTATTTCAAAAAAACGATAACAATATGTATACATGAAGAAAAATACACATATATTTTTATAATCTAAAGTATTCCTGTTTAAAATTATTTAAAGTAAGCATTCCTCATTGGAATATTAAATATGGCGGAATACTGTCAATGTCAAGTTTTCAAAACTGTCGATGTCAGTAATTCTGTATTTAGCTGTTTTTTGTCCTAAAGTTATTATTACCTTACTCCTTTACAACCTAGCTTTCGTTTATGCTCTCATTATTTCAGAATTTATTTAATTATTTTATAACAATTATAAAACAAACCACCTTTTCAATAGTATCTAGTTTGATAGATGTATGTGACATGTCAAATTTAAAAAGAAGAAGTTGTCAATTTGAAAATGGTAGGTAACTCGGACAGGAGAAAAAATTACATTATGGTGACGATAATAAATATAATTAATATATTGTGTTGAAAGAGTGGAATAAAGCAGAATGGGAAAGGTTCTTTAAAAACATAAGTGACGTTTGAAATAATATGTTGCCAAATATATGTACTAATGAGAAGATTCCATTTCAATCCTGAATATGTTTTTGCTCTGTGTTTACCTGGCTTACGATTTTGGACTGATTCAACGTTACTGTTTGCCCGCCTTATGTTTTATGGACTCTTCCGATTTTCGTGCGATCGCTATGGATTGTGTTAAGAATGATTCAATATCATCAGGTAAAACATACATCACTTAGTTGTATTAATCGTGGAATAATCGTTAATACTTTGGAACTAGATAAGCTAATCTTTTTACATTTCTCTTTTTTTAGATAATTACAATAGTGTGACAAGGATTCTTGGGATGACAAAATAATCAGTTATTATTGTAACTGCATCGCCGGACAACGAACCGTACTCGTAGGTTTTTGCGCTCACATTATGACCATTGTTTGGTGTTTGGAATGGGCAGCACCTGCGCTACTTTATTGGATGAAATATTGATAAGGAAAGATGTTGAAAATGAATAAAATGAATATCTACGTGAAGGATATATAAAATATGATCTATATGTGCATTTAGTTGCTTTATTTACACAATTAAATGTTTGAAGTGTTAACTAAAATAAATTGGTATAGAACTATAGTTTTTGGTACGTTTTTTTTAAGTCAAGATTTATGAAAGTAAATATCATTAATATTTATCGAATATAGATATTGTTTCTCATGATGGTGTTGTTGAAAAATTACTATGTATTACAATATTTTTTACATTTGCGCCAATTCGCGTAAAAAATATGTTAAAAAGAATATTATGTATATAGTAAGTTAAAACAGAATGACAGATGACATTATTATGGTAATCACTACCGCCATGATGTTTTGCCAGTGTTGTGTTGCAAGTTTAAGTGTAAATTATTGGTTTAAACAATTAAACGAAGATAATTTGAAGAGTATGAATCTCTACGAATTGTTCTTTGTATGTTTTCTTAGCATTTAGTATAGTGTACAAAAGGTGGCCGGGAGCCCATACATTTTGAAACATCTCCTTTTAGACTTAAATGAAATTAAAATAGCAAATGAGTATACATTCCACTGATGAAGTAGTTTAGGATTACTATGGACATTTGTAATAATTCCTTACTAATATTGTAAATGAGTTTGTCTGTCTGTTTGTGCGTTTGCTACCCTTTCACAGCTTAATAGTTACCAATCGTCATGAAATTTTGTACACACGTCAGGGGGTTATACTTTTAACGGGATAAAGTTTACATAGGGTAAACTTTATCCCGAAAAGTACCGTTACTTAGGGATAGGTGGAAAACTCTGACCGCGAGCGAAGCCGCAGGTAAAAGCTAGTCCACAATAAAAGTACTGTTATGACTGAAATTAAATATCCTGGAAATATATGTACTAAACTTAGTACATACATTTTGTTTTACAAAAAAAAACTAATAGAGTCCTAATATCTCTATAAAATAGTAAAATTAGCATTTTGATACCTTTCTGCCTGAATGACTTCTCTTATAAAAAAGTTTATTTTATCAGTTTGATTCTAAAAGTGCGATATTTTCGCAGTATAGGTAATTAGAATCCATTAAACCCACATATCGCGTGATATTGTAAATGGGGTCACAGTGAGTTGGGCGTCGCAAGGATTAAACTATTATTAAGTAAATCTTGCTAAAATCAGTATGTACACAATTAATACTTTAATGATATATTTAAAGAAATTGGAGCACATGACCATGCATTTCACATGATGCTACAAATATTATTAGAATTTGCTATCCCTAAGGACTTAGTTGTAACACCTGATGTGGTTGTTACCAGATCAATCAATGAATGATCAATGACACAAACTATTAATTATTGATTAGTACTAACAAACGATTACGAGTAGTAACAAACGATTAATACTAATGTCGGCCATGATTCTTCCACTGCTGGGCAAGGGGTCTCCTCTCAGGGTACACATTAGTATATTTTACATATATTTTGGAAAACTTTTGTTAAACATTTCATATTTTTTACACGTTTCATAATTTCCTATACGCCCATAACTTCAAAAAATCTAGGTTTCAAACCTTAGACTTTAGACTTAAGAAGTAAAAAACTCATTCTACTAGGCTATCACTGACTTACCCTCAACACATTTTATGAAAGAGTTAATTCTGTTACTCACCAGCCAAGGTCCCAAGCGGAGTGGAAGGCTGGGTGCGCAGACATGGCACCCAGAGGCATCCCAAAGCCAAACTCGATCTTGACGTCATCAGCTCGCCTGAGCCAGCTTCTCTCCCTCATCTCAGGAGCTTCTGACTTCGTGTCGTTCATTTTGGCTTGTTCAGGACTTGGCTATTTGGTCTCGTGCTACAGATATTTTTATAGCTTTACATATGCTTATTTAATTCTATTATTGATACATTAAAATTATTTTCTATTTGTAATTACAATGTTAAATCAAGCTTTTGAATTATGTGTGTGATATGAATACGTGTGTGTGTTTGTTGTTGGTAAATCTTTTATGAACAAAAATGTTATCTATAGTTATTTCATTTTTTGTTAAAAATTATAGCTTTTGTTCAGATAAGATTATTTATAGGTTTCTCTTTAAATGATAGTTACAATATTAGAAGCAAGATTAGTATTTTGCGCATAAAGACGTACGTATATATTTGCAACAAGTTGTCGTTCATGATTTCGCGTGGTTCGGTCTCGTGCACGACCGACAGACACTTCGCAGGAACTTTAACTTAACAACTCACTAAATAACTTGAATGACAACTTTAGTAACTTAAGGTGCGAAAGTAACGTAGTACATCAAATCAACAATAACAACCTTTATTGCTGTATTTTACCAAAAACGACTCGCCGCTTTTTCAAAAGCAACCATAGCATCATAAAAATGCTTAATAACTATAAAAATAAGTACTAATAATTCAAATAGTGGCCTTTCATCTGTCTGAATCAAAGTATATATAATCAACATAATTTATGACTCATATATATGTACAAATATATATATTATATTAGTAGTTAGTAACAAAATTTACTCTAATTTCATAACTTATTTTTTGTTTAAAAGTAGGCGAGCATTAATAATTAAATTATTTTCTGTAATCCGAACGAAGGCGACACTCGTAAAAGTAAGCCAATGATTTCTTGAGAAACATAATATAGCAACAAGCTAGCCTCTTGCACTGAAAAAATGTCACAACTAGTATTTACACGCGGCTCTGCCTATTTAAATTTTTCTCAATTTTTGGTTATGAAACTATAGTATAATCGATTAAAATGTGCATATGTCATGCTGTGTACAATGTTTAATTTTTATATGGAAGTCTCGTCAAACGGTTCAATCTTTGTATAAGATTAATCCGTATAAAGTGACGCCAAAATTACAAAATGTGTTAATTACTGAGCTTTTTTTATTAGTACATACAATGTATTTCTCTTACTCGATTATTACATTAAGCTAGGTTAGTACAAACACACACACAATGACTATATATACAATGAAGTGACTAATATAATGAAAATTTTATGTGCAAGTGAAGTGATTAATCAAAATACTATTATATACAAGCACACATACACATACATATGTAACAAGTGAATCAATGGATGACAATGACACTTAAAAATAATGGTTTTGTGTGCAACAGAAGTGCTATTAATTCTTAATGACTACATACAAGCTTTCTCAGTGTACAACACAAACATTAACATATGCCACAATGAAACGTAGGTTTCAATCAGCGAGAGAAGAGCTAGCCTCTTTGTTTATTGACGCAGATTTATTCAAGACCGAACTGAGATGAAATACCGTTTTGTTTATATTCTACTCGTATTTGTTTACAACCCAACACAGAAAAAATCTTACACGCAAGGCACGTAGCGGCTACGAGCCTACGGGGGCTCTACGGGTCTACGGGGCTACGGGGTCTACGGAGTCTCGAACGCAGCCGTCCGCGTGGCCGGTCGACGCGCACTGCGACCGATGACCGACGCGACGCCGCGACTGCCCGCCATGTACACTCACATTGACGAACGAACATGTAAACTCCTAATGAAGAATATATCTGAAGTGTCTGTATGTATTTACGTAGACTTGATCTTATGGTATGTTACACACTATTTGGTAAATGTCGTATTTAGTCGTAATTCATTTGTGTGTATCTGTATATACCAAATAAACTCAGACTTGATTTAACAGTGAATGGAACATCGAAAGAAAACGGAGATGTCTGAAAGTTTATTTTTTAACCCTAAACTGCGAAGTATATCAATTCAGAAACGTGCAGTGTTGTGAATTGTGAACTAAGTCCTTCTTTTTTAAAGCGGAGATCCATACCAAGTAGGTAGTCAAAAATGATAAACAGTGATAATACTCAAGTGTAAAACAATTGGTATGGCCGGTATAGCTCTATTTTTTATAGCTCCAATATCTTTGAACTAATTTACATTTGAAAATATTAGACCAACTAACCGATCTAGACGCACGGTTGTGTGTCACCAAATTCAGTAGTATTTTACAAAAAATCATTAAAAATGCATCCTATTTCTACATTTCTACCTTATTTCTACATGCAGTTAATGAAGGAGATGACAGTTAAACTTTTATATTGAGAAAACAATCGATATTTAAAAAACCATAACACTTTTATTAAGGTAATGTTTTTTGGACCAGAGATCAGCCAATAACCTACGTTCCTCAAGTTATTCGTGTTACTTACGGGGCATCATGTATGTATGTACAATTCACTCGGTCTCGTATTTCAGTTAAATGAACCAACCCATTAATTTACCTTATAACAGACTAACTTTCGACGATCCCGGTTATGTAGCGGTCATTATACTGGTGTAATTTGTATCAATAATTAATGGAACCCAATAAAACGGGCTTAGTATGTGTCTCACTCACGCATTATGAAGAATGAGCGAGATGTAAATAGAAATGCCGCCATTTTGGAGTACAATTAATCAAAAGAAGTTCTATCGAATTAATTACAAATAAATACTGCTTTAAAGAATTAAAATATTTAATAATCTCACTAAGTATATAGATTAATAGGTAAATAATACTGCACAAAATAAATAATATGTATCGTATGTATGTGTAATCGTAAAAACAATATGTAAATACAACTAAAACGCAATAATTAAAAACAATAACAGTGTTACAAAATCTTCATTTAAATTAAATAAAGTCAGCGTGAATCATCGCTCATTACCATTTTCAAAATTCATTGAAAACAAATTGACGTTGGGTTTGGGCTCAAAAACGTCCAACCCTAAAATGCTATAAATGGAAAAAAGTCAACAATAATTGTCAACCTCAACAAAATCCTTTTAGCGATGCGAAAACAATTGTACAGTTATTACCATGCACAGGTAAAAGACATTAAAATTTATAATATTTTCAGTAGGTACCTCAACATAATTGTCATTCTAACACTTATTTTCTTTAATTTAATACTAGACTCGACGGTACTACTTACTAAATCAATGTCTACACCACCAAAAGGTTAAACAAAGAACCCCAAATGACCAAACTGGAGTCATAACAGACCGCATCACGACTACCATTGTCTCCGATAATGCTTTTCTCATACGGTTTCAAATACGGCATATACTTCAACACCATACTGAGCATGGGAGCTCTATCCTTTGTTGTATTCCCCTCTTCTTTCCTTATGTTTTCGTCTGATGGACTCTCCGTCGCTTGAGTACCTCCATTTAACTGTTCGTTGGCAAATTTTTGATAATCTCTTGTCTCCTCCTCCAAGTTTCTTAATTCTCGACGGACCTGAATATTTTTTTCGGGAAATCAATCGGAAGGAATCAAGGAAGAGGCTAATCGCCACGTAATTAACATGTAAATTATTGATAAGGGATTCTCAAAAAAAATGTGGAATATAAAGTAATAAATGCTACATACGTGCAATCAAAATATAATATGTATTACATAATAATGGTCTGCTTGTAAAAAACACTTCTTCCACATGCTTAAATTTCTCTATAGTATTTTAGAAGATATTATAAGTAATTCTAACAACCTACAATTGGCCGTATGGCGAACTAAGGTTAAGACTTAGATATTGATGAAAATAGATGAGGATGACTGGAAAAATACCTTTCCCGGCGTAGATGAAGATCCCGGTGACGCCAAAGTACGCTCCATCCTGTCTAAGGCTTCCTGCAGTTCCCTCACTGTTTCAGCTGTAAAATAAAAACATATTTTAGAACCTTCTTATATTATAAATGCAATCGCACAAATGTATATCAACCGGTCAATTTTTCATTGCGATATTTTATTATGTAATGTTGACAACAGTTTTTTGTAATAGTCAAAATAGTGGTCTTATGTTCAAACTTTAGAAAGATGTTATTCTTTTATATCTTGCTCTGTTATTCTGTACACTTCATGATTCTTACGGTCTGATAAATAGTCGTCAATAATTGTGTCGCTGATTGAGTCATTAATTTCCTTCGAATTGTTACAATAATTATCATTGCTGCTTGTGTAATTCTTCGTTTTATTCATTTCTATAATTTCAATGTTTTCTGATTTTTCTTCTATTTGAGATGTTTTATCTGCAATTAGTAAAATTGTTTTATATTGAAATTCTTTACTTGGTTATCTATAAACTCTCCTTTTAAATTTTCATTACATATTTACACACCATCATAAACCGTTTGATTTAATCCTGATTCTGTTACAGAAATATTGGAAATATAATCTTCAGTTTCCAGAAAGCCATAATCAGCATATAGATCTGTTTCTTTTTTTCTTGTCAAATCTTCCATTTCGTTTACATCTGCAACATATGATGAAATCTTTAGATCTATTCCACATTTACGACATTAATTCTATATTTTCAGTTGTTTAACTTACGTTGATCTTTTTGTTGTGCTCCTGGATCATTAAGTTCATCTATATCATATGGCTTGGGTCGTCCTATAACATTGCCCTTTGTTCTATACAGTTTTGTACTTATAGCAGTAGTTTCCTTAACCAGTGGCTGATTAATCGTCATATTCACTATATGATTGACATTACTTTGATTATCAAAATCCCAAAACTTGCTATCTTCGTAAATTTTCTCGAAAACATCTCTCTTTTGTAAAGAATAATAGAGCGCTATCGTGGGCACAGGATTGTCTATCGTTGCTATTGCTATTTTTGTTAGATATAGTTCGTCTAAGCTTCCTAGATAATCCAATGACTCATTCTTTTCTATTTCCAGTACGGTATCCAATAAGTAATCGCTTTGAACTGATACACTATTATTTAAGTCCTTTCGTTCGTTGACGCCATGGTCTGGAATTTTGGTAATATCGTGGTAGGAATATTGTACATGTGTAATCAGAATAAATTGTGAAAGAAAAGTTGGAGATAATTTGGTAATTTAAAGGTAAAATCATAATCTAGTAGCGGACAAGCAAGTACTCAGAATATTAATAAGTCGGACACAGACACTTTGCTGTCCTTGAGATCTACGAATAATTTGGAACGCTTTATGTGATTTTTCTTTCTTACTACACCTTCAACACCGCATACTGCTTTTATAAGACATATATATAGGTTTTGTAGTTGAATTATAATTGTTGCCGAATTATAATTAAATTATAATTACTGCCGTGTTGTTCTGCCGCCGCAATAATATTAGAGTTATTATACTAAATACTCACGAAATGTACAGAGTCCAGGTAAATCTGAGTATGACCTCGGTGGGCATATTGATGACGGTTCTGCCGGAGTCCATAGAGGGCGGACGGGTGCGGGACCTCTTGGAGCGAAGTTGCATACTAAACGCTCCACGCTTCGAAGACGGCCATGCCAATCAGCCTAAAATACAAACTCTTGAATCGCGACATAAAGATACATACATTTATGCAAAATGCATTTGAATTTCTACTGAAGGCTGTCTAAGTTCCACGTTGCGTTTCCGCGTCCGCACGCACATTGATATTTACGGTTGCCGTTTCCACGACGCACTTTATTTTCGCCGCGACATTGGGCATGTTTTTATAATATATGAGTACCGCCTGCTACTCAGGTGGACTGCATGCTCGCCTGAGCATGGTAAGTAGCTAGTGCCACCCATGGATTTCTACAATCAACCCCTGGTAATTTTAGATTTCTACCTAAGCTACGGCTAGGTAATAGTGCAAAGCGGGGATCATGAATTTCGAAACAAAATAGTTATTCCGTGATCGCAGCGGCGACAGAAATAAGCGGTACGTGAGTTCTAAAACCAGTTAGATATTTAATTAAACTAACCATGAATCTACTTCGTCCACAACCGACCATGTATGTTTTTGACCATATCATTTGCGCGAAATCTCCGTAATAACGCTTGTGGTATGGCCTAAAAAATAACACATTTTTTTTTCATAAACTATCACACAGCGACATTCTCGTGGAAATAGAACAGGAACCTTACGGTATATATGACGTCACATTTCCCTCATACAATATACTCTGCATGTACCACATATCGACCATGGACTCGGGGCGGAGGCCTGGCGCTTCTCCCACCACGGAGGCCACACACTGACCCACAGTGATTGAATCTAAAAATATTTTCAATATTTTTTATGTTTTCAATATTATAATTGTCAGCTTTATGTGTAATTATTAAGCAAATAGAAGTAAATTACACAAATCCCTGCAAACGTCATGTTCTTCATAAGTCCGCGGCGGCCGACACTGATCCGCCCAGCGTTGTGCTTCCCGGGCCAATTCCTCTACCCAGCGCTGAAATGACCATGTTAGAACTAAGGTTATATTTTATTGACAATGTGCGTAATGATCGCTCTGACACGCAGTAGGTTACGGGTTCGATCCTCGGTCCGGAACGCATATCATTTATGAATTCAGTGTCATATGTCGACGAAAAGACAAGAGAAGAAAAGGTAGTCTAGGAAGCATTCGTTTTTATTATTTAGTAATGGTATATTTACTAGTAGATAATATAAAATAATTCTATATTGACAAAACATCCCTTATATTATTCTATTTATCATAATTATTATTATGTATCCATAATATAGGTTTTACTTTTGATAAATTCACTTCCATACCAACTTCAGCATATCCCCGGCCGGTGGCCAGTGCCGCATCCCGTGCGCCACTTCGCTGCGTCTACGGTTCAGACGAGCTAATATTTGCGCCTTTTCCTCCTTCGATAGAGGAGCTTCAATATAACCCGTGCAGGAGGGATTTGGACCGGGCTATAGAAATATTTCAGTATGAAAAAACATATTATACCTAATTTCCTCTAGAATGGCGCCGTCGCCAGCTATGCAGCTAATTGATACTGATTGATGGTCTAATTGCATGAAATCTTATTTGCGTGGCGACGAGGGCTTGGTAACATTACACTTGCGTTATAAATCTTTTTGACCACCTTAGCGGCGACGTTATTATCAATTTACTACGTATTTCGAAGTAGTAAGAAGGATTAATTAGTCTATGGTCGACTAGCAGTAGGGACCCATGTCCTGACCCGATGAGAGCGCCGATCCCGCGCGGAGGAGTCGCCGAAAGCGTAGATAGCACCCCCCGGCGCGGTGTCCCTGTAGTTCCGGGACTAGAATACGGCTACGGTATCCCCTGCCTGTCGTAAAAGGCGACTAAAAGGGGGCTTCTAGTTTTGCGGGCGGCAAGAGTGAGAGCTCGAACCCTCCAGTATGCGGAAGTAATATTGGAATCACAAGTTTAAATTCATTCTTTATATTTTTATTGTATCTATTATGGTGATTTTAGTTTTTTGTTCGGAGTCTGAGTTTATTCGTCTTTGTGTGAGTTGATGGCAACTACAGAATCCTTTCGCGTATTGAGTACCTATT
Organism: Epargyreus clarus; assembly: GCF_041222505.1. Classification (NCBI taxonomy): domain Eukaryota; kingdom Metazoa; phylum Arthropoda; class Insecta; order Lepidoptera; family Hesperiidae; genus Epargyreus; species Epargyreus clarus. The sequence continues at coordinate 14,193,864 of NW_027332227.1, read as the reverse complement.
GAAAGCGATTTTTTTTAACATAGCTGCCCACTCACCCGATATTGACAGAATGTGTGGGCATTGCTGTGACCACACATCTTCGCCCCGCAGTAGTTCACCGCCGCATTTATCACCACAATTTGAATAACTAGGAATAGAACTGCTAAGCTGTGGTACATTTTAGTTAGATTACAGGATTTTTAGGCATTTTCGTATTAATCATTGTTATTTCAAGCTCTAACAAATTTTGTGTCTGAAATCGTGACATAATTCAGTCAAAACATGATCAATCTCTTGACAGAATATAATAACAGAATATTTATTTTAGTTTATAATTATATTACGATGGCAGATGATATATGGGACTATTAATGATAATACAATCTTCTTAGAAAAATAATTAACAAGCCTTCGAATTATATTCCTTGAACGACGCTACTTACTTCCAACCGAATTAAAGGAGACAATTTTTAAAGAAGTCAATCAGTTAACTCCATTATTGATGCGTGACTCATTCTGAAATACAGTTTTTATAATGAAAACATTATTATCTAAATTATTGTCAACTACACAATGAAACAAATATTCAGTAAATAAACAACTATATTTATAATTTTATATTATCATATTGTGTTACAAATTATAACATAGTTTCTTCACTTGTGTTTACACTCTGTAAAAATCCATTAATAAGAAAATGCATTAAAAACAATAATCAACTTAGAAACTATGAGTAAATTAATTTAAATAATGGAGAGGGAGCTTCTTTTCATCAATGTTATTTTATAAACAACTTTATATTATTTCTATCGATAAATGTATCATAACGACGAGTCAAAATAACTTTTATATCACGGCGTGCGTAAATTGACGTTTTACGCACGCTTCGCGTGCGCAAAACCCCAATTTCCGACCCCGTAATATAAAATTTTATACAACACGCGGACGAAAAATGTTTTTCTGACTCGTGTGATTGCAGTCCTCGCCTGCGGCTCGGCCTGCAAACTCACACTTGTCAGAAAAAAATTTTTCGTCCTCGTATTGTAATGTACTATTTTATTATTTAATTAAAAAAATGATATTATCTTTTTTAAATTTAATGTATTTTCCATAATCATTTACCTCCTCTACAGAATAAATAATACATTTATGACATTACATTTCTGGTCAAGTTGTTCTGGCAATCGCCTTTGCATGTGTGTATAACACCCAAAACATGTTCTTAGCATAAGTATATTTTATTTGACGAAAGAGTGATAAAAATAAATCAATAAATTATTCAAATTCCTACTGACAGATTATAAACTTTTTTTTATAGTTTAACCTAACGATAAGGCAGACGTGCTACCTGATGGAAAGTAGTCAACGCCGCCTATGGACATTTGCAACACCAGAGGAGTCGCCAATGCATCGCCGGCTTTGTATGAGAGCTCTTTTTGCACCTTTTTTGAAGAGCCCCATGTTATATTATTATTATATTAAGTGACACAAAGCAGCGCCATCTACACAAACTCTTGAGCTTCCCTCACCATGACTATGTGATGTAAATATTTATAAATAATACCATCATGGTGCTTTTAAAACACAGTGATTAAGAAAATATATACTTATATAAAAATACGAAATAAAAACAATATTCCTGTCTAAAAAATCATAGTATCTACACTGTACAATCTTGTATAGATAATCGATAACATACTAAGAAATAAATTTCATGAAAATATAAATCGTAAGCTAGAATTAAAATAAGTCGAGGCATGATACCAAAGTAAAAAAGTATCCAAAAAGCTATGGAATATATGGCAATATTAGCATATCACAACTCTTTAGGGCTTATCATAGTCACAATTGCCCATTGTTTTTAATAGGCGATGACTTAACGTACTCTTACGCCCATTATCAATACTCAATCCATCTAAATTTTCTACCAATGATCAATGACAATTTATAGCATTAAGTAATTAGCAAACGTCAAGCTTTGGTACGCATAGCATTAGATAGATTGATTATTAACAATGAGCGTAACCAAGATCGTCACATGTACGCAACGAATTCGCTACGACAATGCAACGAACGTTCGTTGCGCTAACGCAGCGTATTTGCTACGTGCACGAAACCGCTGTAAATACTATAATATATTCGCTTAAGCTTAAGCTAAAGTATTTAAAAAACAAAATTTGAAAGGAATAAAAAGCACCTATGGCACTAGAAAAAGACAATAGATTAAGATTTTGAAATTTTATAAATACATACATCCACTTTTATACTAAAATTGTCTACGAATGTGCTGCTGTAAATAAATATTTCATCAAATTAAGTAAGTACAATAAAAATTTAAAACAGTATATTTGTACTTTCGTTATATGATTAATTTAACAATACATTTTTATCAATGTTACATAACATTATAAGTAACGTAGTCGTTGTTAATTCGTTATAACTTTTACAAGCCAATAAATAACTATAAAATGCAGATTATATAGCAGAAATAGCTTAATTATAAAATTGCCTATTGGGTATATATTTTTAAATTTAATTTTATAGTGCATTAAATAACAAGTTAGATTTTATTCCTAGTATCTTACAAGCACCTTGATTTTATACACTGATACTAAAAGCTTCTGTATATATTTTTTCTATAATATAGGAGTAGCAGACGAGCATGCAGTCCACCTGATGGTAAGTGGCTACTGCCGCCCATAGACATCTATAATCAACTCCAGATAGGATTGCTCCTACTTGAGGTCGGCCGCAGATGCCCCGCTATCCCTGAGGACTAAGCTGCAGTGCCTCGAGAAAATAAGTCTCCACGTACTACATCAAATATATATTTATTATAAAAGAAATACAGGGTAGGGCTTCGTGGTGAAAAATCATCCAAGACGTTATAACAGTGCTCTAGCAAACAATTAATATTATAGAAAAGGTCTAAATCAATTAAATCAGTATTTTCTGCTACTGACCTACCAAATAAAAAATGTCGGATTCTATACTCAAAAAGTCCGAATTAAGCAAATAATGGGTAAAATAAATGCAAATAATGAATATATGTGAAAAAAACAACTTCCTACATTCTGTCTCTTAAATTTAGTATAAAACCCCGACATTAATTTATTAGTACATATATAATTATTTATTTCAGTTTTCTTCAATCGCTTAGGACCTTCCTAGTATATAGGCTGCACTAACAGGAACTTCATCTCATAAACATTTTAAATACAAGTAGTGTTCGTGTAAGTTCGTTAAGTTAAAAATTCGACCATGCTCATAAATTTTCCGAGTTTTACATTTATAATAATAAAGAAACGACAAGTGTGCAATTCACACGCGGTAGAAAGCCTTTAGAAAACTATATTTCAAGATAATATGTATTCTATTTCATAATGTATTCTATTTCATTCTCTCGTAGGCGAAATCCTATAGTTGAATGTATATACAAATACAGGTCTGTGATGCTAAATAAGTTTTCACTTCAAAATATAATCGTTTTACAAACAAGAGAAAACTATACGAAAATGTGATTTCTTCGCTTATTATTAATAATAATCAATCCATCCAACAATTCCCTACCCAAGATGGATATTTGACAAAACATTCGATAGATTGGTTTTTAATAACGGATCATATAGCAACATATATAAATCTTTCAATGATCAAAATTTCATACAAAATCGTTTGTAATATACACATAAAACTAAATGTGATCACTCGTCCGCATCGCCGGGCTGAGGCAGGTAGTACATAGAGTCGATGAAGTACTTCGTGATGTCCGACACGAGGCTGCGGTCGGAGATTTGTTGTGCGACGCCGTAGATTGCCATCTGAAAAAAAATTCACATTACAGTGGTTTTTTTAACAACTATTATTATTATTATTTTTATAATATAAGAGTAGCAGACGAGCATGCAGTCCACCTGATGGTAAGTGGCTACTGCCGCCCATGGACATCTGTAATCAACCCCAGATAGGATTAGATATTCCTACCTGAGGTCGGCCACAGATGCGCCGCTACCCCTGAGGACTAAGCTGGAACACCTCGGAAAAGTCTGTCTCCCTTACCACACCCTTCAAACCGGAACACAGCAGCGCCTAACACTGCTGTTATTAGGTAGAAATAGGTGTGGCGGTGTTACCGCCGGCGTCGAACCACAAAGGGTTCTACCACCTTCGAAATTAAAATTAAAATTAAAGGAAATTTCGATGATAACACTAAATATTGTAGAATTTTTCGACAGAGGGCACCACCACTACTCGTGTTTCTGCCTAATAACAACATTGTTAAGAACTGCTGTGTTCTGGTTTAAAGGGTGAGGGAAAGATACACAGCATTCCAACAATTTCGTCAAGGATAGCAATGCATCAACATATCACAACAGTGATTAGCTCTGCTGTGGTAATGGTAATGATTAGAAAACTTTCAAAAATATCCTCAGAAGTAGCAATGTATTTATGACCGATTGTAAATAGGACTCTAATCTTATCTCGGGTTGATGAAAAATATGTATAGGCACTAGTAGTCATATACCATCAGGTGGACTGCATACTCGTTAGTCACTGGTATATTATTAAAAATCGTTCAATTTCAGGTCACTCTAGCCTTATCTGGGATTTTTTACACATGTCCAAGGGCAGCGGCGGCCACTTACGATCAGGTGAACTATATGCTCATTTGCTACGCCCATATAATAAAAAAGCTTAGTACTGACCCTCCCCTGTGCGGGCTGGCTGGAGTCCTTCAGGCACTCCTGAGTAGCTGCCTTCATATCAGCCACTAGTCGTTCCGCTACACCGGCCTGAGTGTGTGCATGTGTCACGCAAATATGCACCCTATATGAACGTAACAAAAAATATAAATGAAAACGATATAAGCGGGTACAAAAAGATGAACTAATTATAAAATTACTTCATAATGATTTAACCACAGTCATAGTTCCGTGTTTTAGTACTAATTACCTCTGTAGAAACATTAAGTCATTGAGTAGTTTTCCAGTTGCGAAAACTGATTTATTAAATAATAATGTTAATTAAAATATTCGTGTAATAAATCATGCCGTATCATTTTTATTTGCATAACAGCAATCATACATAAGTTTTTTTTTTGGCTCTTTACGTTAGATCTTTTCTGAGGGAGAAAGCAAAAATTTTGCAAAAAGGCAATACAAAAATACATTAATAACGTTAAATAACAATCCTATAAAAAATATTTTAAATAAAATATTTCAACTTCAACATTAAAGGTCACAGAATAAAATTTAAGCAGAATATTTACCCTGACGGGAACTGCAATGCGTTTAGACTCCACCCCTTCTTATGCAAAAACTCCGCCATCTTGAATATGTCGAACTTCTTCGAACCAAACGCTATGACGGTCGTGGCCGGCTTGCCGAATATAAAAATACCGTCTATCTTGCGGAATCTGAAATGTATATAGAAAAAGTTTAATTAATGTATATGTTTCAATTACATATGTACTAAATTGCTTGTATGTTCTTTCAAATACAATATATATGATTGAATATTTGCAAAGCTGCTAATTTTATAATCTTTGGAATTACAATATGGTTGCATAAATTCTTAATATACATAATTTTTCATTTTTTTTGTAAATATAGTTGACAACAATTTTATTAATAACATTCGTTATTAAAAACAAAAACCTTCGTTACAAAAGCAATAATTCATCATAAAAGTAAATATTCATATAGCCAGTACTCCGGCGAATATCGAATGATAATTGTAATAGGAGTGTACTGCAGATACATAGTATCTTTAAGAACTTCAACTACATACAAAGCTAATACAGAATGCCAACTCACTCTTCCTCCAAATACTTGGTGGTTGTGATGATCTCGTCTGTCATCTGTATGTACCGCTCTCTGCCCACGAACATCATGGTGGCCCAGCACGCCGCTATCAGACCACCTGCACGACTACCTGAAAAGATATATCATTTTCTTCCATATACAGGGTGAATATCTGAAGATATCTAATGATGCAAATATATCGGAACTGCATAATTCGATTTTTGATAAATCTTTTTTCAAATTCACACTCTGTATAATCTGATAATGTTTTTATCAGGATTAAGTAATGGAAATAATTATAATTGACAAACTAAAGTGCTAATTTTAAGAAAATACATTTTTTGTTATATTTATTATTATGTTTACTCTGGTGACGGTGCACATTCTCAAAATTAACTCACTTTTGGATTCTGTCCTGCCTAGAGAAATATAACTCCAGAAGTCATATATTATTAAGTACATTACACTTACCATTAACAGTGGGGGAACCATACACACCGCCCGGCCACTCAGTGGACACTGTATACTGATGGTGGCGGAACTCTGCTTTTCTGTACAATATCACCGATGTGCCCTTGGGGGCGAATCCGTACTGTAAACAGAAAAGATAATCAATAAATATATATCTTTATTTATCAATACACAAAGCTTAGGTTCTAGGTTACAATTCAAAACCTTCAGTCCCAGTTTACATTAATGCTTTGTGAGAGTCGGGAGTCCGATATTCTATTCACCAAGATATTATAAGGTTTTTTGAATACTTTAATATTAAAATATATTCTAAATAGATACACAAATTTTCAATAAATTTTAGTTATTTGCAGCAGTGGTTTTAAGGTGTGTTACGACACACAGACAGGAGACATTTTAACTTAGTCCTAAGGGACAGCAATGCATATGTGTTACTTTAGGCAGTTTTACCCACATATTATCAAGATTAGGATACTCGGGTTGAATTCCATCACCATTACATAATATAGAAAATAATCCATATTAAACCGCATAGCCAATAATCGTCCACAAAAAACGTTACACATAAGTAAGAATAAAAATAAAAAAACACATGGAATAAACAATACACAAAAAAAATAACCAGAAAAAATATATTCAACCCTTATACGTAAGTGAGAATAAAAACCACATAAATACAGAATACACGAAAAAAAAATTACCAGAAATAAATATAATCCACCCACCTTATGCGTATCAGCGGATATGCTGGCAACACCGGGCAGCCTGAAGTCGAACTGCGGCACCGGGTGGCCCGCCGCCGGCATGAAGGCCGTCACGAAGCCGCCCAAGCACGCGTCCACGTGTAGCGGCACTCCACACTGCGTGGCGATGTCGGACAGCGACTTGATGTCGTCCATCGTGCCGTACGGGTAGTTCGGGGCGGAGCCGACTATCTGCAGAAGATTTATTATTTATAAAAATGTGACAACTAAAGATGGCGCCACACGATATCTAATCGCACAGTCGCAAATCTCGTAAATTTTAGACTAATGTCTTTACAAAATATATATTTATTAATTATCATGTACAATTTTACCCACGATAAGCATTATTTATTCAATTAATATTTAGTGAAAATTCAAAAATCCTATTCTATTGCTAAAATATTCCTTACATAACCTTTGTATAATTTTTCATATTTCTAAGTGGGTCAGTCCGAATTTTTTTCATAATTTCCATACTTTCCAATTTTCATGCAGACGTTATTATTTTTAAAACATCAATGGACAAATTTCAATCAGACACATAAAGAATAGACATCCAGCCCTATTAATTCCACTGGAATTTAACTAAACAAACAAATGAACAATCAAAATCTACTCACCAAACAAGTCCGCCTGCCGATGGCCCGCCTAACCGCACCGACATCGACCGTGAGCGTGTCCGGACAGACAGGCACCGTGACCACACCGATGCCGAGATACTGCGCGGCCTTGTCGAACGCGGTATGGGCGGTAGTGGCCAGCACCATCTGGGGGTTCGATATGCCCTTGCTGTAGGCCAGGTCTCTAAAGGCCTTGCACGCCATCATTATGGATTCCGTACCCCCTGTTGTTACCTGATGAAAAAACGAGTGATGTGAAAAATCCTTGTTTTTTGCACTAGTAAAATGTGACTGTTATTAAAAATCGTTGCTTTTTTGCAATAATAAAAATGGGTAAACTTGTTATTACTGCAACTTGCAAGAAATAGTTTTTTGCAGTGACAAAATGGCTATATCTGCTGCTAACAACGTATTATAAACTGATAAAACTATTATGACAGGTGCAAAAAAACGCTTTTTGAAGTTGTAAAATTACTTTAATTGCAAAAATGTGTTTGCGCGCTGCTACATAACTATAACTTCTTCAACCTGTTTTTTTAATACTTTTATAATAAATATTTCCCAATAGGAAGTCTTATCACAGTTTTACAACTGCTACATTGGTCAACCACGGCACAACGTGGCACCCAAACTCCGAAGCTTATCCTCTGGAACACAAGGCATTCCAATAACAACGCACAAACCGTTCCAACTATATCTCAAGTAGCAACGTATCTCTATAACCTTTGCCAATATTTTAATCCATCATAAGATCGGTCGAAGGTATACATAAGTATTGCATATTTAAGTCTTAATTTGATGCAAAATACATGTCATTCTGAACAAAAATAAACATTTACATCGACCTTGAGCAGATAATAAGTTTACGACTGTAGTTGTATACGTACTGATGACTTAACTAATATTTATCATTTATTCTAATTAACTTTTTTGTCGATTACAAGGAGACATGTTTCAAAGACAAAAATAAACTCAAGTCAACGATTTTTCACAAACACTTCTCAAGGTCAAAATATATTAAAGCATATTTACGATAACATAACAATTTATTTCGCAAATAAGTGATGTATACAACAGTCTACCACAAAATTAGCATCTAATATAATGTACCTATAATAGCATTAAATTAAACAAATTTGAAAGAGTACCTATTCGATTGTCATTTCATCATAGATAACAATACCATTGTCCAAACGAAGCTAAATCTATGAACATTGTAAGAGCGAATATATTTTATTGCAGTAAAACTTCGTAATCAAATAATTCGGAATCATCAAGCTTACTTGCTGTATCACGCTACCCAGAGTGGGTATTACTCTGGGTATTACAGTAACACAACTCACCGTCCAACAACACGTCCGCATGCAATGGGTTCGTGTACGCCGTCAACGTGTACTTCGCTACAATCCTGTATACAATAACACAACTCACCGTCCCACAACCATCCTCGTCGCCATGGAACAGGTTGATCGTCATCCGCACGATCTCCGCCTCCATCTTGTTGACGCCCGGGAACACGTCCGTATGCAATGGGTTCGTGTACGCCGTCATCGTGTACTTCACTATAACCCTGTATACAATAACACAACTCACCGTCCCACAACAGTCCTCGTCGCCATGGAACAGGTTGATCGCCATTCTAACGATCTCGGCCTCGCATCTTGTTGACGCCGGGGAACACGTCCGCATGTAATGGGTTCGTGTACGCCGTCATCGTGTACATCACCATAACCCTGTATACAATAACACAACTCACCGTCCCACAACAGTCCTCGTCCCCATGGAACAGGTTGATCGCCATTCTAACGATCTCAGCCTCCATCTTGTTGATACCGGGGAACACGTCCGCATGCAACGGGTTCGTATACGCTGTCAGTGTGTACGCTTGACACGCCACGTGACCGATCTCCTCATTGATGTGGTACACCGCGCCCGATACGTTGCCGCCCTTCCAGTCGTACGCACCTGCAACAATTACCCGATGTCATGTGACTAGCAGCGATACCCTAGTGGCTACGGCCTCTCAATTGAAGGTCCAAGGTTCAAATCCCAGGCACGCACCTCTGATTTTTCAGAGAAGGGAAGTTTTATGCGTATTATAAATTAATGATTACTAGCTATAAGGGTGAAGGGAAACATCATGCGGAAGCATATCAAATCAAATCAAATCTCGCTTCTACGTTTTCAATATTTCCATCATTATTTCCGTGTACGTTAAAAGCAAATGATCATTATTTTTTTATGCACACAACTTGAAAATATCAGACATTGCAATCCTTAAGATTAGAACCCTTGCTAGGGGCTCGATAAGTCTATACAAAATAAATAAATTTCGATTAATTCCATTTCATTTATTTATGATTTCTAAATCAGTATCGCTTAATAAATTATTTGTCAGTTACTATATTCATTTATCAGTTTCAAATTGGTATCAAATTCAAATTGTCGATAAAGTTAATCTTAATCTTAATTAATAATGTTCATTTAAGACAATTATGACTTCGCTAAATTAATCATTATGAAATTTATTAAATTAACTCGCTCCGCCAATCCACACTGAAGCAGTGTGGTGGTATGTAGTAATGTTCCAGAGATCATAGATCTGCCCTTACAATTGGAGGGAGTGACCAGAAGTAAGACTGGAAAAGGTTGGAACTAAAGAATTTAATACGCCCCTGCATTATGTAAAATCGGATCTAAGAAAACCTAAACGCTTTAGATCCTAAAATTCAAAAGATTTTTGTACTAATTACTTAACCTGGCCATTCCTCACTGCGACTTAGTCTGATACTATCCGCGGGAACTTAAAAAATAAACAAATATATAAAATTACGGCAGAAATGCAAATATTTGGAAAAAAAAATCTGAGCACTCCATCGGAGTTCAATTTTACGGAGACAAAATTGAATTTTTACATATAGACAAGATACTTACCCAAACTAAGATGATCCCTCACTTCCTCGGCCACCTGTTCAGCAGAGAGGCCCTTCTGCGGTAGCTCCCTCCTGATGGTCACGCCGGCGAGACGCTTGGCGACGTCCCGCTTGAAGTCCCGCCTCACCTCAGCCATCTTCTCGTCTATCTTCCGCCTCACTATCGGCACCTGACGTAGCCATCTGAAGAATTCCTTGCGAAGACGTGTTGTTACACCTGATTGAATGAAGAGTGAAAGTGATATACATTTCTGATACCACCTCTGATTTTTAAACCTAAGTATGTGTCATCGTCAACTCGTTACAGCCGACTACTGGACACTATCTCCTCTCAGAGCGAGAGGAGTATAGGCCATAACACCGAGGTAACCAAGTGAGGATCGGTAGGCTTCACAGGCATTTGATATTTTTTCGGTGACAATTTGGGTTTTAAATAATTATCACATACGTTAACGATATTGTGAAGTAACCTACATGTCTACAGTTCTATTGAAAAATTTACAGATTAGTGAAGTCTTCTAAATCACAGTTGGTTGGTAGATTATGATTTAAGCCCTTCTTAATCGATGGGAAAACGATCTCAGATATCGGACAATAATGGGAATGGGATCTCGGAAATTACTGCCTAAAGTCATACGACAACGATGTTATATGATTTCTTATACCACCGAAATATTTATGATTCTTTCAAACAAGGCAAACATTTGCGCGCGATGATACGCCACATATAATTCCCGTTATGTATTAATTAATGGAAAATAAACGAATGATAATTTAAGTTCATTAGTTATAAACAGAACCAGTAAAGGCAGCATGACCAAGCTGTTTTAAAGGACATATAAAGTAATCTGAATGAGGAAAAAAACAGCAGAAACATTCATTGCCACTCTCCATTTAGATACAGTGAATGGTAATTAAAGCTGGGACTATACTAATGGAGGTAAACACGAGCGAAACAGGAATTCGCGTGTCGACAAACTAATTGTCAGCCGGTTTATATCCCTCTACTGTGCTTGGGTCTTTTCTGGGGGACACGCGTGGCGGAGCTGTGACCATACCGGTCTGACGCGTAGGGATACCATGTTCGATTCCCGGCCAGATAAATATCTCAAAGATTTCTGTTCGGGGTGTTGTACTGTATCCACGGGATTGCAATCCAACTCGTTGCACTAATTGGATATAGGAGTAATCTTGAGTAAGGGGAGGCGGAAGGAGCGTTTGGCCCGGGCCCAATATCCTGGAGGCCCCCCAAACACAATTGCCAACTAGCTAAAAAAAAGGTCGTCACAAATACAATATGTAAAATGAGAAATCATACATCTTAACATACTTCCTCCTATCGACTTTCCGCCCTGGGCCTCGGACGACCTTAGTCCACCACAGCCTTGCGGTCACGCATCCTGCACCTGACAGTCCCTCGTGCTGCTTAACTTTGTAGATTGAACAAGACTAGACAAGCATCAGAACTAGACGCGTTTTAAACATGCTTACATTATAGTACTTATTAAGAACAAATACCTTCCTTACTTTACAATTTTTCATTAATAAATTAATTTAATAAATTAATTTAATATCAACTTACATTCTTTGGCATTATAAAGACTGTGTGCCCACACCAGTGCGAGGACTGATGATGCAGTCATTGTGACTATCTGCCATGGCTCCTTGCCTTCAAAGAACTTGTTGATGGCCTTCAGAGGCTGGGGTCGCTCACTCATGGCTGTAATTAAACAAATTTGTTAGCAATTTTTGACACTAAGACTTTTAATTGAACAATAAACTTCTGATGTTCACCACAGAAGTTTATTGTTGTTATTGAAAAACATCTAGTTTGAAGGAACAACATATTATCTTTAGATAATTTTCTGCACATACATTTTTATTTATTTACTAATGATTATTACTGATTTGTTGACACAATGCTCTAGAATTTATCTAGTTTATTGATATAAAATCAATAAATTCTCAGGCATACGACAATACATAGGCAATGTTTAGGGTCTTGTTTCACTTTTAAATGGTATGTTTTTTAGTGCTAACAAATAACTAATCCATTAACAAAGAAAAATGAATATTTAAGTAATATGTACATTTAAAACATGCAGTATGCATTTTGAAGTGATATTCTTCAACACGTTTTTCAGCAACAGTGTAACAATGCATCATATACTAATTAACAAACGACCTTACTCATTGTGATATGATACCTGTTGTGCGGACTTTGCTCCACAAAACACAAAGAACATCACATTCACACCAATAACTTGTGTAACATCCTACATACATATTGACTGTTGAAAGGCATAACTCATTGTGTCAAATTTCATAAAGCATACAAGAGAGCATGGCAATATATTATAAAATGATATAGAAATTTTTCCAAAAAGAAATTACATAATTTTTGGATTGGAAATAGTTACATTTCAGTTAACATCATGTCAATTCAAGAACCAGGTGAATGTCTTTATTATATTTTTAATTTTTATTTTAAATCATTTACATGTACAGTTTACAACCACATAAGCTTCAAACCATCAATATATAGATTATATCTGTACATAAATATTATCTCTGTTTATTCAATTGTTGTCTGCAACTCAATGATTCTTATAGTATATGGAATTCTTGTATTAAATATATAAGTAATATAGCATATAGCAAATAATATATAAGATATTATATAGAGTTACACTGATTCAAGTGTTGTTTGTTATTTTAGATAATTATCTTATTTTTACCAGATTGTGAAGTAATGTTTTTTAAGCATATGCACATACATATGTTATTCTCAGCAATCCCTACGGCCCAAATGGCTTCACAGATCTTAACATATGAGGTGATTTGGAAGGGCTTCACACTAAGAAATTACTTATAAAGTAATGAAGCATACTATACCCCTAAAATATTTTGGATTTGAACAAAAGTCATTGTAATAAAATGTTTAGAAATACTGTGGTGATGATTACTGTTTTTTTTCGCTTACACAAATATAAAAGCAGTAATATTATAGACATAAACTTATCGAAATGCGAACAAAGGGATGTTTTCCACAATAATTCTATACTTACTAAACTCGGAGACGAGATACGGGAGAGAAAATCTACACGGTCACAGAATTATAGCACTTCTAATTAAATTCAACTGTACTATCAAAAAAGCACATAATTATGATTACAAAGATAACACTAGTTTTAATTAGTACCTACTCAGAAATAGGCGAATTCAAACAACTAAAGGTCATATCACACAGAACACGAACTTCGCAAGATAATTTTTGATAACACCACTATTCAAATAATAAATTATAGGTAGTTCTTAACTAAAAAACACGCTCTTATGATAAAATCAACAACAAAGCGTGGAGTGCTCCATTTATCGGTTTTCGAAAAGCGCCCCACAATGTTTTCACAATTATACTATTTAATTTACTGTTCCTTAATTGATTCCTAGATTGAAAGTTATTTTCTACTTTTTAGTTGATTTTATCATAAAAGCGTGTTTTTTAGTTTTTTGAACTATTTTTATCTGGCCGTTTAAAGTGGGTCAAAATCGCGCCCAAAGAAGTCGGTTACAAACATACAAACAAACATACAAACATACAGGTGAAGCTAATAAAAAGCGTGTAAAATAGCAAAGCAACTATAGAATAGACACAGCACGATAGTACGGCGAACTACGGCGCCCGTTGTATGTTATATATTATACAGGTATAGAAAACTGTCAATGTCAGCCGTCAAAACTGTCATGATATTTTTTCAAACGCGTAAGCAAGCAACAACGTACATTTTAAAAACAACGCGATAATTTGATAATAAACAGTAAAACGTATACACTTAAAAATCTTAAAATCAATAATAATGCATAAAAAAATAATAGAATCAAAATAAACATAAATTTCTTATAATCCAATATGAACACATGAAATCACTCTGTGAATTGTGTATTATCTATCAAAATATGTCGAATTGACCATGACCAATCAGAAAACAGAACAAAAAAGACGAAGCTTCGTGATTGGTCGATATTACCATACACGAACACGGCCGAAAACCGAATAAAATTATCTCCGCGAAAATGAGTCACCATCCGCCAGTTTCCTGTATTCCAAACACAGGCAAAATGTCGAAGGCAAAAAAAGTTATCGAGGAAGCCAAGGAAATAAATAATCCTGAGATAGATTTGGTGGATAAAGGGATTTCCAGCCTGGACGAGATACCAGGGTTGTGTAAGTCGTTTGACAGAAACTAGTTTTACTTTTTTTGTACAAAACAAGTTTTCATTGGTACTTGCAGCTATATTCTTACAAGTGTTTTCATTTTTATTTTTGTTTAGTTAAACAAACAGTAAAATTTGTGTAATAAGCTTGTAACGAGATCATTTGATTATAAATTTTATAGCAAGTATAAGATAAAAATTATTTAATTAACAGAATTCATAAAAGAAACGAAAAATTACACCTGCGATAGAAAATTCGATTGTTTACCTTTCTTAATACTATTTACTGCTATCGTTACTCGCTTACTGCTGCTACTGTGAAAGATATTTACATTTATTTACAAGGTTTTTATAAATTAATATCTGGGTGTGGCTTAGCCTTCATGGTTCATATTAGACATACAGAGGTTTTCCTCATAACTGCTTACGAATTGGCTACATCAGATCTATAAATAGGTTTCATGAGCAATTAACAGATTCTTTCAAATTTGAAAATTTATTATACTCGCAATTAGTATTTTTTCAAGGAAACTCGTGTTACTGTCTCTCTCAAAAATATTTATCTGCCCAGAAATACTTCTGATAGGTCGAAACATAATAAGTAGTAAAAATAATAATAAACTTGTTGTTGTTAGTATTATAACCATTTATTAACCTTAATTGAATAAATAAATACAACTATTTATGTTTCCAGTTACTCTTGACAACATAACACGGTTAACACTAAGCCACAACAAGATACAGGTGGTGCCGGCCACACTTGCCAACCTCATCAACTTGGAGATACTGAATCTTGCCAACAACCACATAGAGGAGCTGCCTGTCAGTTTGTCTTCACTGCCCAAGCTCCGGATCCTAAATGTCTCCCTCAATAGACTGTACGGACTGCCCAGGGGCTTTGGTGCCTTCCCTGTACTTGAGATTTTGGACCTGACATACAATAATTTGAAAGAGCAGACTTTGCCTGGAAACTTCTTCATGATGGGTGAGTTTTTAAGATGTAACTTGTTCACCTGCAGCTAGAAACCAGTCTGTCTTCACAAAAATTAGGTACTACTTTGATCATCTATTGTGCTTTATTGGAGGCACAACAGATGAAAATAAATGTAGTCCAGGATATGTATAAATTTTCACACTAGATTGGTATTGATCCAATTTTTTAAATTATTTCTGTGCATACTACATGTATTTTCTTACATTTATCATAAAATTACAATAAATTAAATGTCACATCTTTCAGAAAGCCTCCGAGCTTTGTACTTGGGTGACAATGATTTTGAGTATCTGCCTATAGAAATTGGAAATTTGAAGAATCTACAAATTGTAAGTGGTTAATGACTTTATTCATTAGCAGGCATATATATTAATAAATATGAATATATACTTATAAAATTTTAAATTTTTTAGCTTTCAATGAGAGAAAACGATCTGATAGAAGTACCACGTGAGCTAGGCCAACTGACACGCCTCAGGGAGCTGCACTTGCAAGGCAATAGACTTGTTGTACTGCCTCCGGAAATCGGTAAGATGCTTACTAGATCCTCTCATAATTCAAGCCATTGAAGATTATTGATGGCAAACAGAACATCATGCTATCATATTTATATCTTCAAGCGTAACTGAGGATGAATGAATAGTCATGGCCTGGCAGCTAAAAAATGTGACAGATTGATTATCATTAATGGGCGATAACTAAAACATATTTTCATAGCATATTTATATTGTTTTCATATTTTTATTGCTATTCATTTCCTTACAGGAACCCTAGATTTAGCCAGTAACAAGTCAGTGTTGAGATTGGAGGGAAATTTCTGGGTGCCTCCCATTGAGGACCAACTCAAACTGGGGCCATCACATGTGCTGGACTACTTGCGCTCTGAAACATACAAAGTGTAAGTGAATTTTTAAATCAGTCCGTGAATGTAAATAATGCATTCTCTTGCTGGATCTTCTCAAATGATTTGTTATCTGCTAATAGTATAGGAAATAAAAGTAAATAAATAAGTACATTTCATTACTTTTTACATGATCTGTAACTGCATGCTGTGACTAGATATTTTTAACCTAACACTTATCACCATATAATAAAGTTGTACTAACTCCTAAAGACAGGCAATATGTGTCACCTCAATTCCAAAACAGACTTAAATCTATTTGAAATTGGTTACTACATATATATTTATAATTTGCAGTGTTCATCATAATCCACTAAGATGTCACTTAACAAATTCTATAGCGCAGGGGTTCCCAAAGTGTGCGCCGCGGCGCCCTGGTGCGCCGTAGAAAGTAAAGAGGGGCGCCGTGAGTCGATCCTCTAATCATTGGACACCACAGATATTGGCGTTTTGGTCATCGATTCAAAATGAATATCCAAATTTAACATCCAAAATTCCAAAGCATTAAAAAATTTCATTCCGTTTGCAACATCATATCTATGTGAAGCTGGGTTTTCAGATGTAGCTGTGATAAAGAACAAATATCGCTAAGGATCAATGTGGAGCAAGAAATGAGAATAGCAGTGTCAAGTGATATTCCCCGCTTTGAAAAACTGCGCAGAGATCACTTAGCTCACCCTTCACATTGATTTGACTGAATAATTATCGTATTTAATTTTTGTTTTTTCTCAAGTCTTTCTTCTTGTTTTCCGTTTAAATTATTTTATAATAACGTATTGTACAATTTCATATTGTGGTGTTTTAAATTCGTTTCGATCAACCTAAGGTAACTACTATTATTGTAGTTACCTATTTCTTTCGACTGTCTTCTTCAAATACTTAGCTAGGACAGGGCACAGGGCGCCGTGAAAGAATGTCAAACTTGTAACTGCGCCGCGGGTTACAAAAGATTGGGAACCCCTGCTATAGCGAGTTATCTTTAAATATATTGTTTTCCCTTTTCAGAATATACAGTCGGCATATGTCTGCTAAACCTCCACCACCACCTCAGACTCTGGATAAAAGCAAGAAAGCCAGCAGGGCCAGATCTTAATATAGTACAAATACTATACATACTACAGAACAAGTGACTAAATGAGACTCCTAAGGGAAATCACATGTATCACATATGCTTGTCATATGAACTATTTCACTATGTGTGAAACTAAGTTCTAAGGGGTGATTTAGTTGCTTTTTCTTTATATTCTACTGATTTATGTTTATGTGTTAATGTGCTGTCTGTTAATGCTAACTAAATTAAGCAAAGATACTCATAAAGTTTTATAACAAATATATTATATAAACATTTTAAAAGACTAATATTGCTTAATGCACAATAATTAATATTTCGCTAATGCTAAAGTTAGGTATTAGCAACATGAGTATCTATTAAATTATAAATACATCATGTATTAAATGAGCAATATTTCCCACTGAATTTAAAATCAATTTAACTTAAGGATAAAATGCCTAATATTCAGATTAACTTTATTTTCAATCATACCTTACATAGTGCATTTTTATATTTACCAAAAAATGTGGTTTCTATATAAAGCCACGCCGTATTTAAAGTAGTATGATCTAAATTGTGCCATGAAATAGCAGGTAAAATAGAAAAAACAGGCTTGTGAAAAATGTATTTTATTAATAAAATAATATAAACAAAATTATTGTTACATATTCACATAGATAACACAATAAGTGTCCTTATATACAATGTATAAGTGTAAAACTCGAGGTGCTAACATTATAATATCAGTGTTTATATTATAATTAAAGTTTATTGACAAAGGATTAATTAATAATTGTGACGTGAAGTATTAAATTATTTCTAACATGCTAAGTATATTTTTTATTCAGTCTCAGGTCTTCAGGTCTAAGATCTAGTATAAGTGAAAAGATCGAAAGATTCTAAACTTTAAAATTAAATAAATACAATGACATCCTTGCAAAGAAAGTTCCCCCAAGTAAGATATTTCAAATCCTGCAAATTTGCTTTATACTTATAGAGACCTATAGATCACAAGAAGTAGTAAGATACTGCCTGAATAATAAAAACATTATTTATGAAAGAAGTATTTCATTGGCATTTAATAAAGAAAGAAAAAATTAAAGACCTAAGTTTGAGATTATAAAACCCTACCTATTCAGTCGTATATGTTTTAAATACTTCAACACCTAAATATGCAAAAATGAAAAGCTAACTACTAGGAACACAACAAAATGAGAAGTACTACGAAGAAGTGTGTTAGAAATAAAGAAAAAATATAAGGCTATTCGAAAAATAATATAAAAACTCACTGAGAGATTATTTACAGACCTCTGATGCCCTTAGAATTTAGCTTCAACCACACAGATGTGGCGAGTTGAGAATAAGAATCAAAGTTAGTCATTTTATGCAAAACCGTATGTGAGACCAAAATATCTCTTCCTACGTATCCATGACGATATTGCATGATTTCTATATATGTAAGTAAGTTAATTAGAAACATTAAAGTGATTGGTTGTGCTAATGTTGCCTTAGAATACGTTGAACTACTTGTTAAATTACAATTTGTCGTAAAAAGGCACAAAAGTGTAACATAGAAACAAATAGGTTTAGAAATCACGCATTATTTTAAATTATAAATATAACAAAATTATTCCATACTTAAACTCACACAAACAAGTTAATTTTGAACACTTAAACATGTTTCTTGAACACGGCAGTGATTATGATTATGAATAATTATATGAGGACCATGGTTAATCTACTTTTATATTGAACTTCAATAAATGCGACATTTTTATCCTATATTTAATTATATATATTGACCTTACAATTGAGTCTACCTGTTTTTAAGTAAGTTACGTGTAAGGGACAGCCCTACACGTTAAGGCTGCACCGCGCCAGCCCTACACCAGAAATAATTCAGTATTTGTAACCGTATCTAAAAACTATAATAATTTTCCATAATAGTATCCAGATCAGAAATTCTATATACATAACACCCATAGTCCTAGTAGATCCTATTGTTGACATCAATATTACCAAATACTGATACTATGGACTGTACTACAGATATTCATATACATTACCGAACTGTTGATATGATATTGAAGGCATATTGATTAACAATATTAAGACACCCTCACCGGAAAATTGTCTGCTATACAACAAATCAAGATTCAATTTTGAGCATTTCGTTTTGCAATACTTGTATTACTGTTCTTAAAGGTGTATGAAGAATAGCAATTCACAAGAAGTCCGTACCCAGCCGTGGCACAATATTGGGTTTAAGACATGCGCACTGTAATCTTCGGTTCTAATCATTCACTGATAATACTACAACTGTTATATGACATGTAAATGTATCCTGTAAAAGTGCGACCTCAATAAAAAGTATATCATCCTGCACACATCTAGTCAACTTGCGGCACATAAAACCTCAGCGCGTACGGCGGGCGTCAAGAGTGCTCTCTGTCATCGTCGTCGTCGGAGATGTCGACGCGCGCGGTCTTCGTCGCCGACGAGTTCTCAGTCTGAGAGGAAATCCGTGCTCAGCGTAGTGACAGTAATTAGTAAGACGACGAATGAGCACTTTAATGATCAACTGTAATAATTTATTAATATGGTCATAAACTGTTACATTGCAGGTAAATGAGCGTCCTCAATAAAAGGTATATTATTTCTGCACACTGTCCTTAGTTAACCTGCGGCACATAGAAGTGTAAGGTGTATGCATACGGCGGGCGTCAGGATTGGTCGCTGTCGTCGCTGTCGTCGTCGTCGTCGGAGATGTCGACGCGCTCGGGCTTCGTCGCCGACGAGTTCGTCGAGAACGCGTACGACTCGTAGTCGAGCACCTCGTCGTCGCTCAGGTGGGAGTCGCCCTCGACGAAACTCGCGAACCTGTTGACAGGCATCCGGCTACAACAAAAGTTATACTACGTGAACATTGACAGTACTTGTCCCAATTATGAATGTAATGTAAAATTATGGTTGTGTTTGTTGTATAAGTATAAAATAAGAGTGACATACATTATAAACAGTCTAATTAAATACAATAAAAAATCTAACATGGGGTAATCTTACGTTTACTACAAGATTCAATTAAACATAGAAACCAGGACAGGTGAAAGTAAATAAAACCTTATTAAAAGTCCAAATCACACAGGGTAACCGCACCCTCACCGCTTAGAATCACTGAGTCACATGACCCGCCACTACGTGCAGTCGGCTCTGGCACAGTAGCGGAGCAGTGTGTCTAGTAGTAACGTAACGTTAAGGTAACTGCATCGAAAACTCCACGGTACACGGCAACCGCATCAAACACCACCTACCTCAAACATCAATAATATTTTATTTTTCTCGCGTCTCGCGCGCGCCCTGCTCGTAGCACTGCTCGCTGCTCAGCAGCCGCGTCGCGGGGGAAGCGGCGACGCTGCGCACTACACACACAGTACTCACCGCTTGGCGTCGCTCAGGCGCAGCATGACCCGCCACTGCGCGCAGTCGGGGCTGGCGCAGTGTCGGCGCAGCTCGGCCAGCGCGCGCTGGGTCTCGCGCGCGCCCTGCTCGTAGTACTGCTCGCTGCTCAGCAGCCGCGTCGCGGGGGAAGCGGCGACACTGCGCACTACACACACAGTACTCACCGCTTGGCGTCGCTCAGGCGCAGCATGACCCGCCACTGCGCGCAGTCGGGGCTGGCGCAGTGTCGGCGCAGCTCGGCCAGCGCGCGCTGGGTCTCGCGCGCGCCCTGCTCGTAGTACTGCTCGCTGCTCAGCAGCCGCGTCGCGGGGGAAGCGGCGACGCTGCGCACTACACACACAGTACTCACCGCTTGGCGTCGCTCAGGCGCAGCATGACCCGCCACTGCGCGCAGTCGGGGCTGGCGCAGTGTCGGCGCAGCTCGGCCAGCGCGCGCTGGGTCTCGCGCGCGCCCTGCTCGTAGTACTGCTCGCTGCTCAGCAGCCGTGTCGCGGGGGAAGCGACGACGCTGCGCACTACACACACAGTACTCACCGCTTGGCGTCGCTCAGGCGCAGCATGACCCGCCACTGCGCGCAGTCGGGGCTGGCGCAGTGTCGGCGCAGCTCGGCCAGCGCGCGCTGGGTCTCGCGCGCGCCCTGCTCGTAGTACTGCTCGCTGGTCAGCAGCCGCGTCGCGGGCGGGAAGCGGCGACGCCTGGGACACGGGGTATAGAGTTAAAGCGTGGCCACACAGAACGCGTATTTTAGCACCGCACTAGGCGTTAGCATTAGAACAAAATACTGCGCGTTTTGTGTGGCCAGGCCTTTATTGTTACACACGGGTTATTTCGTTATTAGAACTCACGGACTATAGAGTTATTGTTACTTACGGGTTATATAGTTATTGCTACTTACAGGTTATATAGTTATTATTACTTATAAGTTATAGACTTATTGTTACGTACGAGTTATAGTTATTGTTACTCACAAATTATAAAGTAATTGTTTTTCAGTTATTGGTACTCACGGGTTATACATATAGTTATTTAATAAACTCAATCTAGCTGGTTGAACAGTGCACAAATTAACTAATGATGCGGTGAACAAGTTAAAGTTAGTGATTGGAACTTCTTATTTATTATTTCAGATTTTATTACAATCTCTATCATTAAAACAACCTATGACATTTCACAGAGCACGTCAAACGCAAACAGAGCGTCTGCGTTTGACGTTGAATCAAAGGCTACGATCTAACCGGCAGTAAAACTAGCTGGCCGCCCCTCCATTGCTTGATGTTACGTCATGATATCATAATAGTTCGATATTCGTTAAAAAAGGGTAGTGGTAAAAAATTTCATCTATTAAATAATAACATCAAATTTTATATTAGTAAAATTAATATTGATAACATATCCCTAAAACAAATGTTAAAATCTTACCAGTATCCCTGTATCCTGTACCAGAGTGACTTCGGGAAGTATTTGGCAATGAGAGCTATTATTGATACAGCTGCTGATGCCTCTTGGTACTGACTACTAAAGAATATCAGTAGTACTCCAACCACCTGGAAAAAATTATATTTTGTGTTATTTGTTAAAGAAAGAAGAAGAAATAAAATAAAAGGTCGTCAGAATCAAACAATCTCCTGAGATATTATATTCCCAGAGCGCTATGATGTGAGGCTCTTCAAAAAAGGTGCAAAAAGATCTCTCATACAAAGACGGCGATGCATTGGCAACTCCTCTGTTGCAAATGTCCATTGGTGGCGTTGACTACTTCCATCAGGTAGTATGTCTGCCTAATCGTTAAGTTAAACGATAAAAAAAAACTATGAAATTTGTATAAATCAGTGAAAAGAATTCTTTTTGACCGGAATCATACCTATTTTTCAGCAGAATAAGTCTATGACACATTTGTAATTTTATAAAATTGAATCAACTTTTTACACTAGGGGGCCCTATTTAACTTTCCGCCCCGGGCCTCCGAAGACCTTATTCTGCCTCTGCCTAAACCACTGACCACCAGTCAAACCTCACCTGCAAGGTCCACATAACGAGATTCTTGCTCCTCCTATCCCGTGGCGGTCCGACACGGTAACACACGGCGAAGCTCGCGAGCGCCGCTACCACGACGTACCAGAACGTGTACGCTTGGTACGACAGCGCGATCGTGCGCACGTTCTCCCACACGCGCTGGAACACGTACACACCGACCGTCCAACCGCCGATCAGTAGGCCGTAGGTTAGGGTTTTCTGGAAGCAAAATGGTTATTTTAAATTCACGCTTTGATGCAAAATGCAAGAATTATAATTCTGTGTCTGTACACATGCATATACTGAATCAAATAAGGGACAATATCTAAATTATGATTTAATACATCTGTTATGTGTCTGAGTGCCTGTAATGATTTGGATAATGCTGATATAAAAAAAATCTACCATCTTTGAAATGAAAGAAAACAATTTATTGATTAATTTGCCTAACAACAAAGTCTAATTAGTCCTCCACCCCAAGAAAACAAAGGTTTAGCAATTTGTTTTAGTTCGCTGAGTTGCTTAGTGCTTGCTATTTGTGTTAGTTGCTTCATGTTTTGTTGTATATGTCATATCCATGTCATGTCCCGGATTACATACTATTTTACCATAGTAGTACAAATATTCATATGAAAATACCAAAATACAGTCAGCCAAATGGTAATGCAATGAAAAAATGAATGAATGCTTGTAAATATATTTTAACAGCCAATCTCTATAGCATAATAAAATATCTCAATACTCACCCTAGGCAGCAACTTGCTAACATAATACACGATAACCATGAAAGAAGCAGACACGCCAACAGTTATCCCACACAAGTAGAAGAACAGTGGGTTGCCACTCAGCGCCCGCGATGAGAATATCAACACAATGCCAGCTGCCATGCAGAGTACCCGCCATAAGTCCACTCCTGTAATAGAACTTTTATTAATATTCTGTTACTGTAGGAAAACATATGGAAATGCAGGGTTACACGCTGAAGAAATCCTGTCGTCCTGACAAAAATCTAAATTATGGACTTGAATTTGTTATATTCCTAGGATGTGGTCCATATTGGTCTGCTTTTTTTTTCTGTGTTTGATTTTTTATGTATTTGTCATTGTGTGTACAGCTTCCAGCACAGGAAATTCTACTGTGGAATTATCAGTATACAAAATGCAACTAGAGATAAAACAAAAGTATGACAGACATGATTACATATTATAATGAATGGATTGTTTGCATTTGTGACAATTTTAAATAACAAAAATAAGCAATAATGATGTTAGTACTCACTCTGTATTTGCAACTCAATGCTGTGCTTCTGTTTAGTGTTCACAGCCATACAAGTGGGAGTGAAGAGATCAATTGACACAGTCTTGTATGACTTCCTCTGGAACGGGCTGACCACCGCCCAGCCATAGCTGTCCTCTGTATACTGATTGTACACATCCTCGGGATTTTCACCTATGTACTGACTGAATTCATCCGTCTTCTGTTTTATGTGGAACTGAAAATGAAATTGTCACAATGACATGATCCTTAATGCTCATTCATAAAAATCAATCTACCCATTGGTACTTTTAGTACATAAAAGTACCAAAGATCGAATTTGATAAGATCTGCCTACTAAATGTAAAAGTTTGTCTGAACAGAAGTCCTACCTATATATTATAGCATTATATATTATAGCTATTATAGCATTGATGGACTAAAGGGTACAACTTAACATTAAGTAAGCAATAATCAAAAGCAAAATAATGTAGGAATATGTTACATGTTTACTTACTTTTACAGTCTGCCATAGAGATAGTAAATTTTTATCTGTTCCGGAATAGCAGTATATATCAATAGTTTGTTTCGCAGATGGGATATCTCTGTCTATGCTTGTTGGTCCACCAAGCCAGTGCACTAAATAAAAACAAGATATAAGTTGAAAATTGATATATTAGTAAAAATAGTAGTAGTGGTGATACCGTCATCAACCACAGAGACCTACCACCATTCCAAACACAACTACCAAATAACTTTTCATTGTTATTGTACTAAAATGTACTATTATAAAGTAATATTGTAAATTGGTGTACTGTAAATGTACTCTGTAAATTGTAATTTGTGTACTATTATAAAGTAATATTGCATAACATTATATCGGAATAATTATGATAATATTAATGTCACCGGAAATTTTACTGTCTTGAATGAAATGAACCCCCGAGACTCAAAATCCCCATGCTACTCTCCTGAACCATTGCAGTCAAACCTATAGGATTAGGCAATGTATTGTATGCATCGCATTTACTCAATGTATCGTATGTATAAATATTTACAAATTGTAATTACCGTCGTATGCTAATGAGTTGGCTCCGACAAAAACGCCGAAGAATAATAACAAAAACAATGATGAACGAGAGCCGAAGCACTCCATATTTACAGAATTACAACTTAAATAATGTAAAATGATAATGTATATCACATCCTTCTATCATCAATGCCACTTGACACACTTAAGTTATTGGAACGACCATTAAATTAAAGGCTTTTCGGCAAATATTTACTTCTCTAGGAAATAATTTTATTGGCTTCGCTTATGGCGTTGACTTAACTTGACGTAATCAACCACAGAGTCAAAATATTATTTTACTCTTTGGTCCAAATATTACCTACTTAACCACAACCACAGACGACATAAATTATAGTTAATATATATCTTTTCCCCGGCTATTTAACCATAGAGATATTGTTGTTGCAACATTTTGATACCACACGGAATAGCGGGAATATAAAAGTATACGTACAAAATCAGTAACCAGTAACTGGGGCAAATTAATTCCATTATCAGCGCAGTGTCGGGTTTTTGCGGTGGCGAATTAATAAATTATGCGCCAGTTGGTGAGCACTCACGGAACGTTTTTTTTTCACCATTGCTGCGAATGCGGATTCACAACAATGGTAAAATATAACTAAGTAATTTTCGCGGCATAAATAATTTTCGTAACGTGCGCGGTTGTCTGCCGTTTCTGCTGTAACGATGCATGAGCATTACCAAGTTAGCATCTTATACAGTACTAAGTTCTTCCAAATATTATCCTAACTAAAACATATTTCATTCCTTATATTCTAAATCAATGATTTATTCTTTAATAACAACTGCATCAGATTTTGTTAAAGGAAAATATCTACATTTGTAATTTATTTTCAGAATATTACTAATTATAATATATAAAGTCAATACCTGTTAAAGATGGAAAATAATGAAACTCAATTTAAATTCAAATATCTTATATTTATTTGGTAAAGCATAACACTAAGTCATGTACTACGGCATGAAAAGGCACTCTGAACTTCTGTACTTCAATACATTGTACTTTTAATACATATAACATTCTTATTTCTAGAAGCGATAAAAGGACACTTTATTTCTTCGAGTTATTTATACCAAAATAGGAATGTTTTCGTTAAATACTGTTTGGAATGGACTCATTACAAAATAACGATATACTTAGACAACTCATTGTTATTAATTAGTCTTCATTAGTTATTTGTTGTAACTTTTATATCTTACTTACATAGACATTTCATTTAAAATAATGGGCTTAAATGGCCGTATTTCATCAAATATAATAACGAGCGCAGCCCGTACTGAAAAATCCTCAAAGTATCTTTTCGTTATTTTTTACAACCTTTACGTAGAATAACTTAGGCCTACAAATGGCATGTAGACCATTGGGACCATTGGCCACTGGCTTTTGAAATTTGACCTCATCAACACCATAATCCTCAAAATGTCAATAGTTGTCGATTTCCAAACAATTTATTGATCTAGATGACCTCTGCAGGCATTATTACAAATCCTTGTCAAACGAATACTGAAAAGTATCACACAATATAAATACTAGCACTTCCAGTCTTAACTTTTATTAGGAATGCTCATAAATAATATTTTTCGATTTGTAAAATATATAATTCATCTACCTAAGACTTCATATAATCACAGATTTTGCGAAATTTCATTAATTATATTGTAAACTGTATACTATTAATTATTTCATGCAAAATTTAGTTTACTTCAATTTCAGCAATATAATTTCGTTTTCCTCTGCTACTAATTCATCTGTAATCTGTGAAATATTCTAGATATTCAAATCGCATTTAAACATTATTTATTCAATATGATAGTATATCAAACCACGCACACACAAATCTAAAATACATTTGTAAAAGTTTATACGTAGTAATATTGTGATATGCTGTTTGATATATGGATTAGCGACTATACAAAGTATTAAAACTTCATAAATTTTAAGGCCCAATGACACCGTAACTGCTTGTGCTATGAAAGTATAAAATACTCATAAGCTTTGCAATTATTTTTTTATTGAACCTCGCAGCGTGCTTTAAAATCATTTTATAGAAATTTATCAACAATATTACGAAATCCACAATAAAGCTATTGCTGTATTTTTTACAGAAAAGCTGTTGAATTAGCTTTTTCCTGCAAATCAGACAAACGATTTACAAATAAATATACTATACCTACACACAGAAATATAATTTTTAACATTTCAAAATATTTGTCAATTTTCTATCGTTTATAGTTCTCACTTTCACTGCATCTCTTTTTATCCCGAAGCTGGGCACGGGTCTGCCGCCAAAACGTGTTGAAGCTATTTTTTTAAATACTATAAGACTGCAATATTTACGATGTAACACGTGAAAATAATACTTTATCAATGACAAGTCAGCTAAGTCCGCCCGCTTCATATGCACTCTGCATTCAGCAAGTGCCACTATAATCAAAACAATATCGAAGTTATACTTCTTTAGATGCTTTCAGAATAAAATTTTAGCATGGGACTAAAAAATCTCGCGATATAAGACATTATTAACTAAATAATTATAATTATCGTGCGAGCCATTTTATGTTTAAACAATATTTACTTAAAGAAGTATAACTTCTAATAGCGAGTACATTACGCACAATATTATACCTTATGCTTACACAAACACACACCATTTACACGTAAAACCTGTACTCCTTGTACAATCACATTAAAATATATTATTATCAATACATATGTATATTTATGTTTTCCGGTGGAAGTTTTCCAAACACCATGTATATTGCACTAACATACAACTAGATGTGACTGTGAAGGCACGTTTGAAAGCACTATGTTTTATATTCTACCTTACGCTAGTGTTGTAGTTCAAATTCATACGTCGTACGCTTGATTTGTGGCAGGTATCCCGACTGCTGTAAGCAATACATACAATGATTACAAATAGGAAATACTCTATGACATTTTTCTATTTTGCACAAATAGGAAAGGGCCACGAAGACATATTGAACTTATTTATCCTTGCAGTTGGTGAGGGAAGGCAGCCTGATGTGAATCACCAATCTTAGTGAAATTATTTATTTATAATTCTATGACAACATACTGATGACTTGGCTTGTGCTGACGCAGAACTATTGTTTTTTTTTTGCGTTTCGGTGGAAGAGATGCCTGACTGACTGATGTGATTCATATAATTATTAGATGACGATCATCCTCAGTAGTGGCAACGCATGTGTGATTAACTTCTGTTTATATAGAATTCGTTACAGATTAATCATCAGGTGGTTTGTAAGCTTTTTATAATTCGCGCCAAACTGCTAGTCCGCTCTGAAGATGTTGCGAGCAGGTGTAGTCATACAATTTGCTATGGCGACGCGATTCATTTCTATATTCGGAGCAGACTGGCAGTTTGGCGCGGACTAAACCTACGCCAACGTCTTTAAAATAAAACCTCACCATCCCCCATAGCTTAGTGCGCGCGGCCATGCGGCGGGGAGTAGGGCGGGCCGCTGTGGCGCGCCCACTCGCGCTCGAACTCGTGCTCGAGGATCTCCGCGCCGCGCTTGCGCGTCAGCCCCGTCTCGTCCAGGCTCAGCTCGCACATCTGCATGTCGTCCACGCCTGTAATCAAGTGGAAAATAATATAAATTCATTAAAATTATTGTAATGCATGCAGTTAAATTGAGTATTATTTATTCATTTTATTAGGAATAGTGCACAGTTGTAGCTTTATACGAGTAGTTATCACTAAACAAAACTGAAAATATCACTGTTTTCACGCATAAAAAGTCACACATATCTGTTTTATTCATCAATTAGGATGTAAAATTAATTAGGAGTATGTTAAATTACGAGGTACATGCAGAGACAGACATGTGGCTGCGTGATGGACCTCGTTACTATCTTTAGGTCTACTTTCCCAATGAGGTTTATTTTGTACTGCACTAATTTCACCAAAAAATTGACATCTGTTATTTTTCGTCGTTTATAAAGAGGTAAAATGTGATCCTTTTTAAATCTAGCTTCGTATGTGTCGTCATACGTCCGAGATTTGTATAGAACATACTAGAGAAATTGTGACTATGCAAACTATGTAAGATGGTTGTCATTATGCCCTGTTGTGTTTGTGTGTGTGAGTTAACATTAATAGTATAGTGGTTAAGAAACTTGGCTTCTCGATCGAGAGGTCCAAGGTTCAAAGTACCTCTGATTTTTTCAAAATTATGTGCGTATTAAAAATTAATTATCACTTGCTTAAACGCTGAAGGAATACATCGTTAGGAAACTTGCATACCTGAGAGATTTATAGATAAATAAAATCTCAAAGGTAAGTGAAATCTACCAATACGCACTTGGCCAGCGCGGTGGACTATGGCCTAATCCTTCTCATTCTGAGAGGAGACCTGTGCCCAGCAATGGGACAATAATGGCTTGATGATGGTGTGTGTGTTGGGCGTATCGTTGTCTCACCGGCGCGGAGCAGCACGGGCGCCTTGTCGGGGTGCAGCTCCATCTGCCTGGCGACGTACTGGCCGTCGAAGTGCGCGTACCACCAGCCGCGGCGCTCGGGCGCGGCGCCGGCGCTCGGCCGCACGAACGGGATGCGGAAGTAGCGGTGCCGCGCGCCCAGGATCTCGCCCTTCTGCGGCAGGCGGGGGGTCTTAGCTGCAAAGAAGTAAACAGGACACGTTAAAATTCCTTATAACACGCACGCTAGGAGACACACGGTGCGGTGGCGGTGTGAACCGGGACATTCACATTGCGACCCCTGTCAGCAACGGACGATTTCACTTTAATTTTGTTTGACCGAGAATTAAACCAGCATACGGTTATACAGTCCACTTTTATTTAAGTCCCGTAGGACCATAACAGGCCATATTAGCATAAGACGATTTATCATTTTTTAAAATTTCATATGCACCCAGACAAAACAGGACACATTAGCATAAGACAGTTATAACATTTTTTAATTTTTAATTTAATAAATAATAATCAACACGTGCTCTACATTTAAGCTGTAAAATTTGTGTGATAAAGGAGAAATACTTATCCGAGGCATTCCAGCTTAGTCCTCGAAGGTAGCGGCGCATCTGTGGGCGAACTTAGGTAGGAATATAATCTTATATGGAGTTAATTGCAGATTTCCATGAGCGGCAGGCGGAGGCCCTTACCATCAGGTAAACTGCATACTCGTCTACTACTGTTATATTACAAAAAATGATTCAATAATTTTCAAAATTATAATATCAACGTCTTCTAGTCATAATTCTTGGCTAAACTAAGAAAATGACTAACTAACTAGTTTAAAACCTCTCAAAATTTAATTACCATGTTATAACAGAGACTTTACATTTAAATGTCTATTAAATGAATTTAAATCCATACAAATTCAAATACAACACAAGCAATAGAAATACATTCACACTACTTTTATCGTTCACTCTAAATTAGACCAAGTAAAATACAAAGAATATTAAACGTCAACTTTCAACTACCTGCATCCATGATGGACTGTGGCGCCCTCTCCTGTTCGTCCATTGTAGTTTTGCGAGCGTTCCGCGCCTTCCACGCGTGGTACACCTTCAGCCGCCGGTGGAATTCGTGACGACATGCCTGAAATATAATTGATTTTTATTATAACTATCGCATCACTTCATCAAGATACGCTATCAAGTTGGCACGTAAGTGCAACTTGTATAGTCCGCGTGAAACTGCTAGTCCGCTCTGAATATAAAAATGAATCGCGTTGCCATACCATATTGTATGACTCCACCTGCTCGCAACAACTTCAGAGCGGACTAGCAGTTTGGTGCGGACTATACTAATAAATAGTATAAAAATTATAATCGTGGTATTGACGATAGTCCCTTCCAAATATCTATATATTATATATAATATTTAGAATAATGTAGGGTCGAATACAAATATTAAATACTTGTGCACTAATTTGCAATATTTAAATGGATAGAACAGTCTACTATACTGTAGTAAATAGTAATGATTGTAACTTACCTCCAACAGCTCAATATCACACGAAGTGTTGATAGTGTCACGTAACTCCGAATACTTCCACTTTGAGAGATCGTACTTTTGTTTTCCTTGCATTGCTTGTTGCATCCGCACTCGTTCTGACCTGATATGTGTTAATAAATAAAAATATATTATAATAATTTGACAGATGTTGTTTTTAATGTGTTATAATTGTTAATATTTTAAAGGACCAATCATATTTCAGTGTTTTTTCAAATTAAAATAGCAAACTTCTAAATCGCTTCGTTCTAATTAACTTACTTATCTCCTATTAACAAGAATTATATAAATTATCTGTACAACATGATAATTATGGATAATTATTAGAATTAATTAATTAATTAATAATTAGTTCATACATCGGAATTCCTGATGATACTCGCGAATTTTGTAGGTATATTATTTTCATGATGGATAAATATTGCAATAAAAAATTATGTTCCATATTAATTATATTACAGACCTGTATCTTATTTGTGATTTCTACCTATAATTCTCTGACTATTACGTTCATTTTTGATTTAAAAATATATTTTGTTAAATTCTGAAATATGATTAGTTAATTAAAAATGCTATTAATACTGTTAGTCTACAACAATTCTACTGCACTATTAATAATACGGCGGTTATTGTATTAAAATCTCTGTTATCATATTGCTACAAACAAATGTGAGAACATAAAATAAAACAGTTAATGAAGTAAACAGATAAGTAAAATATACAAATAAACCCAAGCAAGCACAATATAAAGTGAACAAAAAAAGCATCTATTAACACAACACAATTTATAACATTCTAGTTGTATGGACGTTATAATAACTTAAATCAAATTCAATATATGATTATGTGTTCATATATTGCACGTATGTACTATATGTATAAGATAATTATTTTTTATCTTAATTAATTACAACTGAGTTTATTTTTTATATTAATGGTTCAGAGACCAATCGAATAACGAAAAAACTGAATACAAACAAATAAATAATCACTATATAGCCATGCGAAATCGAGGTTAATTTTCAGATTCACTATTTATTAATTAGTTAGATTCCGTGCGTAAGTTTAAAAGCGGAGCGCGTGATTAAGAGAGCGTGCGAGAGGGTTGCAAACATGCTCCGTCCTTTACCAGTACCTGTTCAATTTATTCTCCCCGTTGTACGGCTCCATGCCGGGGAAACTGTGCAAACATACATACGATTAGAGCAAAGTGTTCCTGTAAAGTGTACTTTACTTCTAGAGTGGACTTTACTGCTAGAGTAAAGTAGACTTTACTTCTTACTTCACTTGCAGTTCAACGTACAGCCAATAAGCTATGTACAAAAGGTCCAGAGGCATTTTGATGATCTTGTAATGAGGTTTTACGAATTACGCTTTTAACGTGATTTGTTTTTTATAGATGCGCTTGCGTCAATAAATTAATTACAGTAAAAACCTCATTGCAAGACATGTACCCTGCATTTTCATATGACTACAAGGAGAATTTTCTTTAATCACATTTGCGTTAAGTAGACAAAAAGAAACCCACAATGGTCTAATTTTAACGTAAACTTAACATTTTTCAAGACTATATGATAGGCATAAGATTCAAAGAATGTTTTTTTTTTGCAGTTCCAAAAGCTTACCATACATAATTTACATGAAATCTATATATATTTCCCAATAGATAAGTGTGATAAAGAAAATTCATGTTAGCCCCATAATGCTTTGTCACATCACATTAAGATGATTTCGTCCTAATAATCATGAATGGACGGAAACAGTAAGCAGTGAAACCCCAATGGAGAATTACAAAAAACATGTCTTCCTTTTATTTGAAAAACCTATACAGATGTTGCATCTATATTAAAAATCTTACAAGTGTGAGTTTTTTAGGTGGTGAGAGATGATAAAATTTGTGAGTACAAAGATAACTCAAGAATGATTCACACCAAGTTTGATTTAATATTCACATACTTATTATATCGTCTCAATACAGACTCTAAATCCACACTCACACTGGTGACCGATGAATCGGTAATACTGAATTGGTCCAGATGGACTGTCCTACATATAAAACTTTACTTCAAATTAAAAATATTTAAAGAAGAATCCAGTAGCTTCAATTATATTTATACACGCTAACTGATCAACCTGTATTAAAATTTTAAACAATTTAAATTTTAATTGTGTAATGAGATATTATAATAAATCCTCTGCGAATTTTTACACATAAACAACGAAGTTTTCATTAAATAAATTGAAATATCTATAGGTTGTAATATAAATAAACCGTTTATTAAAATATACAGTGACGTACCAAATCATCTGTGATTTTTAATTTACATAAACAACAAATTGTTGATACAGTAAATAAAACCTATATTGAAAATACACAGGAACATACCTCCTAAGTTGTGGGGGCGAACCTTCCACATGCCCGTTCGTCTCTTTAGCCAGCCTCACCGCCATCTCGTGGTCTCTTCGCTCTTGTTCTAGTCTGCAAGGAAAGATTATGATAAATAAATGAAAAGTATAAAATTGACAGATAAACGCCCGTTTATTAATCTTTAATATATCCAAATTTTGCCTACAAAAGATTTGAAAATTTTAGTATTGATAATGTATATCTTTTGCAGGCAATCATTGAATATATTTATTTATAATTATTAAAAATGGGCGATAAATCAATTACTTACATAGCAGCTTACCTCAGGATTGTTTTTGTTGGTTGAAATATTAAAACAATTACACATATTAAAAAGTATTTAGCTGAATGTAAAGTCTGTAAGTTACCTAACAGACGTCGCATCGCTTTTATGTGTGTTGCTTTATAGAACTATAAATAAATGACTACGCTGCCACGCTTGCTGCGCCAGCTCGTAACCTCCGCCCACCTCCGTCGCGCGCCACGTCGCTGCCCCCCTCCCTCCATCACCTTACGTTAAATAGCTGACCCTCCCTTAACTGCGCAGCAGCTAAGTTTTTGAAGGTGGTAGAACCCTTTGTAGTTCGACTCCGGCGGCACCACCGCTACACCTATTTCTGCCTTATAACCACAGTGTTAAACACTGCTGTGTTCCATTTTGAAGGGTGTGGTAAGGAGACATACTTTTCCGAGGTATTCCAGCTTAGTCCTCAAGGGTAGCAGCGCATCTGCGGCCGACCTCAGGTAGGAATATCCAATCCTACCTGGGGTTGATTGCAGATGTCCCTGGGCGGCAGTAGTCACTCACCATCAGGTGGACTGCATGCTCGTCTGCTACTTCTTAATTATAAAAAAAGAAGCTACGTGCGCAGCCTCTTCTAGGCTTAACCCCCTCGCTGCCCCAGTGCCCCCCGCACGCACCTGTCCCTGCTCTCGCGGTCTGCGCGCGCGGCCTGCTCCAGCTGCAGGCGCAGCGCGGCGGCGGCGGCGCGCTCGGCCTCGTGCTGCCGCTGCCGCTCCGCCTCCTCCGCCTTGCGACGCGCCTCCATCTCCGCTTTGCTGCAACAAACACACAATCGTTCATTCATTTTGAACGTGGTACACACTGCCAATTCCTCTTCCTCTGGAATTTTACCCGCTTGCATATAAGACGAGCTTTTGAGGTCTGCAATAGTATATAGTCCCTGGATGACATTTTATCTTAATTAATAAATTATAATACTAACATAGCTTCTAAATAATCTATTACTAACACATACTATGGGTCTTTAGATTCCTGAAATAAAGGAATTTTATTGTTTT
The DNA here is from genome assembly GCF_041222505.1 of Epargyreus clarus. NCBI lineage: Eukaryota > Metazoa > Arthropoda > Insecta > Lepidoptera > Hesperiidae > Epargyreus > Epargyreus clarus. The sequence continues at coordinate 14,158,614 of NW_027332227.1, read as the reverse complement.
ATTTATTTTATTTAAACCCCTTTGTGATTCAACTCCGGCGGCGCCACCGACATACCTATTTCTGCCTATTAACAGTAGTGTCAGCGCTGTGTTCTGGTTTGAAGGGTGTGTTAAGGGAAACATACTTTTTCGAGGCGTTCCAGCTTAGTCCTCAGGGGTAACGGCAAATCTGTGGTCGACCTGAGGTAGGAATATGTAACCCTATCTGGGATTGATGCCCAGATGTCCATGGGCAGCAGTAGCCACTTACCATCAGGTAGACTGCATGCTCTTCTGCTACTCCTATATTATAAAAAAAAATGTGAGGACTATATGTAAGCGAGCGTCGGGCGCCGAGATCTAAAAATAAGACATTTTTTTGAAGCATTACAACATACAGACGTATACGCCACTATCTAAGGTAAAGCTACAATATCACCTACAAAATGGCCACAAACTAAAATAAAGGATCCAAATGAAAGAGCACTTACAGCCGTCTATTCTCCTCCTCCTGCAACTGCCTCTCCAACTCGGCGCGCTTGGCCTCCTCCGCCGCGCGCATCTCCGCTTCCAACTTACGCAGCCTCTCTTGTTCTTCTCTATTAACCAAATAAAGTAGAAGTATAGTCAAACTGCTAGTCCGCTCTGAATATAGAAATGAGCCTCGTCGCCATAGCAAATTGTATGACTACACCTGCTCGCAACAACTTCAGAGCGGACTAGCAGTGTATACATTATATATTATACATAATATAATTCGCGGATTAAACATAATATAATCTAATATTATAAAGAGGTAAAGTTTGTATCTTTGATTGTTAGTTTGTAAGGGCTAATCTTCGGAAATACTGAATCGATCATGAAAATTCTTTCACAATCAGGATTGTTACACTACTGAGGAATGCTATAGGATATATTTTATTATGTTACAAAAAGTTCAGAGAAAAATAATTGTATATGTATATCAAGTCCGCGAAAAATGGGAAAGGTGTGATGCTTTACCGGCGTGCGCTGACTGAATCTAATGTTCATCAAAAATGTTGTTCTACCTTAATTCTCTCAATACAATTGCATCAAAAACTATAATTAACGCTCAGCGAAGTGGCCACGGATCGGCTAGTATGATATAAAAAGAAAAATAAGAGATTTTTAATAGGTATGATTTTTTATTTTTTTTCACAACTCATTTTCATACCTGTTCTTCTGGTCCACCATAGCCTTCTGTAACGCTGCCATTTGCATTTCAACATCCTTATTCAGTTTACTGCATAGGTCATCTATTTCCTTCTTTGTGATATTTTCGTTTCTCTGTAAATTGAAAAGAGAATGAGAACTTGAATTTGACAAAAAAATGAGAACGTTAAATACTAATTACAACTAAATTTATTTCCGACAGACCTATTGAGCATTAATTTTAATGTGTGACTGTAGGTATATGTTGATGTGTTAAGGGCGTCGGTTACGTAGTACGTACGTCGGTTAGTAGTTACGTAGTATACGGTTATGTAGTGTACGTACGTACGAAATTTGTGCGTGTGTGTGTGTGTGTGTGTGTGTGTGATTTTTATTATGTTTTTTTTTAAACTCGATAACTGTACACTATGATTTTTTATAATTTTGATTATCCATCTGAGTGTATTTAAAATACGTACATAAGCGCTCGTCACAAACCCACCTTAATAACAGCACAGGCGTTCGATATAGAGTTCCTCAGGTTTTGAATATTCCTTTTGGCATTCTCCTTCTCTTTACTAAGCTGTGCTGTAACAGCCTCCATTTGTTGAAGATTGGGCTCTAGAGTTCTCAGCTTGGCAATCGCGCGGTACCGCGGACGATGTTTCCGACGCACTAAGTATCCTCGGACAGACTTCTGTAGCAGGATGAGGCACTGCCGCCGGTATACTATCTTGTTCTTCACTGTGAACGGTATTATCATCAGAATTAGTGACATAATTATCATAGACCTATAATAACAACCAAGAGGGGTTTTGAATATCCAAAACTCCCTGTTCTGCCTCTGGCTTTGTTATCATAGTAATTTGCTTTAAACTCAAGTCCTCAAAAACCTTCCCCGTAGCTATGGAAAAGGTTGATTAAGAATATCAGACATCATATACAGTGAAATTACGTGAATTTTCCTAAGTAACATAACTAAAGGTATTTCTAGTCCATGACGTAGGACTGAGGAATATTCACTTGAGATCTAAGCATTAAAAGTCCACACTACAATTACTGTAGTAGTAATATATTGAATATAATACATTAGTTATATTATTAACTTGCATAAGTATACAAATACACACGACTCCCTCATGCACGCACACTAAATTAAATTAAGCAACCTGTCAAAAATATGAAATTTTATACTCCTATAAATAAATTAAGTAATTTCTTAAACAAACTCACATTTAATAATTGACAGCACAGCGAATATCGATCTCCGCCAGCGCGATTTCACCAGCCAGGCGAGCACGGAGTCCACTATGGCGCGAAGGTTCTCAGGCTCGGAGCGCATGATCGCATCGAACTCAGAGTACTTGCCGGGACGGAAGAACACGCGCGTCACGCCGAACTTGTAGTCCTTGTCCGATAGACCGAAGCTGTGGACTATCGCCTGGTGATACGAGAAGTAAGTAAGTAAAGTTAGGTTTGAGGGATTTTTTATCATCGCCATCATCGAAACTAATATTATCAACATCATAATTTTGTTGGTTATCATTATCATTTTAACATTAACAATTTCACAATATCACATGCTTAGTGCCGTAGGATGGCAATGTGTCAAAATGGATCTATTAACCTGTGACGACTATAGAATGCAAATAATTTAGGTCACTATCCAACATAGTGGCTAAGTGTGCATTAATTACTTATAGACACATGCCTTTCAAAACTTATTTTACAGTACTCATATTTTACAATGCTCATAAATTCTCTCACAACATTATCCTTATCACTCACTGCTAAAGCATGTGATATTTTTTGGACACTGGCATAAAAATAATAGGTTATTTTATGAAACACAATTAATTTGCCAACTGTAATTGAATACTAAGGATTTATTATTTTTTCTTTCCAAACATATATTTTATTTTGTACTCGTATTAATATTACTGAAGTTTAACATAGGTACCTCACAGAACACCTTCGGCGACAGATTATTCAGCTTAGGCGGTAGATACGACTTGTACATATCGTGTAGGTCGCTGAAGGGCGCTCGTGAAGGGTAGCCGTGCTCCATCAGCTCCAGCACCGCTGTAGTGCCGCTGCACTGCAGTTGCGTCAACACGAGGGATGCTTCGATTTCTTTGCCTACCATGCGGGAGTTCGGCTTGATGCAACGGACGAAGTTTGTTCCCTGGAATATTGTTATAGGAGCATGCTTTATGGTAAGTGGTTATTGCGAACTATGGAAAAATGTAATCAACTTCAAATAGGTTTAAAAAGTTCCAATTCTATTAAACTTACATTCGGGAATGGGGTGTATATACTTTTTTCAGTAAATTGAAGTATTCGTTGAGCATACCACTTAATTACTGAGGCCCATAGAAAATTGTAACCAACCTTAAACAGGATTATAATGTTTTTCGTCAGAATTTACCGCATATGTCTTTATCTGTCTCTCATTTATGTCTATTCTATACAAAACATTTTCTATGTAACGAAAATCCTTCCACTTTGGAAGGATTCGTTCGTTGTGTTCGTTTATTAACTTTCAAAAATAATTCTGTAAAAATCCTCTTACTTTGAATAAAATTTACTATTTCTATTTCTTACTTTGAATAAAACATTGGAAACATATTTTTAAATAAAATTACCTCAGCACACTATTCTTTGTAACTACTCTATTCCAACAAACAGACCTATCACCATATCTACTCACATTCTCCTTCAACTTATCCATAAGACAAGCGAGTTGAGTCTGGAACTTCGCCCCAACGGAGATAAAGTTGAGCTTCCCCTTAGCGGGCGTGTGCGCGGCCGCGAACAGCTGCCGGACTAGAGCGCTGCCCGACTCCTGGACTAGGAACTCGAGCGACGCGTGGAGAGCATCGTTGTTCTTCTCGATGAACTGGCTCTGGGAAGGTATAAACAATGTGGTGTAAATCACCCATATAAATAATATAGTACACGCGAACAACTGCCGGACTAGAGCACTGCCCGACTTCTGGACTAGAAACTCGAGGGAGGCGTTCTTCTTCTCCATGATCTGGCTCTGGGCAGGTATAGGAACAGTCAGGCACATGGATATATCAGTATTTTTTAACACCGTACCCACTTAATGAGTAATAATAAATCCAGATTAAATACACGCCGGCATCGTCATCAAATTATCAGAACCCACCCAACCCCATTATGTCATTAAAATGCGCAAATCAAAGAATCGGCTTTTTGATTAATTAATATTTGAATGAATCCATATAATAATTTGTTTGCGTAAGTATACACAAGACACATAATATTTTTATTTCATCTTCGTATGTTATTTGTCTAGGGTTTTTTCATATATTTTTTTAAATCTATGGGAACGCAATGTAACGCAATCTATGGGAATGCAATCTTCAGTTGACTAAAAAAATAAAGACAAGACACACGAAGACGATCTTATTTAATAAGCGCACCCACAGACATATCATCCCGTTGTTCCTATATATTTCTCCCTCTCTCTCATACACAAACACATATATAGATATCACAAGAGTAATTATCTCACAGTGTTATAGCAGACAGCACCCGCAAAGTGTCTCAGCAAGAAGCCTTCATCATCACGCAGCGTGCGATGAGCCTTCAACCGGGAACTACGAGGCACTTGCAATCTGGAACTAAATGACACAATAACAAATTACTTTTTAATTACCACTTCAAATAAAGGGGATTATATTATATTTAAATTACTGGCAGCACTTACCTTGCATTATTGCCAGCTAATTGCTTGTGAACGGAGTGAGTAAAGTGTCCAAATTCAGGTTTGGGCAATTTGGATTCCTCATCAAGCAGGTGGAAGATGCCATGGTTCTTGCTCTCGATTAAATCTGTGAAATGGATACTTTATTTATTACCACCTTATATTACGCCATGTATCAAAGATTTAAAGTGGTACTAATAATAAATAAATACATTTGGATGACATGCAGGATCCGGACGGTTCAAGACCGCTCGAAGTGCCGCAGATTAGGGAAGGCCTATGTTCAGCAGTGGACTCTTAAAGGCTAATTGATGGATGGATGGATGGATGGATGGATGGATGAATGATAGCACATACCTATACAATCCTGGTTATCAACGAATCTGATCTCGGGCACATTAAGCCCCTCCCGCTTGTACAACTCCTGTTCGTTCTTCAGGATGCGCTCGTTGAAGAACTGCTGCAGCTTCTCGTTGCAGTAGTTGATGCAGAATTGCTCGAAGCTGTTCATTTGGAAGTATTCTGTAAGGACATAAAGGTAATTATATTTTAGAGTAGATTCGGCTGAAGTTGTAGTTATGTATACAGACTATGTTCTTATTGTTTTGTGGAAAGCTAACTGAGGCAGTTTATTTGAAATAATAATTAAGTAAGTTATCAATTAGGCGAAATTATGTCAAATAATAAATGGTAAAAAATATAAAAATTGGAAAGTCGTAAAAAACGTCCCATCGATTAATGGATGCCCCTGATGGATGGATATTGAGCGTTAAACAGATAACATAGTCTTACTGACAGCCTATTCATTACCATCATCATCAACCCGTTTTTCTCATACAGACTACGTGCTGGGCACGGGTGTACTCTCATAATATACTCATACGAACTAAGCCAAGTTCCATACCAAAGCCAGCGATGTCGAGCACGCCGATGTAGTAGGCGGAGGCCTGGAAGGGGATGCTGGCGTTGATGCGGTGCACGATGTAGTCGAACAGGCGGCTGTACACCGCCTTCGCCAGCGCGTCGCGCGCGTGCATCGCCTCGTGCACTTTCAGCGGCACCCTGGATACAATTATATACATGTATTAGTTACATACATGCGTCAATTTATTTAAATGTAGGACCTTCAGCAGGACCCTACACACAAAATTATACATACAGTTGTTATTTGACTGCAGGGACACGTTATATAGACGTATATAGACGTTCCTGAACACGAGTGTGTATTTGAGTGTAAGGACGTGTATACAGTGCTGTTAATTGTTGCTTACGATTGATTTTGATCACATACACGCGTTTATATTCGTGGCCGCCACACTGCTAGTCCGCTCTGAAGTTGTTACGAGCTGGTGTAGTCACACAACTTGCAAAATATAGCACTCTCGTTATTTTAGAACTTTTGCATACCTCATTGTCTTTGTCGCACAGGATATTGGATAGGTCAGGCGCTACAGCCAGCGGGTCGCATAGCGAGCCGCTCGCACATTCATAAATCTATTCGTGATGACCACGAGACTTTCGCTCTATTCGACCCTAAAAATATCGGGCGCCTATGTTACTCACATGATAGCAGTCCCCTTGATCCCTCCTCGCGAGCTCTGCATCAACCGCGACACGAGCGCCATCCTCAACTCCGCGGGATCAACCCCCAGCGCCGCAGCGGCTGCTCCCAGGGCACTTTCACCCGCTGGCGCCACCTTACAACCCCCGCGAGCTCCGCTATCTTCCTCGAACTGGATATTACCCAGATGTAATACTGCTGCGACTACCCCGTAGACCGCGAGGCGTTCGTTCTCTGATAGGCCGACGCGGGATAGTGCCTGAAGATAAATAAATAAAAATATTATATTGTATAGTGTATTTAAATTTGAAAAAAGAAATAAACGTCATTAGGCCAATCGCTCGGAGGACCGATAACCGATGGGGAAGAAAGGTCCTCGAGTGGCGACCACGCGTAGGCAAAAGGAGTTCAGGCCGCCCCCCGACCAGGTGGACCGACGACCTGAAGAAGACGGCGGGAAACCGTTGGATTCAAAGGGCACGGGACCGGTTGGAGTGGCGCCAATTAGGAGAGGCCTATGTCCATCAGAGGCCCTCAAAAGGCTGATGGATGGATGGATGGGGATCAATAGCAATCCTGGTTATTATTTACATTATGTATTTAATTACCTTAAATACAAACTATCCACCATATAGGTATGACGTTTCTTACCAACCCATTCATTACGTATTTAAATAACATAAATTTTATCAAATAAAACAATTGCTTAAAATTAAGCAACTAGAATTTGTTTCCTTTTTAATATAATAGTTTTTTCATTTTATATCACTTTCAATTCAGACGTTTCTGAATGAATATCCAATGTAAAATTTCTATATTTATATTTTTTTATCTCTTAAACTTTAGGCATGAAATATGATGTTCTATTATATTTATAGTCTCCCAGTTTCATCATAAATACTGGATAAAAAAATAGAATGTAATCATCTGATACCTGATGTAGCCTCTGGAAGTCCTCGACGTCATCAAGGATGGGGTCCCGTAAACCACCTTTAGCCTTCTGCTGCTTGCTTTTTTGATTATCAGTAATCTTCTTCTCTGAAGCTGGCGTTGTGAAGTACTGTGTGCAGCCGTTCTTCAAGTACTAAGGAAATAAAATATTTAAATATACATTTTCATTAACTGATATGCATACCACAAAAAATATTTTATTTCTTTATTGTTAATTAGAACGATGTTAATTAGTTAATTGATTAACAATATAGTTAATTAACATCAATTAGAATTAAATAGAATTATCTATGAATTAGATCTCGTGTTGGATTTTTATTTGTGTTGATAATGATGTGTATGAAGTTAGTGTGAATTTTCATATTCCTATTGTTGACGTATATAGTATTGCGAATCCCTATCATAACTTATAATAATAATTATAGTTTAAAAACTAAGACACGCTAAAATCGCACAAGGACAATCGTTAATCCTGATTCCTGACGATCCTGATGAGGTGAATGGGATAAAATTATTTAAATCGTGTATTGTCATCGGTCCATGACAATTGTTCAAAATTTTAAATTAATCGGACCGTTCAAAGTGAGTTAAAATCGAATTCAAAGATTCCGTTACAGACAGACATACATACATACAACCCAAGCTAATAAAAGCGTGGTAATAATAAGTAACCTACACTGCAAGCACTTTTAAATTGCTTTAATATTTCACAACTCACATATTAGATAGTTTGTTATTGTTGTATTAACGCTTCCCGACTTCATTTCATACCTACTTAAAACCCTACCTACATAATAATCCCCATAAAATCTCACCAAATAATCATCAGGCTTAGTGATCTTTAAGGCAGCACGAAGCTCTTGCGGCGCCCCCGCACACAGCAGATAGAACACGTGGTAGTTTCTCTCCTCAGCACTTTGCGTACATATCCTCGACTTCTCTAACAGGTAGTGGGATATGTGTCCACCGACCACCTGGTATTTATTGCTGAAGTGCACCTCCATGAACTTGCCGAAGCGGGAGCTGTTGTTGTTGCGCGTTGTCTTTGCATTACCGAACGCTTCTAGGATCGGGTTGGCTGTAACACACATTTCAGGTAAGTAAACAATTGAAATAGGTCATTTTTTATGAATTTTTGCTTAGTAGTGTGTGTTCATGTTAAGTAATCTCTTTAGTAGGATTAGGATAGATAGGATTAGGATCTCTTAGGTAGGAAGTAGGATTTATTTTTAAAATCTCATTTGAGGTCGTCCTGTTAGTAATGTTTCCTATAAATGTTAGAGAGAATTTTCTAATAAAAATATCAGCGCTTGCTCTATAAAGAAATAAAGGATATGACACAGATGCTACTGCTCAAACTACGAAGGTTTTCTTGGTTTACCGCATTTAAATTTGTTTTGGGTAAGCCTACGGATGTACTTAGTTAATTGTGAGTTACAATATTTTTTGTAATAGTCTATTTGGAAATTGACATATGTATAATCTGTGTATTTGAGATGTCTCATCGTGCTTACCATCCAGAATCTTCTGTTCAACAGGCCCCGCCCCTTTAGCCCAGAGGTCACAGAGGTACTTCAAAATATACTTCGTGGACTCTGTCTTCCCCGCACCTGACTCGCCAGAGACTATGATGGATTGTGATTGCTTCAGACTCTTCATGTCACGGAAGGCTTTGTCGGCTGAAAATGGAAACGGTATGGATATTCAAAACACTTTTGGAGAACGTATATGTTCAAATCGGGAATTCTCGTTAATTACGATGTTGTGCTGCAACCTTTTTTTAATGAACTCAGTTTGTGTTGTGTTGTATACACGTTTTCCATTGAGAAGTCTATTAGATGTTGGGTGGTTTGAGTGGGTGGAACTGCCACCCAGGAATATTTGCATCAATTAACCAATTATAATTAAACACATTGTACTTCAAATTAATTATGCATGATTATAATTGACGCATTGCTACCCTTATGTATTTGTCACTGTCACAAAATGAACCTGGAACCCATTTGTCCGCATACATCGTCTAATTTCGAACGCAAGCTCGCTAAGACACAGAATTTGCTCGATGACTACTTAGGAGCTTAATCGGTTTTTCGAACAAAGTCGGTGGCTCAAACAACAAGTAGAATGAATATACATAGTATGCGATAGTAGCCAATGGTCGGTCAGTCTCAGAACGATCCGAACACTGTCTATCTTTCTCGGTCATTCACATATTGGAAACATTCGAAATATTGACAATAATGTCGTTACTATCACTACAGTGATACTAGTGATATCAGATATATCAGTTTACAAAATAAGAATGCCTTTGTTCAATAGAAAAACAACAAAACAAAAGAGCTATAAAAACAGTTACAATGAACTGCTTTGTCGCTAAAGCAGCGATTTCTTTCAGACAACCTTGAGATCGATAGATCCACAAGAAATTATCTTTCTTGTCCTTAATTCTTAATTTTATCTTACTGTAATGTTCGATAAATTTTTGTTATAACCTTTTTTAGTTTTTAAGTTACTTAGTATTTATATAGTTGTAGAAGAAGTATTTGGGATGTGATGCTGGCAACATCTCATTAATTACATTTCAAATTTATTTCTGTCTTAAAAGCAACCGTTTTACTGCTTTGTTTTTCTGTGGAGAGCGTATTTAGCTTCTTATAAGGTAGAAAAAGATTGTGATCACACATTCGTCTAATAAGTATTTGAACACGTTCCGAATCAGACTACCTTAGGCAGCATACTTTGCTATTAGATGGCCAAACAGTCTCTTCACTAGCTAAAATGAAGAGACAGAATGCACATTCCGTTGTTAATTCTACTACTTTTACTAAAATACCATTTAGAACTGTTTTCCTTCCTTCCTCCCATAAATTATACCTACCTATAGCAAACACATGAGGCGGTAACTCTCCCAGAGACCTGCCTTGGTACTTCTTGATTGTATTAGAGGAATACATGTCCGGTATATCTTCGTACGGGTTCACTGCTAGCAGAATGTTTGCGACGTAAGTCTGGAATGTAAAGAGATCAAAGAAAAAATATGTCACTTACATTATTTATAATATTCACAATTCCAAACATAATTATTTTTTTTTCATCCAGTTAACATAATTGTATTTATCTTAATGATTATAAGTCAATTTTCCTTTTTATTGTTTCTATCTGCGTGATTAATGTTAGGTATATTTTAAGCGTTTTCAGTGGGTCTTTCCTTCTCAGTATAATTATTTTCCCATTATAAGAATAATATTGCATTTTAATTTGAAATTTATACATCAGTGTCTACTAAACTAAGCTCATATTTTATATTCTAAACTGATCGCTATCAAAAAAATTATAAACATGTTCTTATATCCGTACGCAAGGCGTAGTTTAGAAGAGGCTGAAAGTTATTTTGACAAGACTTTCACTATATAATGTGATTCCAAAATTATTCTGTGAATAAATTGCAAAAATTAGCCGCCTGCTCGCAGAAAAGCTCAGAAGTTTGTTACTAACAAAAGCCAATTAAAATCTACGGCACAGTTAGAACTAACTATCATAAACTGGTAATATCTAAGTAGAAGTGAGTGTGAACTGTCGAGTGAGTCATAGCGCTCGCCTTGGACGATCGATTGTCGTTCGTTGAGCTCCACAGCAGATGTGGGTTACCGGCTAGCAAAGGTGGCCCTAGGTTCGTTCATAACAAATATGCATGCAAATATGCCTAGGTTCGTTCATAACAAATATGCAACGCTTATAGACCCGTGGCTTGGATAAAAAGTAAATAGTAACTGATTCATCAATGATGACAAAAAAAATATGAAGGTTTTCCTTTACTATTTGTCAACCGGTATTCTTTTTTTCTGTTCTCTTTTTTCTGCTCTGATGTATTTTTATAACTTGTAACTAAGTCCTCTTATACTAGTCTAGTCTCAAAACAGAATGATAAATTATTTATCGTTTTAGTTCTTTTTCTTTTGTGGCGTACAATTCTTGGCGTAACTAAGTTTTTCCTAGGATTATCTGCTCCTCTAATTTTAATATTAATGAATGTACTTACATATATCTTATTTTTCTTATATCTTGTTAGGATATTGTTCAAAAGAGTTGCTTCGTTCAGGAACATCAGCTCACCTGAAATATTTAAGTTTACATGTTATCGACATAAAAATACAACAAGGCTGAATTAATGGCGATCTAATAAAGGCTCTTTCCCTGCATTAAATAAAAATAATGAATGATGAAATTTAATTCTTCACACATTAGAACTCATTCAGATACTTCGTGCCCACAATAGAATCCCAAATTATGACCATGGAGTCCAATATGAACATAAAGCACGAACAGGAGAGTCAGCGTGGAGGAGGGAATAACCAATGTAGTTTTCAATAAATCTACGATGACAACATTTATCACAATTTAATTCACACTTTATTTTAAGGAAAAAATATAAATACAAAAAACATATAAACTAGACATAAAAAAAATAAGGAAATTCTTAATTTTTCATTTAAGAGTTTTTCATTACGTCGCCAGTTGCAAAACTTAATAAAAATCAGACATTAAATAACATGCAATGTTAAAATTAGAAATCAATTTCCACTCACACATTAATATTAATATACATCACGCAAAACTTATTATAATTGTTATTCATTAAAAATAGTCGTTTATATTGAAAAATAAATAATACCTTTAATAGCTTCTATTTATTACCAAGCCCGGTCTTCGAATCCTTTAATTAAATGACGTAGGTATTATATATTTAAAAATAAATAAAAGTAAACTTATCTAAATAACTTTATTACATAATCTCTAAGATAATTTTGCAGTGACTTTCTACCGTTCAGTAGATAGATACAGATGGTAGCACATTTGCCTTGAATCACGCTATAAAAGTTTTATAAACATCACCCTGCAATCTCAGTTGCAAGATTCCTTTTACCACAATTTTTATACAGGATACAACCTAAGTTTTTAAGATCCTTGTTTTTTAATGATAAACGAAGTTATTCATCAGAAATAACATTGGCAATCCACCTGTGCCCGAAGTACTAGAATTATGCGATTTATGTTTTGAATCCCATAGGCTGCACAGATTACTAAAATTAAGAACATTCAGTATTAGATTTTATTTTCATATGAATTTTAACGTTAGTTTTTCTCCTTTCATACGAAACAAACGGAAATATTCGCAATTTCCTTTGTAGTAAGTTGGCATAACAATAAAGTATGAAAAAACATAGAGACGTGCTCAAAAGCCTATGGAAACACGACAGCCGTGCTTAGACTAACAATGGGTTTCAAAAACTATTGTTCTCGGCTCCCTAACCACTAGTACAATGTGGATACGCCTAATATAATTAACCCTTTGTAAGGTTCTAAGTAAACAATAAGTCATCGAATATTTAAAGCTAGGATATGAATTTCCTCCCTCGTAAACCGCTCTTCTCGTAAATCTCGTAGACCTCTTTAAGATTCACTTATATGATCGCAAACAATATTTATGGTACGTAACATACAGAAAAACATCAGAGTCTAATGCCTAATGGCTGGATCTGTTGTTGATATGTTGATATTTCCTAAAACCTGACATTTGGGTTTAGGAACAATATACTAAACGATTTATTCTGGCACAGAAACAACCTTCTTTCATCCTAATCGCTTTCTATTTGAGGGTCATGACCGTTAAGAATTAATTTTTTTGCATAGTTGAATTCAATCAGGATTTACCGAACAATCGAACATAAATTGATTGACAGCCATCAAGATAAAAGCTAACCATCACCCTTATATTTACTACTTTCTAAAAGATACTTACAATTATCATCCACGTCCTTTTTCGAGTCACCAGCTGGGAATATATCATCGAAACCGCAGACTCGTCGGGGGTACTTGTTGTCCAGGGGGAAGACGTCCGCCTCTTCCCCCATCAGCTCGTGGATCTTCGCGAGGATGAACCCCTCGTTGGGGTCCCGCACCCACACCAGCTGCTTGTCCATCGTCATTGTTTACTGTAACAAAACAAATGTTATATGAGAGAAGAAGAAGCAAAATAAGTAAGATGTTTCGGTCATAAAAATATTTGAAGGCGAACATTGTCAGAATGTTTGCATGCCTGAAAGGTAATATTCTCAAAAGTGTACCTATGAATTCTAATACACTTAGGTAGCGTCGTGAGCTATTAGTTATCTATTATTCTCATTCTCAGAAATGATCCATGCATAACCAGTAAGACAAGTTGATTAATGGAAATGATTAAATCAACAAAGAATGTAAAATGTTACAAGACTTTTAAGTTTTACAATTCCTTAAACGATTGATTGGTTAATAATTCTTCATAATTTGTAAAACAATTTCCATATACCATTACCGCCTTCAAGTGTAATACTCAGTGAAGCCCTATATACGTACTAATAGATAAATAACGGAAGTCACTATTAGTTTCTTAACCTCGTACAAGTATGCATAACCAGCATTGCATCCTAATGTATAAATTCATCTTGTTAACCAGAAATAGATCGGTCCCAAGACATCTATTGATATTGATTTTTACATATTCAATTCAAATTCAAACCAATCACATTGAGAGACAACAGATGTTCATCAAACTAATTACGTATGCGACGAGCAGTCAACCGTGCAAACAATTAATCCACAATGACGCAACCCTCAGAATATTAATCGTTACCACTAGCCATAACTGCAACAACACGAGTACGAACCGCGTTACGAATATAGTTCAATACGCGAGCATGCATGAACAACATAATAAACATAATAAACATAATATTACATAAAATTACACAACAGTTGTAATAAAACAATTACAAAAAGCAATAAACAATTACGAAGTAGTAATTCCGCGTGCAGAAGCAGGCCGTACAGTAATTCACTTTCGTGACGAATGACGAACGTGTGTTACAGTTTCTTGTAGATTACATAATTAACAGAATATGGACTAGTAAGAACAGCTGCCGTTCCGGTTAACGAATCCGGAATAAAAAATCCGTACAAACAATACTGAGGGAGATCTTAAACAATACAAACTACTGATAAGATACATATTGCGGATGGAAATGAGCTGATAAGTGGTAACAATTTTCAAGTAGTTTTAACATTATGGATAACTTTATGATAAAGAAAGTTCAAAATTGCATAATAATAACGTATGTATTATAAGTATTTATTAGTAAATTTGTAGTTGTTAAAAAGATTTTGAACAGAAGACGCCTTTCGTCTTACGTAGCCTAGGCGAGTGGTAACTAGGTGGTGGTTGGTGGTGGTTTGGTGGTGGTGAGTGGTGGTGGTACTTTTAAAATCATCAGAAATCTATTATTTGATTGTCAATCGTTCAAAAATACTTTCATGAATGTAATTTTTCGCTCCGCTTTTTATAAGTCTAAAATTGGTTATAGATGAATTGGAGTTTTGTAACCTCTTCTCCATTATATTTGTAAAAGACTTCACAATGACTTAAAATTTCAATTGTTGCTCTTTTTAACTGAGTTTTTGCCAGAAGTTAATCGTAATCACCAAATCTTTTGACGGGTGAAAGTAACTTAAAGCACAGTTATCAAAATACTGTAACAGATGCAATCAAAAGAATAGTAGAACACTACCGTCACGTTCCTAGCGTTTAAAATTTTCATGGAGAAACCGGCCGCAGTAAGCGTTGTACAATTTCGGTGTTGTTTAAATTGACCGTGGCTAATGAAAACGAAACCTAAAACACGATTGTGTAATAGGAAGTATCAAGTTGCAATGTAGAAATTTGTGATATGCCAGGTCAGACAATGAAATGACTTTCAAGAAATTGCATACGATTGTACAGCGAGATCAAAATACAATGGATTGATGCACAATATTCACACAATCGTCTCGAATCTCGAGCACTTTGAAAGGAGGCCGAGGAAATTATATGAATCGCTTGCACAGAAAACACAAACAAAAGTACGCATATTGCGTATCTAGCGGAAATAAGAAGTCAACATTACGGGACGCAACGAAAGGGAACAAAATCATTGGAAACACCAAAGGCATAATCGTACCGCGTTAGGTAAAAGATCTAGAGATAGCAATAGAATACAAAGAAATCGCTTTCACGTATTAAGTGATCACGATGTGCTTGTCCGAGATAAGACAAACTGCAAACAATACGGCAATAGAAATGGATGTCGTCGAAAGTGAAGAAATATTATCTCCTGCTTGGATAAAAACATTCGTACATTTCGTAGCTATGTCTAAATAATAAGAAATGATGATGAAAACAGATTTTCAATATCAATATTTGCTTATAACAATAAATATATTATTCATGATTAATAATAAGACTATAAGAAAACTGTAGTTTTTTATTCGGTACGGTTACAGGCGTAGATAAGTGTAAAATAATTTTATCGCATTTAAAATCATATCAGTTGATAAGTTACGGATGCTTAAATAAACAACTACAATAGATTACTATCTATTTGTATGAAGGTTCAAGATGCCCTATATTTACTCATTTAATACCTTACTCAGCACTAATATAAGTGTCTACATTCTCATCTACCGCTTGAAATAAGTTAGGTCAAATTAATCAGGGTGGAACTAATAGTGATATTTGAGTGTCCTTTGAATATAATAGGTTCTCCACAACACAATTTTTGAAAAATAACATAAATTACTTTCTTTTTTAACACGCTTTTATGTATGTAACAGAGTAACAGAATCTTTGAACCCGATTTCTATCCACTTTGAACGTTCAGGTTAATTCAAAATTATGAAAAACCGATGACAATACATGATTTTAATAATTCTGTACCATTGTCCTTATCAACATCCTCAGGATTAACGCTTTTCGAGGCGAGAGAAAGCGCCTTAGAGACAGTTCACGCAAAGTTACTAGATTGATTTTTAGTTTTAAAAATAATAATGTTATTTCCCTATAACTCAAATGTACTGAAACATATCTATAATGCCATCTTGTAGAATGATTTTTAGGATTCCGTACTCAAAGGGTAAAACGAAACCCTCCGCTGTCTGTTCGTGAGTGCTTTTTGAAAACTGATAAGTGGAGCACCCCTCGCTTTTTTCACAATTATACTATTTACTGTTCCTTAATTGATTCCTAGATTGAAAATTATTTTCTAATTTTTATTTGATTTTATCATAAAAGCGTGTTTTTTAGTTTTTTGAACTATATTTATTTTGTCAAGGTTCCACCACAAAAAACATGTTTCTATATAAGTTAGGTTTTACGCTGTAAATGATGGGTATTATCATGAGATACTTTATATCTTAATGTTGTATCATTAGGAGTTTTAATTAAAGTAAATGTCATAAGGAAACTTAACGTTTCAAGTACTTCCCAGTACCGTCTAGGCCTAGCTATAAAGGTACACCCCACGACGACCAAATTCCTGCAAACAATTAGCAATTCAATCCCGAACATTACTGAGAGTACTGAGACCGTCCAACAATAGCTCGGTTGCATTACAAACACGCTGACACAGTATCAGATGTTGCGTGCATATCACACGCATTACCGACACGATTGCCCGCGTAATTAGATGATTGTGTATGCAACCTTGACTCTATAAAAATAGCAGCAGTGGGAAACCTTAACGTGCTGGAAATAGTTCACAGTTATGCATTCCATTTTCTATACGGAGCTGGTTTTTACGCGATTGTTAGTAAGGCAGTTTTTGTTAGGAAAGAAAGAGGTTTAAATAAATGAAATGAGCCAGTGGACTTTTTAGGTAATACAGACTTATACAACACTTTTTAATAATCTGAAATATTTAATGATATTTTAAAATAGAAAAACATCAGAATAATTGTAGGTATGTAAAAAGATATTGTAATATTGCTTTATAGTATAATCGTCTATATATTAAATTGTTAATAAATTCTGCAACATCGTATTAAAATCATAAATCATTACTAGTTTTACATAATAACTTGTTATGGTTATGTTATTCGTAACTTTATTAAAAGGTGGATCAATGTTATCTGTCGTTAGCCTGAACGATTTTAAAAAGGATACGATATAAGAAACTCGTCTCTAACGGATATCTGAAGCTTATCTATAGATAATCGAGGTCAAAAGCCTCGCTTTGTGAATAATTAACAATAAAACAGCCAGCAAGCGAACGGCGACAATAAAGTCGTTGCCCTCCGGCATTTTCAGAGCGTGTTGCCCAACAATGGTTGGTTAGTCTCAAGAAAGTCTTTGTCACGGAATTTGCGACCTTAGATATTCCAAACTAGACACAAATATTGGATATGGCTGAAATTATTCCGGTCACGGTGCACATTAGGCCCGACCTGGCGACCTCAAACTGTGCCCTTTGGAGCAAATGGCCGGTATGACCGCGCCCATCAATCTTAAGGTTTCAGTTTATGTGGAGACGAGTGTTATTGTCGCTGTCCTAAAAAGGATCCAACCCATTTTATATTATGATCAGGTCGTTCTACTTGATTGTGTTGAACAAATTCCGGCTAATACATATAACATTGTTTTAGTGGTTACATTTCTTTAATATCTCTAATTATATAGATATATTTATCCGACAATTACTATTTAAGTAAATAAGATTCCGAATAAAGTATAAGCGAACAAAAAGTATTCAAACTCAAAGACTGAATCATAATTACGTTCTCTGAAACCTACAGTAGAAGTAAATAATCTGAAAACAAAACATTTATAGGAACAGAAAGATGATAAATAAGGTAAATAAATATTTGAATTGAAATTGCATACGATTGTACAGCGAGATCAAAATACAATGGATTGATGCACAATATTCACACAATCGTCTCGAATCTCGAGCACTTTGAAAGGAGGCCGAGGAAATTATATGAATCGCTTGCACAGAAAACACAAACAAAAGTACGCATATTGCGTATCTAGCGGAAATAAGAAGTCAACATTACGGGACGCAACGAAAGGGAACAAAATCATTGGAAACACCAAAGGCATAATCGTACCGCGTTAGGTAAAAGATCTAGAGATAGCAATAGAATACAAAGAAATCGCTTTCACGTATTAAGTGATCACGATGTGCTTGTCCGAGATAAGACAAACTGCAAACAATACGGCAATAGAAATGGATGTCGTCGAAAGTGAAGAAATATTATCTCCTGCTTGGATAAAAACATTCGTACATTTCGTAGCTATGTCTAAATAATAAGAAATGATGATGAAAACAGATTTTCAATATCAATATTTGCTTATAACAATAAATATATTATTCATGATTAATAATAAGACTATAAGAAAACTGTAGTTTTTTATTCGGTACGGTTACAGGCGTAGATAAGTGTAAAATAATTTTATCGCATTTAAAATCATATCAGTTGATAAGTTACGGATGCTTAAATAAACAACTACAATAGATTACTATCTATTTGTATGAAGGTTCAAGATGCCCTATATTTACTCATTTAATACCTTACTCAGCACTAATATAAGTGTCTACATTCTCATCTACCGCTTGAAATAAGTTAGGTCAAATTAATCAGGGTGGAACTAATAGTGATATTTGAGTGTCCTTTGAATATAATAGGTTCTCCACAACACAATTTTTGAAAAATAACATAAATTACTTTCTTTTTTAACACGCTTTTATGTATGTAACAGAGTAACAGAATCTTTGAACCCGATTTCTATCCACTTTGAACGTTCAGGTTAATTCAAAATTATGAAAAACCGATGACAATACATGATTTTAATAATTCTGTACCATTGTCCTTATCAACATCCTCAGGATTAACGCTTTTCGAGGCGAGAGAAAGCGCCTTAGAGACAGTTCACGCAAAGTTACTAGATTGATTTTTAGTTTTAAAAATAATAATGTTATTTCCCTATAACTCAAATGTACTGAAACATATCTATAATGCCATCTTGTAGAATGATTTTTAGGATTCCGTACTCAAAGGGTAAAACGAAACCCTCCGCTGTCTGTTCGTGAGTGCTTTTTGAAAACTGATAAGTGGAGCACCCCTCGCTTTTTTCACAATTATACTATTTACTGTTCCTTAATTGATTCCTAGATTGAAAATTATTTTCTAATTTTTATTTGATTTTATCATAAAAGCGTGTTTTTTAGTTTTTTGAACTATATTTATTTTGTCAAGGTTCCACCACAAAAAACATGTTTCTATATAAGTTAGGTTTTACGCTGTAAATGATGGGTATTATCATGAGATACTTTATATCTTAATGTTGTATCATTAGGAGTTTTAATTAAAGTAAATGTCATAAGGAAACTTAACGTTTCAAGTACTTCCCAGTACCGTCTAGGCCTAGCTATAAAGGTACACCCCACGACGACCAAATTCCTGCAAACAATTAGCAATTCAATCCCGAACATTACTGAGAGTACTGAGACCGTCCAACAATAGCTCGGTTGCATTACAAACACGCTGACACAGTATCAGATGTTGCGTGCATATCACACGCATTACCGACACGATTGCCCGCGTAATTAGATGATTGTGTATGCAACCTTGACTCTATAAAAATAGCAGCAGTGGGAAACCTTAACGTGCTGGAAATAGTTCACAGTTATGCATTCCATTTTCTATACGGAGCTGGTTTTTACGCGATTGTTAGTAAGGCAGTTTTTGTTAGGAAAGAAAGAGGTTTAAATAAATGAAATGAGCCAGTGGACTTTTTAGGTAATACAGACTTATACAACACTTTTTAATAATCTGAAATATTTAATGATATTTTAAAATAGAAAAACATCAGAATAATTGTAGGTATGTAAAAAGATATTGTAATATTGCTTTATAGTATAATCGTCTATATATTAAATTGTTAATAAATTCTGCAACATCGTATTAAAATCATAAATCATTACTAGTTTTACATAATAACTTGTTATGGTTATGTTATTCGTAACTTTATTAAAAGGTGGATCAATGTTATCTGTCGTTAGCCTGAACGATTTTAAAAAGGATACGATATAAGAAACTCGTCTCTAACGGATATCTGAAGCTTATCTATAGATAATCGAGGTCAAAAGCCTCGCTTTGTGAATAATTAACAATAAAACAGCCAGCAAGCGAACGGCGACAATAAAGTCGTTGCCCTCCGGCATTTTCAGAGCGTGTTGCCCAACAATGGTTGGTTAGTCTCAAGAAAGTCTTTGTCACGGAATTTGCGACCTTAGATATTCCAAACTAGACACAAATATTGGATATGGCTGAAATTATTCCGGTCACGGTGCACATTAGGCCCGACCTGGCGACCTCAAACTGTGCCCTTTGGAGCAAATGGCCGGTATGACCGCGCCCATCAATCTTAAGGTTTCAGTTTATGTGGAGACGAGTGTTATTGTCGCTGTCCTAAAAAGGATCCAACCCATTTTATATTATGATCAGGTCGTTCTACTTGATTGTGTTGAACAAATTCCGGCTAATACATATAACATTGTTTTAGTGGTTACATTTCTTTAATATCTCTAATTATATAGATATATTTATCCGACAATTACTATTTAAGTAAATAAGATTCCGAATAAAGTATAAGCGAACAAAAAGTATTCAAACTCAAAGACTGAATCATAATTACGTTCTCTGAAACCTACAGTAGAAGTAAATAATCTGAAAACAAAACATTTATAGGAACAGAAAGATGATAAATAAGGTAAATAAATATTTGAATAGTGAAATCTAAAGAACACTGACCTAACATTTGCCGGCGGCCATGTTGACTAAGTTATGATCGAAGATGCGTCATAAGTATGTAGATAATATATTCTTTTCAAGTTTTTCCTGTACCTGATTGCACATTACAGTCATAAATGCACGTTGCGGTGAAGATAGTGATCTTCAACGCTTTTCCTACTACGATTTGAATAACATCCTTCATGCATAAACCAGCAAAACGAGTAATGTTCATACTTATGCAAATTTAATTACTGCAATTATGATCGACTTCAATATTAAACCTATTGAAATATTACTTGGCTGGCACGAATCCATCCTAATGTGTTATTAAATTCAAGAACACTGAAATATTTAAATATTTTAGGATATTTATCTACTTCAGTATTAAATGCAGTAACATCCCGGAATCTTACCGAGAAATAAACAAAAGACAGACACGTAACCAGACACGTAAATGCAATGTCGATTTTAAAATGAAATATCCTCTCTGAAACAGTTGACGAATGAAAAGACACAATTAAGTGTATTGAAGTCATCATGATTAAAGCGAGTGAATTATGTTTGAATGAATGTCGTTGATGAATCATATGAGATCTTGTAACGTAATGTAATGTCGTTTATTATGTAGAGGGAGACAGATGTTTTGTGAGCAAACAAACCGGCTGTAATGGTGAACACAATGGTATCACGCGCCGGTGGTACTATGGGGGCGGTATAATTTGTACTAGACTTTGTTTAATAAACAATAGTTTTGCTTGAATTCTAATTATTACTTGAAGAATTAAAACTAGATTGCCCTGTTCTGATTTGCACAGAAATGGATTAATGAATGGAATATGCAAAGCGTTTTTAGCATCTTGAAAACTAGTAGAAAATCGAATATTGTAAACATTCTTTCACGTGAGTACAAGAGTGGCTGATTAAACAATAAATTCCATTTTTTATAAAAACAACAAAGCTGATTAAGATATTGCATTTATAAATTATATAACAAAGGAAACTAGTTATTTAGTCACACCGATAAATTATAAAACGAACGTAATTTACCTGATACTAATACGCACAATAAAGAAGGCACTTATACGGGAATAGCGAATAAAAAGACGACCACTACCACTACGCAACTGTCCTTAGAATCTTGTTAAACAGATTTTTTATCAATTTTATCAAAGTCACATTATTATGAAACCAATCAATGATAATGTGATATTCCATTTTTAATCAACATTCATTTGAAGGTATTTTTAAATGTATGATGTAATTGCAATTTACAATCTTGTAAATATTTGCAACGAAATAACTAAGAGCGGATGCCAATGTTACTGTGACCTCACAGTATAAATGGAAATAAATTAGTCCTCATGAGGCCGCATTTTTGCAATGAACGTGTGGGAAAAAGTTATTTTTAAATAGTGACATGTTAGATAAGTGCGATAATAATCTGGGCATGAAAAATATAACAAATGTTTTAATATAGGTAAATGTTGAATCGTATTAGAGACTTTAAAATCCTTTTGAATAGCTAGATATGTTAAAAATAAAGTTAGTATTGTCTTTCATCAAACAAACACGGAGACAATAAACAGAAATTGTAACAAATGATCCCAGTGAGTCAGTACAGCACTAAATTGGCATTACCGACCCCCGGGGTCGTGCTGCGATTGCGCACCACTTTACGAATTAAAACTCATGCTTTTATACACGCCGTATGTGAATTCGTTGTTTATGTGAGAAAAAATTATGCGATTTTAACTTAGTAATTGAAATAAACACATATGTTAATAAATATATATATTCACCAAATACTCAGTATTAAAGTATATTATTTAACATCACCTCGACAGTCGAGGTAAACTAGCATTAGAAAACATGACACAATTTTTACCACTAAATACGGTTAAATGTCCCAAGTAATTAGTGCAAAAAACTATTAAAAAAGCCTTCTTACATCTTGTTACATTGCCATGATATAATCTCACATTAAAACCTCACTTATACGTGATAAAATTGTTTGTAAAATAGCGCAAATACCAATGGGTTATACAAGTAGAATCAAGATAAGGACAAACTAAAGCAGTATACAATAATCACATAAATTGCAGATATATCTAAATTTTCTATTCTAACACTGAACATACAATTGGAGCTAGAAATACAGTTATTATCTTATCTCCTCCAAGGTTCAAACACAATGAAAATTCTTACAGACGTGAATTTCCATGTATTTCTCACTTTTTGTTCGAGCCTCAAGATAAAATAGACAATGCATCCGACGCGACGTTAGAAATAAATTAAGATGACACATTATGATGAACGCTTTGTTCTCCTGAATTGAAAGTCAAGGGCATAATAAGGTGGCGTTTACATGTTCCGATCTTTACTAATCTTTGTAAGCTAAAGGCTAAAATTCTTACAATACTTATAATCTTAAAAATTATATAGATACATGAAACGGTGATTTAGACTACAATTATGTTGAATATGTTAATATCGGAGGAAGTTAACAAACAATGAAAACAGAACCGGAATGCGGTAGAGCATTAAAAATCATACAACTGATAGAGACAAACTTGCGCAGGCGAACTGGCAGGTACGAGTCGATGAACGCAAAGATTACGCATAGCTATAATGGTAGGCGGTGCGAACACCTGCCTTATAGAGACAGAGGTCCAGTTTGTAGCTCCCACGCATCTATAGGTAATATTCTTGTAGAAAACTACATACTGACGAGGAGCAACATAATCAATAATGCTGTATGATGAATAATAATAGAGACAATTATAAAAAACTATACGCCAACTGAATATGGAGGCTTAAATATCTTCAAACCTAAATATCTTCTTCTTGTGGTTATTTAAGTTTAAAAGTTGCTTAAACCTTAAACATGTGTGATATCAAGATCAGTTTAATGGTTACGACTAAACCAAATTTCATGATGAGATAAAGAATCGTGAGTCATCATGGGCAAAGATTACATCGAGATGTAATAAATAAAGGCTAAGCTAAGATAACGAGATTAGGCTGACAAACTTGTTGCAATACACGAAAATGTATGAAAAAATCGACATGATACATAATACAGAATGTTTGTATTAAATTGGATTTGAAGACCAGCAACTACCGTTAAGCATATCTAAAATAATAACAAGCAAAACTAATTCTGAAGCTACCAGCATGTTATTTGACAATTTGAAAACCAAATTATATGAAATCTGTAAATACTATATGTATATTGGTCGTTTTCATTTCATTTCATTTCTAGAATATAAATAAAATCTAAAATTTTAGCAAAAAGAGTTGATGGTTTCGAATAATCATTATTTAACTGATAATAAAGCGTCGAACTCCTGGGGTTATTCTGGGTTCTATTTCAATCTGACAGGACAAAAGTACACCTATAATTTACAGTGATAACAACAATAGAAGAATATCACTGGGATTTGTGATAACAAATCCTACCATGTCAACGATTTGAGACATACTATTTGTCGGTGTAATTAATTAAGTAGGTAATAAGGAAAAATATTTGTAAGTGAATCTTAATCTTTCAGAGATAATTTTGTTGAAAGGAGAGTTACTTAAATCAAAATGTTGTTAAAACCAGAACGAAATAATTTATAGCATTGCATTAACACATATCATGTAAATAAAACGAGTTTAAAACCACTTCCCGCTTAGGAGATGATAGCTGGTGCCATCACAAGGCACGCTGCACACCAGATGTCTAACATTAATTGAGTTACACTCCATTTAGACCATTACCGCAATTAAACATACTGAATTACTCATAGCAGTCGATAACACATGACGGAAGAGACTATCCATTAATATTCACATCACACGACGCTATTCCATTTGACATAATATAAACTGATGTCGTGAAACTGAGAAGATTGTTTGTTTTTTGATTGAACCTGCATGTACCATGTAACCTGGATGTACCAGTCGGATTAAAAAAATCTTTGAATTTGACAGTTAATTTTAGAAGGATTTCAATTTATCAAAGTCTATAATGTGGATCAAGAGATACAGCTTTACCTCCCAACGAACGAAAATAGTTACGATTTTTTAAATGAAGAGAGTGGAGTAGGTAAATGGAAATAGGGATAATGGAAGAGTATTGAAAGTGCTCTATATAAAAGCGGGAGAAACCGCGAGGCATAGCTAGTCCATTAAAAATATTCCCATCACGCGACGTTGTGCATCATTTGACGTAACACATAATTCGTTACGCTATATTCACAGCGAGGCGCTTACATAAAATGTTTTTTGTCCGTCTGAGGGTTCATTATCAAGATCAGTTTGTTTGTTTGTTTTTTTTTTAATTTAAGTTTTGAAATTGTTTAATAGAAATAGCTGATTCATTCGTAATTGTAACATTTGTATACTTTTGGTTATGCAAAAGATCATTTACCAGTACAGGGAACATAGAAGTTTGCTCAAATTTCATAAAATTAGAAAGAAAATAAGTAAACTTCTAAAATGTTTTGGTTCAATAGATGTCAACATATTTTTACATATTATTTCCAAAAGATCCCCAAGTTCTGAACAACAAAAACGGTCCTATTAGATTCCCGAGGGCACAACAATACAAACGTCGTGGTCCGTGAACACGTCTTTATAAAACGAAGCGCACTTAGTCATCGAGTTCCCCCAATGCCAAGGCTGGCTCGCCATTTAGTGGCTATAACCAAACTGGTTCCATATGTCGGTCAGACGGTGCCACTGTTTCGACCAACGGTTCGCTAACCGGTAACATGCCGCTAATCTAACATTTGAATCGTCCTCGAATGCATGGACAGTGAAAGCAAATAGAATGTTTACTTGCAATGGTAGCTGCATGCATGTTGTTTCGTTTCGCATTTGATGAGAGCAGCTCCATAAAAATAAGTTCATATAACAATGACTGTAACATGTCGGCTTTAATATCAGCCCTATCACCTAAGGCGTCAAAAATGAATCAATGTTTATTGCTATGTGCTATTGAACAGACAATCGTTTCAAAATCAGGCACAAACACCGTAATTTATTTTCTTGGAATATAATCATAGATATTTCAAGTCATACCGTATTTGCCGGTGCCTGCAACGCTAGACATAACTGATAAACAAGTTGTAAACATTCATGCAATGGGGAATGGCCGAGCCGTGTTCAAATAATTTGTGGTATTGAGCACAACAATGAAATGGTATTGATCGAAGAAATTGCTTACAACGGGATATCTGACATTACGATCACCGTTGAAACTGTTTTAAGTAAAATAAAACCGACTTGTCCGTTACGTTATAAAATTGATCCATAATGTGACCATGTATTCATAATGACGCTGACGTCATCGTCAAATCATATGTGAATATTCTAATAGCAGGATGGGAGCAATCTAAAATGTAAATTTTATATCATTATTCGATTTGTTGCTTAAGCTGAATATGATCAATCATAGATCAAGTAGGTATGTATGTAAGTATTATTAAAGACAGGATGTTGCAAGATAAATGTAAATAATGTTATCCTCCTTGTAATTTCTTACATGACGTATAATGACGATAACAAAGATCAATCTCTGATAGTCTAATAACTAACCAGTTGTCCCAAAATCTGTTTCTGGGGAAAAATAGGTATGATAAAATGATTAATTTATCATCAATGTCACCGTGTCTACTACAAACATGGTATGTATTATTAAATGCATTTAAAAAGTTTGCCTTTGCCGACCGTACGACACCAAACTATACGAAAAAGTTTTCTATAGTTGACAAAGTTAAAAACACACGTAAGTTACGTAATTCATCAACCATAAGTCAAGCCACCATTAGACTGGTGATAATGCAGTAATTAATGTGAATAACATCACGTCATGTTTCCGCCTTTCCGCACAGGTACAGTATATTAGTTAGTATTTTTCTTACATACTTTTGTTTGCAGATACTGGGTCCGACTATATTTGAATTATTCACTGGAATTCCGTTAAAGAATCATTTTTTATTTCCAGCAATTGAAAATATAATACCTCTTACGGACATAGTTACTTTCACGTTATTTTTCATCACATACGTCAACGTACACCTAGTAATTATTTTATATTAGCAGTTAAAGATAATTAAGACATAATTAAAGTTCAAACTCGCATACAAACACGCGCTGAAAAATTGTTTAATGATAAAATGGCTTCCAAATACTTCGAAGATAATAGAACAAAAACCTCAGTAACACTTTGAATAGCAATTAATACGTCTTTAATTATAGTGGGCAGCGATGGCGCATCAAGGCAATTGTCATGTGATCAATGAGGTCAAGTTGCATCAATATGGTGTAGGTTAACGACTAAATCATCGCAGGGGCACCTCACAGGGCCATATCAATTTATACCCGGCCCCCTCTGCTGAAAACGGATATGTGCCATACTGTGAGTGTGACGCAGATACAGGTGATGGCCGTAAACGGTGGAACAGGGCACTGTCTGAGAGAGAGTGTGATCCATGAGTCTCCGTGGGATTGATTGAGCATTGAATGAAAACGACCAATAAACACAAAATCTGCAAATGGACGTTAAAATAGATTTAATACAAAGAACTGTTTAGACAAAAGAAAAACAAAAATGAAGAATTCGTTCGTAATTTTCAAATAACAGCGAATTTATAACCTCATGTGATTATTTCATGATATAAAAAACATATTTCATATTTTTATCAGTGTAGCTATGGTCTTGCTAATCCTGGAATTTTATGTAATCTGTGATCGAGTCTTTCAATCATAGGGATTAGGCTACCGTTCACCCAACACGCAAGCACTGTCGTGTGGAAAGTAATGTGAAATTACAAATTTTGTGTTAAGAATTTACGATATACCGATAAACCATGCAATTTCAAACTCTGACATGCAATTTCGGGAAAATATATTTCAAGGAGGAAAAACCCTTACAAGAAATTCCTAATTCAATCCAAACACCCTATGCAGATATAAAAACAAGTCTGATTTATACGACTCGTGCAATATCTGTTGGAAGATAGCAAAAACTCAAGCCTCTTATAATGTATAATATTCAAGTAGGTTATATATGATAAAGCTGGCAGCTGAAAAACATATATTTTTACTTCTTCTAATTTGTCATTCTGTCAATGATTCGATATAATAAAAAGTATCTTTTTGGAGTGAATTTTATTTTATTATATTTCATAGTTTATTTTCTCGTTCTCCTGTGGCCTATTCCCAACAGGTTATGGGCCCAGGCTACGCTATCGTAAAATATTGAAAAATATAGTCATCTACTAAGTATAAAATTTATGTAATATTTCAAACATGGAGTCGCGGAAGAAAAAGACACATGAAAAATGTTTGATGGCGAACGGCGATGGCAAACAATAATATATAAGTGTCTAAACCAATACCGTCTACGGCGAAAACAATAATGGATGACTTAAATAAAATTACGAATGGAGAATTTTTTGGCTACACAATTATTTTGACTGCGTAAGAAACAACTTAATTTGGAATTGCGACCAGATATCAAACGCTGATACAACTTATTTTAATGATTGAGTAATATGATCACTAACTTGGTGCTAAACTTGATTAAATGGATCAATGGATGAAATGGATCGACGGATTATGGATCAAAGGATGAAACGAATCGACGGAATGCATATAATTCAATGTCTCATCTTTTAGATTCAATGAATACATTCAAAATGTTCAAAGTAAAATTGAGACCTGAAACAACTGAACTTCAAATATCACACGCTTGTATAAATATAAATTTTAATATAGAGAAATGTGTAAACTACTACAAGAATACTTACTACATCATGCAGATACACAAGCTAATATGAATTTTTATCATGGAAACTGTTGGTGTAAAAATTATATTTTTTGCGATCTGAACCCGTCGCTATTACTGATGCTAACTGTCATTATATCAAGTACCTAATTGCAACAAAATGGAGACAGTAGTAGCTATATAACTGTAAATGCATTGGACACTGCAAATAAAAATAAGGACAGTTTCGCTTTTATGTCTTAAAAATGAAATTTATTTGATTTTTGTTCCAATTCTAACCCTGACACTTGTTTTTCTTTTAGATTTGAAAACTCTGATCACTTTGAAAATACGAAGGATTAATATGTATTAAATGACAGACTACGTTTAAAATTGGAGGAGCTAAAGATTTGGTAAAGGTAAAAACAAAGAATTTAAAATTCTATACTGTTCACCAAAAGTTCTGTGGAACTTTAGTTCTATGGAACTTAAGCTGTACCTATGCAGCTTCTTAGTAAATCGAATTGAACAATAAAAGGTATGTCGGTTATTAAAAAATGAAGGGCATATTTATAAAAATAGTAAATGTCTAATATGTAGTATAAAGGATGATAGTATCATTATTTTTCATAAAATGATAGATCACAGTATAAAATAAACTTAATTCAAAGTTAGAAATCGTATTAGTTATGGCACAAACGGTCATTTGAATAAACAGAAATTAAATTTGAATAGCAGTGATAGCCTAATGGTTAAGAAACTCGACCTGTCTAACGAAGGGTCCGAGGTTCAAATCCCAGGCAATCACCTCTGAATTTTTTCAAAGTTATGTGTGTATTAGAAATTAATTATTACTTGCTTTAAAGGTAAAGGAAAACATCGTGAAGAAATCTTCTACACCTGAAAGATTTATATAATAAAAAATCTGAAAGGTATGTGAGTCTACCAATACTCACTTGGCTAACGCGATGGATTATGACCGAAACCTTCTCATTCTGATAGGAGACTCATGCCCAGCAGTGGGACAATAAATGGGTTGATGAAATTTGAATATTTTTAAAGATTTTATTATTGACCGTCATATGACAATCTTGAATACTTATATGTAATCTGTGATCTTGAATTTCTGAAAGTCAAGACTGACCAGCTAATGGTAAAAAAAAACATTTTTTTTTTTTTTTATTATTCACTGTGATGTTTGCGATTCGATAACGTCGACTTCCTTTGATGACAAAAATTGTCTTTATGTTACATGTATTTTAAATGGGAAATAAGTATCATTTCAAAAATGTCTAAAAGTGAAAATGTATCCTATAGTAACATTATTCATTTACATTATGATAATGATCGAGAATATATTTCTGAAATAATGAACTTAAGGAATTTTTGTTGGCAAGATAATTATGTATCATTAAAATTTACCTTATAAAACACAATAAAATGGTGAAACAGAGCAAATGAATCGTATATTAACCGAAATGGTTGTAAATGCGAAATTAAATAAAGCTTTTGGGGTGAAGCTGTTACAACAGTCATATACCTACTTATATTTATAAAAATATACATATTCCCCACTAAAGCTCTGATAATAAATAAATAAAACACCATGTAAATTGTGGAAAGGTAAAAACAAAATCGATCATATGAAAATGTTTTGGTGCTACTGCTACGTTCGTAACACAGTTAGCAAGATTAAAGATAAAAATATTTTAGATCCAGCCTAGTTGGTAAAGATTTTAATGGATATACATTATTAAATATTAAAAGTAATGAAATGTCCATAGCTGCTAAGCAGATCATGTAGTTGATGAATTAAATATTGAAAATAATGACAACAAACATTGAGCATTACATATCAATATAAAATTTAGAAAGCCTGACTCTGATTCGGCGAAACTAATTGAAAGCTAACAACAACATTCCTTAAATGATAATGCGTCAACAATAACTATTAAATACTTGATCAATCCCCGAATTATTATATACGGACGCACAATCCTGATAGCTGATTTTTATTAAGTACTTTGCAATAATTACCTAAATAATTTAAAGGTATTTTAAGGTGCCTATTAAATGGTGAAAAGCAGTACAAAGTGAAATTAAGCCACAAAGGAGCAATCAAATCTGATATTTTGTTTACAGACCTAAATATGTTAACATTATTAGTTGCAAGTGGGTATTTACCACAAATAATAATGAACTAAGTATTTAAATCAGAAAAAATAACAAAGCTCGTTTAGTTGCTCGAAGTTTCACTAAGAAATTCAGTTTCAGTAAGAAATTTTACAGGATTAAGATGTAACGTTCGCACCAATAGCCAGATTTACTACATTTAGATAGATTTAAATGTACACCATATGGACGAAAATACTACCTTTGTAAATTTCATTTGATATAATTAGAAAAATATATTATAATGGTTTTCATACAGAGAATATTTATATGGTAGTACCAGAAGGTAAAGGTTGCTAAAGATAAAGAAGGTTGCCTAAAGATAATAAAGTAAGTAAATTAAATAAAAGCTTTAACGGCTTAAAGCACACATCTCGGCTTTGGTTTGAACGTCTTCATGTTATACTTAAATATAGGGTTTAAAAACTCTTAAAGGTACATTCTCATGCAGATGCATGTAGATAAATGTTTAAATATACCTATATAAGATGAATTAATACGGATAAGAATATATATATGTATAGAATAAGATATATGTATAGTCCCACACGTATGTATATGGTTTAATAATTTCAACAAAATAAGCATTATAAATTTGCAAAAACATTTTAATGCAAATAATTTATATTACAAATACAAAATAAATAACATAATTTCTTGATATAGATGTTGAAAGAATAGCAAATACAAAGTAATTAAAACTGCATAATTTCGTACGAAAACAATGTAGACACAGTCGCAGTCTCATCAGCTAAAGCAAAGTACGAGTATAAGGTTTTGTTTGAAGTTTTCTTTGTATATTTGACTGATAAATCGATGTGGTCTGAAGTATCTTCAGCTCCACATGTGCCATGGTTAAGTTTGCCATTGTAAAAACATTTATATTTATTGTAAAAAGATGTGTGTTATGGAGTTTCTTTCGCCGCTTCTCCTCCATAACGAAACACCTAGTGAAGTGGTGGTAGATGTAATGACATTCAAGAAGTGTTCTGCAAAGAACGTATTTATAAATTGTTTTATACTTGAATTTTTGAGGGAGGCTGTTGGAAGATAGCAAAAACTCAAGCCTCTTATAATGTATAATATTCAAGTAGGTTATATATGATAAAGCTGGCAGCTGAAAAACATATATTTTTACTTCTTCTAATTTGTCATTCTGTCAATGATTCGATATAATAAAAAGTATCTTTTTGGAGTGAATTTTATTTTATTATATTTCATAGTTTATTTTCTCGTTCTCCTGTGGCCTATTCCCAACAATATCTAACGCAGTACCTATCGTTGACACATTTCGGTAAAATATATTTGTAAGCGGAAAACGCCATTTCAAGAAATTCCTAATTCAGTTGAAGCACGCAACGCAGAAATACTAGCAAACCACTTAACATTGTGCAATGGATAATGGGGATTGCGTGGTAACATCTCATCTATCTTCGGAGGGTAATTTACGTACCGAGACAAAAGTAGTATCAACTTTACCGTACCCTTTCCAAGAATTTTCAATTTTAGGTACTTTAGCGAATAATAGTTATTTTAGTGTAGTTGTTGTTTCTAGAAAAAAGTGACATATTTTTGCCACTTTTTTCCGGCACCGCACAGTAGAATAACTAGGCTAATCCAAAACAGATTTAATTTAGGTATTGTTTCAAAATATGTCAAGTAATTTCAGCCCTGGCTACGATCCTTTATTAAAAAATAAAAGTTAAACTACAGATACCGCTAAAATATTATTTAAAGTAGAATTTGATACAACGCATCATGCCGTTTTCGCAACCTACATTTCACGACTACGGGTCATTTATTTTCAAAGAGAGCAACGGGTGACTGCATGCAAAATCCACTTTCTCTAAAATCAACTCTTGAAACGACTCGTTACGAAGCAATAAAGTTTGTCAGTAATACCCCGGCTCTCGACAGTATCTTATAGGAGTAAACAGATTAAAATCTTTCACCGTATTCACCAGCTTTTACTCCAAGATGTATGTTTTCCAGTAGTTAATTTAATTACAAGCTCAATATTAGTGAATGCAATTTCTAGTCAGAATACTTTGTCGTATACATTGCTTTCACTCTTTAGATGATTGCGTTCAACTAGTTTATTTTAACTCAATATGCGTGAACGTAATAAAATTGCTTATTAGATGGGAAATTATGAAAATATAGTGTATTTAATTTATCTCAATAGGCTTCAAGTGCTTTCTCTATCAGCTATATCATTTAATGATTAATTGTCATAGCTGAACGATGATTACTGGTTTGAAGTATAAACACATATAAAGTATTTATGCATATTTAATTGATGACCTAACCATCATCAATTACAGCTTCCTTCAATACAAGTACAGCGGCGGATGTCATCCCGTTAGTGCGAGATAATCTCCGATTGAGTAACGGTACCGGAGCCTTAGGAGGTGGACAGAGTCGGCGTAGCGTGGCGGCTAACAGAAGCCTTGCAAGCACGATCGATATCGTATAACGTGGGAATAGATGGCAAATCGTTTTGGTTGCTATTACGTAATGAGACGGTGCTTAGAGGAAGTTTCCTAATTGAAATAATCTCTTGACGGTATTTAAAACGTTTTCAAATCATCGGGACATTTTTTGCTTCTGTTAAATCCAGATATTAGTCAAAGAAGTATGGTTCGATCTCTGATATTTGCAACAAAACCTAGGAATGCTAAAGAAAAATATATCGTCAAGACGATTACAAAACAGATAATAAAAAGGTGTAGAATGTTGTAATCTTCACACCTCTTGGAGAGAAAAAAGTTATGATCGATATTGTTGATGATATAACTCTTCAGGAAGTAGAAAGGTAATATTAAACGATGATTCGTATGAAAATGATTAATGATCAATAACTTTCTAAATCACATTATGGAGCTCAGAAGTTGCTAGATCATCATATTGAAGTGTCAACTGACTCAATAAAAAGACGAATCATGTTCAAAGTAACAATTTCGCTCCATCATTTCTTTTAAAATGCAAGTTCAAATGCCTTTACTTCGATGGATGAACATTAACTATAGACTTTTAAATTCTTTTCGATACTTCTTTTCTATCATTTTGTCTTGTTGTATATAAGACACGATTTAAATATAAGATAGTACTTGTTTAAAATCGAAAGATGGTAAAAATTGTAAAACAATTTTATAATTATAAATTCTATATTTGGTACTTTTATCATACACCTACACATATTATTAAGATTGTAAGGAGAATTCCAATGAAATTAGATGTAATAACACTTTCCACGTAATCGCTGATCATCGTGTGTCGTCATAAAAATTCGAGTAATCTTGATCATAAATGAAATCATATCTTTAAATAATGTTATTATCTATAAAACTGTAAGCCATGATACTAGTTTAAGGAACTGTAACAATAACAATTATAGCTGTTAAAATGATGAAACAGCTTTGTTTTTTCTTCACACTCCATGGCGTGTGTATAAACAACATATCAGACGCGTTACCAGACGATAGACATAAGTTTATCCATCTCTTTCCTTCCAATTATGTTTTGATAGAGTGGGAGCAGGTCATAAAAGTCTAAAATAAACATTCAAATTAAGCTAGGGGTCGGAAATCCGTGTTTCCGTTGACTACCGACGCGTGACCATACCTTCCGGCTGCGGGGTGCTCACACTGAACGTACCTTGTTTTGTTTTAAATTCAATGTTAACACCGTATTGTCATTAGTCATGGTCTTGTCACAATGCAAATGTAACCTGTTTAGTAGATATTCGATCATTTTAGAGTGTTGCTTCAATTTAGTCTCATAACTGGAGAAACGGGCTAATACGGAAGGTTGAAATACGCATCAAGTTTCTAACACGAATAATAGAATACTGTGTCAGATGTTAGAAGCATGCATAAATTATTATGAAAGGATAATTTAACTGCGGTTCAATTTAAATTGCAGTAGCTAGCGCACGACGTCGCTATATTATCTTCATGTATTCTTAAGAAACAGGCTTAGGCGAAGTCTTACAAAATCTTAATCGCCTAGAAGCAAGGCATGCATAAAATACTAAAACCAAAGACCAATATATTGTTGAGTACTATCAATAATATAACAATCAATAAATGTTTTACCTGCACTGAAGTTTATCTAGATATCCTTTTAGTTTTTGGAACGGCAACTGATTAAACGATACACAATTTTTTGGCTTCTTATCATGATATGCCTCACCGTATGATCTAAGCATGTTTTGCTAGGCAACTGGTGGATAATATGGTGATTGATCAATATGCAATACGCTGACGTCACTCCATTACGTAGGTAGCCACTAAGGGTGAATTCTGAAACCTTGACATTTCTTTTATGTGTCCGCTATATCCAAGAAATGAGGGTCTAGTAAATTGAAGGCTAATATCCATAACGGGAATTGCGACATGACAATGTAAATATGTTACAGTTAAGCCAAAACTAACATTTAAATCAAACCTATGTATCATAACACATACTGCAATTTTCACTACATTGTTCTCGAGTATTGTAGCCTTATCTAATCTTCAGTTACGCATTCTAAAAGTATTTGATACCTATTCGCTACCACACCTTGATACAAATTAAAGACTTTATTACAAAATTATAAAATCGTTTATTATTTTTAAAATACATTACACGTATATTATGAAGTAAATACTATTACATCTGGCGTCTGTTCCCGAACGAGATGCCACTCTGCTGGCCCTTGTTTGTTCCGTACTGGAGGGAAATGACATGTTGTCCCGCTTTCAATTGTTGATCACTGAATTCACGAACATTCTTGTCTGCTTCTTTCGGTCCGATGGACGGTTTTCCATAGTTCCCTGCTTTTCTGCCGAGGGATTGTAAGCAAATAACTACCGAGTAAAGATTTTGTTTCTCCCACAAATCGATAGTCTGGAATGTCTCCTGCGGTGGTACTCCCAGTTTCTTTGCAGCTTCCAGAAAAGCGTTGATGTTTTCCATACACTTGAAGGCCATTGTGGACTGATTAATCTTCTTCACTGATCCTTCCTGGATGGCGTTAACTAAGTGACACAGTAATGTACCATCCTTGAGCACTTCGTACAGATTTTCAGCGGTGCCGGTCGTATCAGCCGGGGAGCCGGTCAACTTCTTAATCCATTCGAGGATCTCGTGAGCGATGTCGTCGTTGTATTTGCAGTGGATCCTCGCCTGAGCTTCGGCGTTGATGCCGGCTTTTCCTGCGCGATATTCTGCCATTTTTTTGTGTTG
This sequence comes from Epargyreus clarus, assembly GCF_041222505.1. NCBI lineage: Eukaryota > Metazoa > Arthropoda > Insecta > Lepidoptera > Hesperiidae > Epargyreus > Epargyreus clarus. The sequence continues at coordinate 14,122,419 of NW_027332227.1, read as the reverse complement.
ATTCTCTTACGGACACGTAGCCACTGAGCACCTTTTGATAAGCAACCTCTGAATATCTGGTAGACGATGCTTACATACGATACAAGCTATCAGCTATTATCGCCGCATAACGTAACCACATAAACTTATCGCGTTATTATCTGGCGGTATATATAAGTGGTTATGTTTTATAGTTATGATACAGTGCTATAAATTTATATAGATATCCTTAGTATAAGTCCGCTAAAGCAACGCATAAAACTTTCTTCATTAGCTCAGGATTCCAATTGTCAGTCCACGTATGCATATAAATTGATATTCATGACAAGTTTTCTTGAAATTAATTTCCATTAGTGAATTAATTTAAGTAACTATTGGCTTTGTAACTTTAGTAGAATTCGTTACGTGAGCCAAGAACCAATAATAGAAATTAAAAACTAAGTAATCATTGATCATTTAATTTCAATTTATATTTGAAATTTAATCGAGAACCTTCTTGTAATCGATATTAAGGATTAGTTCATTGGTTACATACAAACTCATTTTTTTATAAATAATATGGAAATTTCTGGAACACTTCATTGGCACACCTTATCAGCCGCTTAATAGTCACATTAAGATTATTATCATAAGATACCGAATAAGATTGCGTTTAATAAAATTCATTTAACTGTTATTATTGTGTTCAATAAAGTTAGTAATCAATGATAAACATATTCTGAAATCAAATGCTTGCCGATAATTCTATTGCTAATCAGCTTCAAGAGCTTACATTAAAATTTTACATATATAATTTGTATCGGACACATAATGCATCCGCTAGGAGAATTGACTACAAAAAAGTGAAAACAACATTTTTTGGATCGATATTCGCTCAGAATGGCCAAAGTACATATTATTTATTCGGGTCTTGCGGTTTTTGATAATTTTTACCCTAAATTATCTTTAAAAGAAATAAATAATTAGGCACGATCACCGCACGATGCGGATTCTTAATCTTTACTGATCTAATATTACTATAGTTAATAAAGTGCGGTCTTCATAATATATTTTGCATACTCACTTGAAACTACTAACCAGCATCCGGTTTAATAAAGAAAATGCAACTTTTAATTATAAGTTGCTGTATAACACGAAAATACATTGAAATACCAATAGTATTAGCAATTTAGAATCTGTATCTGTTTTTTCATCGTTTCGCCTTTCTTATTCGCTTCGATTATTAAAATGGCAATACTTCGGAACAATTCACTGCCGTTGCTTCAAACATAGCATGCAATTTTAGGCCAGGGACTTTTTCGTTATCTTGCTATTATGCAGATATTTCATAATTCTTTCATTGCCACCTGATAGATTATCTATTCTTCGGGCAAAATTTGCACGATTAACAAATAATGATAAAATGGTTTATAAGACAGAAAGACACATTTATGTTAAATCCGGAATTCCTAATTCTGTATTCGAAACGCTGTTTATTCCGCAATTTGTATGCAACATGCTCTGTAACTTAGGAGTTGTTTAATCAATAATGTAACAAAAGTAAAGGGACGAAAGGAAAACCGCTATAGTACTGCATCAGTATAAACAATTATCTATAAACCAGAAGACAATTCAACAATAGATTTTTTAGACAGAATCCCATCGTCTTACTATTCTTTTAACGTAAAGAATATATTTATTTTAAGAATACATTTAGCTTGAGTCGCTTTTTCCGGAACTTTTAATCTGTGATTGATCTTAATTTTTTTAATGTAACTGGAGGGACAAACGAGCCTACAACTCGCCTGATGTTGCAAAGCCACTGCCGGTCAAGAACATTTGCCACAGGCTGACAAAGGCTGGCGAATAAAACGGAAAATCTGGCGTGGATTACCGATGTGGTGCTACCAGATGGGGACTAAGATGGAACGTCATTTATAATGCTATCCTTCTCCTCCACCACTCCCTCCTCACCAGAACAAAACAGTTTTACGCATTATGAAGCAGAAAAATGTACCGGTATTGCTGCCGCATTCAAACCACGTAGAGTTCTTTCCGCTACTTTGAGGGGAGATTTAATTTGCGAGATAGCTAAGCTATAGTTGTCTCTCAAATCCACTGATAACATTGCTTCCTTTTAATTGTTTACTTTAGCTTAGCTTTATTAGATAAGCAATGTTTTATATGGAGGGGGGTGAGTTAAGGATTTGAGCTACAGATGCGAGCTAAGGGTCGCGACTGGTGTAGCTATATTTTCATAACAGATCTTACTTGATAGCTTAGCTTCGACCTCGCCCACCTCACACATCTCTGTGGGAAAGACACCCTAGGATTGGAAACTATAACAAAATATTATTGTAACTGTTAACTCTTAGGAATTTACTTAGTTATAGGCGATTGCACCGATCTCGGCTGAGACTAATTAGGTTCCAACTCTACGGAATACGTTACGAAACAGCCTTGTTCCGTGGCACAGATATGCAATATTTTATTGTGCGTTATCGCTAACCGAAACAATGGGCCACATTGGAAACAAAGACTCCGCTATCGTGATTCCAGTTGATAACAGTTTTAAGTACGATACCATCTCGATGTCGTATTGATTACAGTTTCCTTTGCTTCCATGAAATGGTAATTACTTATATAATCTTCCGATTCCTGGTTTTTGATTGTTACTAGTGGAAAATGTGAATGATATAATAATAATATGTACACTCGAGATAACCAAGTTTTAAAAATTTACGAACTTTTAAAAAAACATATCACAAATCGCATTTTTTTATCTAACACTCTTTGATTCCGTTTCAGTTTGATTGATTTACTTTGAGAATGGCTCGATTTTTAGGACCTATTGTATGTTTATTTATGACTAGCTGTGCCCCGCGGATTCATCCGCGTTAAAAAGAAACTGGGGCACAGCTAGTTCTGACATATAAGTAGCCTAAGTTATTCCTTATTAGATCACCTACCTGCCAATAAAAGTCCCATCAAAATCGGTCCAGCCATTACAGAGATTAGCCAGAACAAACAGACAGACAGACAATATTTGTAACCATGTATATATTCATATGCATGTAGTAAAAAGCGGTTATTTCAATATTAAAAAAGGAATCCAATTTTATTTATATGTATAGATAATGTAGTAGTGAAAATCTAAGGGTTTGAAGAAATTGTACATACATGAGGTCCATTTGTTGTTTTCTGTAAGGACTGAGTTGGTATACTTTACTTCAAATCAGTATACAGAGGCTTACATTATTCTTGTAAAGCAGAAATCGGCCCAGAGATGGTGTAGCAGAAACCGATCTATAAGAATTTCATTATGAAAATGCTATACAAGAATTAGTTTAGCAAAGTTGGCAGCAAGTTTGTTTAAATTTTACAGTAAATTTGTAAATTCACACAGATAAATCAATCCTTATTGTCTCAATATTCCAGTGCTAAACTATTCGCACATACAGTATAGAAATTCACATAATTAAATAGTCATTAGATTAGCATATTGTGTGAATGAAAATAAATAAATACAGTACATTGAAGGTGGTAGAACCCTACGTGCCAATATATAGAGTTGGTTGCCAATTTGTGTAAATATAATATGCCTAACATCATGGTATTTAATGGGTTAAAGTCTACACTAGCTTATGTTTCTTCCCTGTAGTTCTGGGACTAGAATAGGGCTATGTTATCCCCTGGCTTCTGAATCACAGGTGGAGGTGGAGGTGGAGTGGGAGCTCAAACCACCCGGGAAGGGTAGCGGTATGTGTGGCTACATACCATTGTACACAAAGGATGGATGTGACGACGTTCACTGAGGGGTTTCAGTGCGTAAGAATACCACATGACCCAATGTCGCTCCTACGGCACCAAGTACCTTTTGAAGGTTTCCACCTCATTAACGAAAAAACAAGGCTTATGATTCTCACCATGTTTTCCTTTACCATTACCGCTTTAAGAAATCAAAAGTGCATGCCTTTGAATCCAAAGCTTCAATTTCAAAGACTCCACCATTAAGACACAGTTTTAAACCACTTGGCTATAACTACCTCAGTGGAATGCTGCATCGAAGAATAGCATTTTGAGGATATTTCATGGATCTATTGGACATAATGAACATAATCATTTTGAGGATATTTAATGGATCTATTGGACATAATTGGATCTATTGGAAATAACTGTACGGGATTGGTGCAATGCATATTTTACAAGGGAGAAATACAATAAACAAAACGTGCAAATAAAAAGTGTATGGTAAAGGATGGTATTAATTAGAAAATATAGCCCTTAAAACTGCTAGTTTGTTCTGAACATAGAATGAATCACGTAGCCATAGCAAATTGTATGACTACACCTCATAGCAGCACCTTCAGAGCAGATTAACAGTTTGGCACGGACTATACTTTTAAAAGGAAAATAATTTATTTTATATTAAATTTATATATCTTCAACAAGATCGCAAATGGTTATTGGAATTTTGAATGTTAAGGGGTACAGATGAATAGACGGTTGGTTGTGGGTTTTCCCCTAAAAAATATAGGAACGAATAGGAACTAGTAGTGTAGGAAGTGGGAATTTGTGGAATTCTAATAAGATCCTGATACAAGTTGAACAATGTACTTACTTGAAAATGTGTTTAATGTTTAAATATATTCATAAACAATAATTTCACATTAAACATTTGTTTCTAAAAAGTTTCAAAAGCATAAAGGCTGAAAATTTATATTACAGTCGTTTTCAGCCCATAAACTTCGCTGTAACGTGAGTTATGGAGTGGGTACGTAAAGTAGGTAGATACTCAATGGGGAAATACTTCAATAACACTCTAATTCAATTTAATAATTATGCACGCAAAGTTATAGAAGGTTACGCGGAGTTAAATATTCATGTTTTATAATTACGATGATTCTAATAATCAAATTACTTAATAAAACCTATTGCAAATATCTTGTCTAAGTTGATAAACTATGATAAGGTAGTCAGGTAGGTCGTATCTACAAAAAATCAAAGTAATTTCAAGTACCAACTGAAGTCTTACAAGAAATCCAAACTTACCGGATTTAATTTTGGAATACGTTTTTTGTACAATACACAGATTGGGAGGGAATTAAATATCCATTTTATTATTTCACAACACACTTCACTTTCACAAGAGCGCTACTTGCGACCAACAAACGAGCAGTCAGTGCCGCGCGGCGAAAAAATTGTTGACAACGACAACTGCAAACAAACTTTTCGAATACGATAGTTCCGTGCGCGTTCGGAAACCTTCGGGTTTCACGCCCCACCATCGCCAACGCCATGTGATTGTTCGTACTGAACTCTGATTGGCTATTTCAAATACAGTGATGTGCATTCCGTTTAAACCATCGATATAATGCAGTCTTAAATATTTTATATTATGCATACGATCAATTTTAGAGTTCCGTACTTTCGTACCCAAAGGGTAAAAACGTTACCCTATTATTCATTTTAAAGTTCATTTGCACGTTTCATAACAAATATAAAAAAGAACCTTTTAAGGTTTCTTTTTATATTTGTTTTGATCATACACAAGCAAATCGTATAAGTAAGAATTTGTTAATTTTATGTCGTAAAAATCTATTAGCGCCATTGTGATTTGTTATTGATGAAAGGAAAAGTTAAAAGCACAGACGTCTGTAAGATTTAGAGATATTAATATAGAATACAATATGCTGTGTTTCCTATTATCACAGTCTCTTCGCAAGCTCGGTAACAACTTTTCATTAGACAAACCCTAAAATTATTCTACACCTAATATTCGTTTACTCCTGCATGCGTTTTACTTCCTTGAAATCTAGCTTTCTAAAGGTTTTAACTTATATTACATACTGTGAATATAGAAGTGTTGTATAGTATTCTTCCTTTTTTTACTCTATTTTTACTTCATATTGTGTTAAACAAAATAATTAAAATGCTTACAACAATTAGGCTCTTAGCCACGATAGGAAATAAGATACAACTTAATATCGATATCGAATTATGACACCACTAACCAAATTGACATATTGAAATTCGTTCAGAAATTTGATTATCTTCTGATAATGTAAAATATTATTTAAATTTTTATTTATTATAAATTATAAAACATGCGCTTTGTAAATCAATTTAAAAGAATTGCATTCATCAATCAGTTGTACATATAATGTTTATAAATATAGTTATATCCGATAGATGGCGCTAATCCAATATACTCAAATTACTCAAAGTTTCCTTTTGTTTTATTTTATGTTAGGAGGAGACTTTAACTTTATATTTATATTAACATCACTATTCACTACTATCTATATTAGTGACTAATATTCACGCGCGCAAATATTTCGGAGATCTCGATGTGCTGTCCGTCTGAGTCTTCCTTGATTGTTGACATTGGATACTTGGATAGCAACTGTTAAAACTTTTCAGAGCTTTAGATGCGTTTCAAAAATATCCGACCAGGACTGCAGACCAGTAAAGTACACCTTCATTATGGTGTATGTTGAATGTCGCCTTCTGTTACATGAGGATTGTGGAGTGCCTCAAATGGAGTGCATTTTGACTTTAGCCCATAACTGAACATAAGAGTCCAAACTTAATTGTAATTATGTTCTTAAACATCACCTCTGATTGGTTATAAGCTTTTATAAAAAGTCGATGATGTCTAGTGATCAGTTTTCTACGCACATCTGTACCAGAACCTAAATAACCAACTATTCGATCGATCATAAATATACTGTTGCCTCTGAGGACTGGTAGATGGTTAGTTAGTTAGTTAAGTGAGCCTTAAAATTTTACTTTTAAATTTGGGCGTACTTTACAAAACAGCGTACATGAACTAAGGGAGAGGGGGGCACATTACCGCATCAGCGATATCTGTACTTATTAGTACTAATAGTTTTTACTACAACTTTGAAAAGAAGCACTCGGTATTTAAAAGTAAAAAATGTGACTTGTGACCCACTTCTACTCAAGGTCCGCTCGGCGGCACATTTTAGGGGTGGCAATATTTTTTGTATGGAAGTTTATAAGACCTTTTTTTTCGGCGATATATATTCGCCGGCAAAATTTAACTCGCGTTCGGTTGGCACGCTTTGGGGATCAGAGGCAGTGGTGGACTGAGGTCGTCGGAAGCCCGGGGCGGAAAAATTGAGGCCTCCAGTCTTAAAAGTTCGCCTATGATTCGGTTTTTTTTTCGCTGACTGATACACATTTCATAGATTATTTGGTTCTGACTACCTTTTTTTAGCAACTGTGTTTGGAGGCGGCCAAATGCGGTCTCTCTTACTCTGAACACCACCCAAGCCCAGGATTGGGCCTGTAATGGATTACATCTGACTGACCATCTTTACGCGTGTCAATCAAATTATGAGTGATTGTTCTATTTGCAATTTCTGATTAAATTTTATTTATATAGATATCTACGCTCAAAAGCACTATTTCTGGTACAATTACTCGTATCTATGAGTGTTGCATTTTCTTATAATTTTAGACACTATAAAGTAGATATAATTGTTCGCTCATTATTATATGCTGTGATTAATAATAGAATCATCAAAACTATTTGACATCGACGCCAATAATCGACAGACATTTGGCAGCACACAAAAAACAGGTAGGACGGAAGGTAAGTCTTATAAGTACTTATAACCTATAAATTTTTGTTGCTTGACGACAAATAATCCATTCAAAGGAGTAATATATATCCAAACCGCGTTGATTCCTGTTCCAAATGTCGATTTAATTTCGTACCTACATAACCCCCCTAATTGAGACATCAAAGCCTCTGATGTTTAACGCCGAACGCACTGACCTACGGCGAGCGCGGTCGGGATCATAAACAAAGTTCCCGTATGATATCAAACATCGATGACGCGATGTAAACAAAAGCGGAGGGCGGCGCGGGCGGGCGGCGGCGGCGGCGCGCATGCGCGGCGCAGGCGGGCGGCGCGGCGGCGCAGGCGCAGGGCGGCCGGGCGCGCCGTCAGTACGCGCGCGCCCTCGCCATGGCTCGGTGGCTGAAGGCCCTCGCGGCCGTCCTGCTCCTCGTCGCCGCCGCGTCCGCGCGCAAGTCGCCCGCCCCCAAGCAGGAGCCCCAGATCGAGGAGGTGACCGCCAAGCAGCTGGAGCGAGTGCTGGAAGACAAGGACTTCGTCGCGGTGTACTGGTGTAAGTGCCGGCACTCGCCCGCCGCCCGCCGAGCGGCGCGCGCGCGTCCGCCCGCCTGGCCGCGCGCCAGGGCGGGGGCGGCTGTCGAAACGTCTGCGACGGCGCTCGTCCAAATGGGTTATCGCCGAGTTAATGATCTTCGGACGGGGCGCGCGGAAGACCGCTCGGCTCGGTGGCCGTGCGCATGATATTTTCGAAGCGAGCCTCGGCTGTCCACGGTTATGCAACCGCGCGGCGGAGACAATAAAACTCGACCCGACCGCCGCGGCCGTCAGCGCCGCCTAAAATGGCGCCGAGTCTCGTTTTCCACGGTTCCACCGATGCTGGCCCCAAGGTCGCCAGGCGCCTACGCTCCGGGCTCGGCTAAAACTATTACAGTGTGTGCCGCATGTTCCGCTGAAATAGATTTCCATTACGTGGTATTGGCATCCCGACTATTTTTGCTTGTCGCCAACTATAAGATCTTATTCTAAAACCCGTCAAACTATCTGTCACCCTTCGAAAAATTGTGATATGTGAGTGTTAGCGGCGAGCGAACTCGCGTCGGTCATTCCTCGGGTATCTGTTATCGCGTCGATGCAGCTGTAGCGATTGTCTTGTCTAATATTGACTCTGCTCATTTGAAGCATTCAGCGCCAGACACAAAAAGCGCAATAAATCACTGTCTAAACTCGGCAGTAACGCTAGGCAATCTTTTGGCTGAGAGATCGGTCCACGTTAGCTGTGGCAACATCCAACACCTATAAAAAATAATGGCTAAGAGGTCCTAATTAAATTCTTCAATTCTGTTAAACATACCACGTGATTATCGGTTCAAATAATAAACGTCATCATGTACAAACACAAACATAAACAAATGATTAAACTTCATAGAAAACAAAACCTGATAACAGAGTAAATGTTCAAATGAATTCAATCGATTCCAATACAAAGTTTGTTATAAAAACAGACGAAGAACTGAACCAGTGTATGTAGTCTATAAAAATATAGAGATCATTAGGTAGAGTAGAGACGCTATTAATTCTAAATATAAAAGCACTTAAAATTCGAGAGGTTAGACAATGTCTTTAAGCCAGAATTTGGTTTAATTTCAATGTGATTGCAATTCATTTATTAAGTAACTTAGCAAAATCTTTGCTATAGCAAAATTTGGCCATCGTGGTAAAAGCTTCACTGTAAAGATTGTGCAATTGTCTTTTAAATAAGCACATTTCAGAAATTCTAGCACCCGCAAAACATCTTAATACCGGTCTCTAGGCTTAGCTGTTTTGTAATTTTAAAAATAGTCACCGTTGCTCAGTATAATGTGTTAGAGAAAAGACACAATTCTGAAAATGCTTGGTACAAATGTTACGCTTGGAATTCTTCCAAAATCATTGTTATCAATTTAGTTACTGGATTAATGAGAATCGAGACATTTAAAAGAATAATAGAAGCTATATTTGTCGTGGAAGATTAATTGAAAACAGATAAAATCAAGGTTGGAAACAATACTTCTGAGGGATAGGAATGCCAATATTTTCATTAGGTTTTAAGTAATCTTAACTGTCTAATTTGCTAAAAGAAATTAACCCAAAGTAATTCTTGTGTTCAGTTTATGAGGTAGAAGAGGATTATTTGTGTTCAGAAGCTCACAGAGCGCGTTTAATGACTTGTCAATGTTTGTGTTGAGTATGTAAATATGTGGCGTTTACTCAGAAAGCTTCTATATGAATAAACTAAACTATTTACATTATTCAGTTCTGTAATTGTGTAAGCTCAGTTGTAATACGCACTAAAATAACTGTTATCGATAATAACCACCAATATTGATACTCAACAACGAAATGTATCTAAGTAACGTTAATTGATCATAAATTCCTAAGCTTTACAATATGTACATTATTGGGTTCTCCATGACTGCTTGCCTCTTTAAATAAGAATAGTCTAAACCATAACTTCGCGTTTATTCCAAGTAAATATTACCTGTAAACACTCAAATTCAGAAAGGATAATAAACACAACATATATGTAGGCCTAAATGCTTAGAGTCGAATCCGAAAATCGGGCTATTAGACTGGTTTGGACAGAAACTTCTTCAATTCCAAAAACAACTTCCGATTTAAGTTAGCCTGAGTTCTTCTTTCTTACAAAAATCTTTATGTCCGGAAGTACGATCTGCAATGATGTTCGTAGTTGCAATTTTTTTGCCTCTATTTGGACATGAATAAATTCATCTGTTACTTATTACGAAATTCGGTTTTAATTTGGTTGTAATTTGGTTTTCGACACTTAAAAAATATACCTTCTCTTATTTCGTTCTATCCTTAGGGTTTCCTGAGGATTAAGTAAGAGCACACGGATAAATGGAGCAAGAGGATAAATGGGCATCTGGGAAATCTTTATATTTAATGAAATACGGTATACCACCGGTATCCTCTGAACATCACTGTAACAATATTTTGTGTATATTGTAAACAGGATAAATTTTTGTTTCAATTAGTTTGTCTTTAAATCTTTCGATTACTAAGTACTTATTAATCGCCAGACTTACTAGTATATTCGATTTTTATTGATAATATAAACATATAAATGTGATTTGACGTTCCGAAGCACGCTGAAGTCATTAGTCTCTAGATTTATAACTAACAAGTGTTGCTTAATCAACGAAAGGCGTATCACAATGTATCCAAATAATTTATTAGTGTTACAATAAGTTTGGACATCATTTAGATGAGTCACTCTATGGCCGATGAACGTGGCTGCCCGGAAACACACGTGTTCAAGGGACTTTTCTCTTGGCAGGAATTATTGGAAAGCTTTTGATAGAAGAAGTCTTCGTGATTCGATTATGGCACGGCCGCCTTACGTATTGTTGCCTTATAAATGCGATAACAACTGGATCTCTTTTTAGTAAAGGTAGGAAAAATCGCTGTTTCTGTCGATATATTTCAGAGTATTATTTTATTCCAGACATAGATAGTATTGATATACCTTTGAAGACCTTTTTTCATCGACCTATTTCGTGGATCATACGAACCGAAGCTACATCACTGGAAATCGAATATCTGATTGAATACTCTCTTATTTGATGTTAGTTACAGATGTTCATACACACTCACCACGACAGTTAGGGTATGTGCTGGTTGCTGTTTCTACTACAAAAAGTATATAAGTTAATAAATAGTTTGAAAATACTAAAGAGATTATCTGTCTGTCAATATTTAGATTTAATACTACAAACAGTTTTACTCAGAAGCTTTTATTTTTGTGATGCTAATAGCCGACTACCGAGTACCGATGACAGACGGGTGTAGTAAAAAAATAGAATATGTAAGTATATATTCTATATTGTATATCGTTCAGTGTAAAACTTTAAAGACACGTGCAGCCTATTGGTGTGAATTTCCTTTTACTTCAGGCTCCTAAGAAAAATATATTAATCTATGAAGGGTTATATTACATGGTTTTTGTGTATGATATCTCACGAACCTTTAGTTTTTGGAAATGTTTTTCACTTGTTTTATGTTGAAGGAGAAAATGCGAGGAAATCTATTTGCGCAAGGATTCCCAATAAAAGAAAGAAAGACATGATAAAGACTTCAGTAGAACAGTAATGGGTAGATGATGATATCAATCAGTTAGCAGCACATTACGTCTATCATGACTAAACGTTCTTGGACATTTTATTGAGATGATATACGAGTATCTCGTGTACATCTATCAACATCGCTACTAAATTAAAGAAATACATGTACCTATTTTAAATAATATTTATCCATAATTAATTATAAAATAACTGCCACTAATCTTAATAAAACATATAATTTAAAAGCTGTTATTAATAATTGGTCTATCTATTCAGGTTTTGCCCTGTCAAATATAGATTTTATATCAGAAACCATGGGCACTTAATTATCACTAAAATCAACCAAGTACGAAATGAGTAGTCAGTACAAATTGGAATTGATACACTTGCGTGGTACCTAATAGCTTTGTGCAAAAAAGCGTCGTACGAGTAAATTAATATTTTATTGATATCGATGTGAATTCATGAAAATAGGTAAAAAATGGATTAAAACGTGGTCCCTCAAAACCGCTTGTTTTGTATTTTCTGAGATCAAGATTAAAATATCCACAGCGAAGTTTAAGCGGCAGACAATTTGTGACATTTGTGTTGATGTTTTAGATATAAACCCTTATTTATCACGTTGAATTTTGTCAAGCTACGCATTGGAGTCACGTAGGCGCCTCTCAGCTCCTTATGAATCACAGAAATCTGGAAATAACGTTAACGGGGCCACCGTTTGCGTAATACTGGCATTATAAAAGTTATTGCCCTCGATTATTATTTCTGTAACATTACACTTTCTTTAAATGCGGCTAAACTTGATTTTCAATCTATAAATCTCTTTTTGTACAAGAACGCCATTCTTAGTTCATAAGCGGTGATAGATTGGTTGTTTAAAATTCACCCTCTCAATCGAGAGGTCCTCTGTATCAGAAGTTCTGACTTTTAACTATGAATCGCTAGTAAATCCTCCATGCCTGAAACTTGTTTAAAGAAAGGTACTTATGTGTGTGTGAAGTGTTCGTCACCGCGGTGAACTATGGTCTAAAACCTTTCTTTCTGAGAATCATTATACCTATCTATGTTTGTTTGTGACATCGTAATTCCTAAACGGATGAATGGATTTTAGTTTACTTTTTTTCCTTAAGTCTGGAGCTCCGACTTATTTCTGGAGCTACCATTTATTTAAATTTTAGTTTACAGTTTTTACGCCTTGTCTTGCATAGTTTAGGGTTAGGAAAATTAATTATTTATTTTTATGTGTGAGGCGTAACGTGACATCGTTACGCCTCCTTCTATTAATTACTTGGCATATTAATTACAAAACAGCTCTAATTTACGCATAGTATTTATGTTACAGTCGTTCTTCAATTTAATGCAGTGTTGCTTTAATGAAAATTATTGGGTGTGCTTATATTATAGCAATAATATTATTTTCATTTTATTCTTTACGTAGATTATTCTACCTTCGATTATTATATCTCTTTCATTTATCAGGGTGTGTTACCTTGTTGTGTAGTTATTTACTTTGCCTACTTTAAAGTGTCTTTCGCAATTACATGTGCAAATTCATATTTAAGATATTCACGACTGCATTCTTATCTGCATTCGATTAAGTTTTAGCAACCTTGAAGAATATGTATGTCTGCATATAAAATTTAGCGATGATGATTTTTCAAAATCTGTCAGTCTGAGATGTTTCAAAGCAAAAGCAAGTAGTTGCCTTCTAGATGGAATGATATACACATTATCTGTATCTGTGTAGAGCATTTTACTTTGAAGTATAATTAAGAAAAGAATAAGAAATATAATCATTTTTTTCCAAATTGCTTAACATTTTACTGGAACTTGTCAACGACTTGCAATTTACCACTTTCCTTTATAATGTGTTTTCGTTCCTATAACATCTACGCATTTCACTTTCACTTGTAAACCAAGTACCACATAATAAGCAACATACCACACTACTTGAATGAGGGTTGGTAGAGAAATTAGCCATACTCATCTGTAATTCCACAGTGAGTTCTCTGGTCTTGCAAATATTCAGGCGATGACTGTTCCATCTGGATCATCTGCCTTATCGCTACGTGTATGCTATAAAAACACTACAAAACCGTATCCTTATCTTTTATGTTTTACACATAAAACATATGGTTCACGTTATATTAAACAGCTATTACGATGCGATTGTATAACAAAGTCACTATTTCAAGACTAGTCTATTCAAAGGCATGACGTCCAAGTTCAGAATTTGTTTACTATCATATCTTTGTTATTTGGCGCTTGTCGAAGAGTAACAGCTTGGTGGCCAACGGATCGGAACCCGATCGTTTGGTAACCAGTGACGAATGATGACTCCCACGCCATGGCGTTTACATTGCTTTAAACAATCTTATTTGGTTTTTCGTACGTCTAAAGTCTATCAAAGTTTTTAATGGCATTTTGACCACTTCCATTAACAATTTGACTGACGAATTGACTGCTTGTATGTGTAGATCTGATATTGAGTTTATGTGGTAAAGTGTCGATCTTTTAAATCAACATACCATTACTATTTCACTGTTCGTCTTATTTCTGATTGGGATCCCATAAGATTATTCTTTACTGGTAGTCGGAAAAGCAGAGGAGACTTTTGAAAACATCATTTAAAACTTGTACACGCGTACCTAGTAGGTACGTGAGACTAGGACCTGAGACTATCCCAAAGAATAAACACAATTCTTTGCATGTTGGTTGTTATTTTTTCCATCGTATCCTGATGTAGATACTTAGTACAGTGATATGCATCAAATGGTATGAAGTAACACTTCAGGCAATTGGCTTTCATGGGTTTGGTGACTAAAGATCTCTTTTGTTGAATATATCTACGGCATTTTTTAGAAACAGGACTGAACTGTCAACTTGGTTGACGTAGCGTTGAACATTCTTCTTCAAGGCATGCTTTGTAATCATCGATATACTACTAATAAAGACGTAGATGAGTCATACACGTTCGAAATTTGGCACATGATTCATGGGCTAATTGGCCTATGACAACTTAGTCACGGGCCGCGCGCCTCTCAGAATGGTCGTGTCTATGTCAAAGTTTCTGTGTTGAAAAGTGATTAAAAATGCCGTCTTGTGTCATGATATTTTGCACAAACTACAGCGGAAAAATCACCCAAGGTGGTGGAATCACTTATCATTCGTAAGTATTTCAATTTCAAGAAGTTATTATCGATTTTTCAATAATTCAAATTAAATTTAGCGTAAATATATGTCACAGATAATAGAGCGAATAAAAAGATGGGCATATTACTAAGTGTAAAAGAGAAGCGTTATGAATTGTGTGTATCCATGTATCATAGATTAAATTAATAAATAGTCCAGAAGGTACATTATTGGTATATATATCGTAAGAAACTACACAAATCATTTACTAATTTGAAAGTTATATTTATTAATTTGATGTTTAAGTCGATATTTTTTCTAATACTATTTCTGTGTAGTGATTGTATTTCTGTGTATGTTTTAGGTTCCCATTAAATGAAATAGGGCGACTAAAGTGGTTGGACATTGTTCGCAAGGTAAGAAGGGAAGACGATTCGCATCCAAATTATTAGAGTCGGACTTGCTCTGAACATACCATGGACGATGATAATTAAATCTTACAAAACCAAAGAATTTATTTTTTATTTTGCCTGCATTCAAAAACCATACTAGTAGTTAATCATAAAACACTCTTGAACACCCTTCTCCATTCCATGCAACATTCACGCAGAGACACGCACTGAATTACGTATTTTTCCCTTAATACTAATACCATATTAAATTAATGCATATACGAATTTATTCTCTCTATACCAAGCACATTATAGGTAGCTATTCAATTAATTCATATAGACGGATCAGACTTAAACTCATCTTTAACGAATAGTCATCATAATTGCCACGCATAAAGTTATATGTTTATCCTTTTTTGTTGTCCTTTGTTAGAGCACCTAATATGCCTTTTTTTTTTGTTATCGAAGGGGAAACCTTCAAAAGGTACCCGACAACGTGGGAGCGACGCCGGGTTATGTGGGATTTTTACCGCACTAAAACCCCCTCGGTGGCCGTCCTCTGCGCTGCGTAGAGGGCTTCGGGATCTCCAAAGGAACACAACCGGAGTCCTCTTAGCGCGTTGCCCCGTCGGGCTCCGCCCAGGCGAGCTTGACGCTCGCCACACCATCTGGTGTGTACGACGGTATGCGACCACACATACCGTCGTCCTTCGCGGGGCCGCTGGTCGGGCGGTTCGAGCTCCCACTCTTGCCGCCCGCAACCCCCCTTTTAGTCGCCTCTTACGACAGGCAGGGGATACCGTAGCCCTATTCTAGTCCCGGAACTACAGGGACAACCTAATATGCATAGGGCTCGAAATGAAAGAAGTGGACTGTATTTTAACTGTTTAATTGGGATCGGTTACAAATTATCGCGAGCGTCCGTCTCTGCCCACCGCCGTAGGCCAAGTGGTCGAGGAGTGGGGCGACTGGCCGCGCGCCGCGGATGCCGCCGCCGGCGCACCTATCGCCCGCACATTAAGAGGCGAACATGCCGTCCTACTTGCTCCTCTTAACTATTTATTAGTGTGTTGTTTAAATATAATATTTATAAAGTAGCGTGTATTTCTCCCGATGAGTGCCACTAACAAGCGCCGGTTGTTTTGTTAGTAACCTATCTACGTCTTTATTGAACTTGATAAACAATCTTTGTATAGCCAGAAATTTTTCGCTTCTTCTCCATATCGAAACACCTTGTGAAGTGGTGGTAGATGCAATTACATTAAAAAAGAATAAAGAACCTATTTTGAATAAAAAATTGACTATATTTTTAAATTGTCTATTTTAAACCAATCGATCTGTATAGATACATTATTTAAAGATAAAATAGAATAAACCATAAAATCTACATATTTTGTATCAGACTTTTAAATTATATATTTATATAATAAATTATTTAGTTAAAATGTACTATAAAATTTCTACGTAAACGGCGCACTAAAACATATCAACAGTTTTGTATATTTTTTACCTTCTGTCCCATTTCTTTGTCTTTGACAAGCATGCGGATCAATGGATAAGTGACCATATGTCCTGTTTTGAACGGTACAGTCCCTTTTTTCGATGCTTCGTCCCGTTGTCTCCGAAAAGAACCTCGGGACACAAAATTGGTCCGTTTTCCCAAATAACAGTAATGATAACTAAATATTAAAATCCATAAATTTAAAATAACAATGTTTTAAAAGCAAATTTCCGCCATCTTGAATTATTAGTAACGTTTAATTAAGTAACTTCTAATTAAATAACAATAAATAGTAAAATTGTGAAAAAAGCATGGGGTGCTCCATTTATCAGTTTTCGAAAAGCGCCCCACACTTTTTCCTCAATTATACTATTTACTGTTCCTTAAATAATCCCTAGATTGAAAATTATTTTCTACTTTTTAGTTGATTTTATCATAATAACGTGTTTTTAGTTTTTTAAACCATATTTTTTCAAATAAAAAGTAGTTGACATAAAAAAATCGATGTCCCGTTTTGACTGAAGTAATCATTGGTCACTATATTCCATGGTCAATATTTACGTTGGCGTACACTTTAAACGCAATGTCAAACACTAGTTGTCTTCTTTTATCACATTGTTCTAACAGCTCTGTCCCTTAGAGAACATTTGTCTAAGTAGTGAAAGGTAAGTAAAATAAAAAACGTGCATGTGTGCTATCAATGGAGTTTCGCTCAAGTTTTCGGTCAAGTTAGTACGGGTATAACCTGTCTATAAGTATAAAATGTCATTGTTTGTAATCATGTTATTTAATGCTTTGGCTAATAATGGTATGTAGCGTTTCAAGAGATAAAACACCCACTTCATTTTGGCAACAAGCATCTCTGGCATTTCCGCCATGCGTAGCAGCATCCATTTCTTTAAATGATAATAATTATAATAAGTCTGTTTATAATTAAATTATGTAGACTATAATATCTAATATTGTGAGTGTATGATTTTGTTTATATTGTATTTTCGTAACGACTGATCTGTTTTTAAAAAATATTTCATTAATAACAAGAAAGTTACTTAATCACGACGAGTTCTATCAGCATTTAAATGGGCTAAAACCTATCTGATTTGACCAGGGAAGTATCAGCGCAACTTAAATTTCTAGTGTGTAGCAGTTACAGTAGAATTATATATGAGGCGTAAATCTTACCACTCTCGAGTAGCAATACATTTCTACTTATTCGGCACCAAGTAGAACCTCTATTATATGTGGAGCTGTTTGGTAGACATCTACAGGCGGTAGTGACCACATATCACCATCAAGTTAATGCATTTCTTCTTTAGCCTTAAGTACAAAAATCTTTCAAACTTTTAAATTGTGCCAGCTTTACATAATTGCACGCCTCATAATTATATCGTCTGTGATACAAGGCAACAGGGCTATAAAATCTATTATTATTAATACTAATATCGTTTGTGCATTCCCACATGTTTCCTCTGCGCTCAACGCTGGGAAATTAAAACTGAATGTATGTTATTTACTACTGATTTGCGGCCAAGAGAAATGTAGATTTCTCGATCTCAATATAAATTAGGATCTCTACCGCTATTGAAACTTATTGTTTGGATTTTATAACACTAAAGTTATATCCATTATCAAGTTAGTAATAGATAGAACCTAATTTATAAACCGGTTAACCTTATCCTTAACTAGCTGTTATCCGTAATTTCATACGTCACAAAAATGGGTAACGTTCCTATGATGGCTTTAGCTTCAATCGTTTCCGCATCCGCATCCGCATCTGAGATGTGCAAAAATGTGCATCCGCAACATCCCTAGATTAGGCTTTACAGAGATTACTCAGTAAGTGGGTATCATATAATACTTAAAATAATGCTGATGAACCTACTTTCTAATTGTGATTATAATAATCTAATTGCACCTACATAGGTATCTTTTGCTTACATTTGTTGCATTTGACTGATTCATTTAAACATCGATTCGAAAGAGTGATTCATAGCTCCCAGCTTCAAGAATCAAAATAGGTACTTACGTGATAAGCAATGCAATCTCTTTAGCCGGGTTCTATCATGGATCTTTACCAAAATTATTATCATCATGAAGAAATGGAAAAGTTTGATTCAGATATAAATCTGAAAATTTTATTATCTGGTCAATAAGCCTCGATACCAAACAGATTATATACACAAACTACATACAAGCTTTAGGCCGGACATTATCAAGATTTTCATACAAAAACTCTCACACCACTTCTCGCTGAGATCACATCACATATTTCAAAACAATTTATTACCATCAGTTATTTCGTCATAAGTCGTGGACGACACCTTTCGTTCCCATGCCCCGTTTATTTATAGTAGGTAAATATATCGCTGAATGGTTTGGCTAAAATCTACCAAAAAGTAATTAGTGAAGCTAAAAATCTATTCGTTGTGGCAAAATGTCAAACGCAGTCGACGAGGCGACCGCGACCTTTACCGCTGTACTGGCGCGGCCACCACAGCGACGCGCCAATTGCGAACTGCTTCTTAATTAACACTTTATATTACAAAAAATGATAGATAGTCAGATAATCGGTTATGATTTTTTGAACTTAAAGTTGGTAGAATCCTTTGTGGTTTGACTTCAGAGGTTTCAATGCTACACCTATTACTGCTTAATAACAGAAGTGTTAAGTGCTACCGTCTGGTTTGAAGGGTATTGTTAGGAAGATATACTTATCCAAGTTATGCCAACTTGGTCCTCAGGGGTAATAATCGATTTTAATATCAGTGTAAAGAAATTATAATTTGCTTAAAGTCAAGGTATTTATAAAACCATCTCAACGTAATCTTTAAAATTATGAATTCGTATTTAATCTACTTTTTTTATAATATTGGAGTAGCGACGAGCATGCAGTCCACTTGATGGTAAGTGGCTGCTGTCGCTTATGGAAGTATGGACATCTGTAATCAACCCTAGATAAGTTAAATTTCCTACCTGGGGTCGGCTATAGATGCGCCTTTCCCCTGAAGATAACTGGAATTCCTCGGAAAAGTATGTCTTCCTTACCACACCCTTCAAACTGGAACACAGCAGCATATTGAGCAGCAGTTTACACTGCTGTTACTGATCAGAATTAGTGACAACATATACATATATTTGAATGATTTTTAATAATTTTGGATACGGACAGAGATTCTAAGCTTAAGTATCTACCTACTTACTTGAAATTGGAAATAGTTAACATGACCTCCTAAACGCCATAAAACAAATTCGGATTTTAACCTCTACGGAAATAGTTAAGACAAGTGACATTGGTAACGTAATTGATCAAATTCTTTTAACCGCTATAATAATTATAAATCCTACGCATTTTAATTATATATTAACAAAACAATTCCTTTTCATAATTTCATGGAGTATCTAACTAAATTGTGCTATGTGTAGTACCTAATAATACCTTGGATACATAAAGATCGACTTACAAATCATGTGTAGGAAAATTACAACTACAACCACATAACGACTGTTTAACGTCATTGTTTGAATTTACGATCGTCCACTTGTTTGTGAGTTTGTGACTCGTTAGAAGGCCACTCTGTACCAACTTTTGTTTATTACTCATTTTATTTCCACCAGTCTGATTGATTAAGTAGCGTAAAACTTCTTTGTTGCGTGCAAACTTTGGGAACATTTCAATTATTAGTTGCTTTACTAAATTTAACTCTTGTTCACTTGTTGAAATGAACACTCATTTATTCACTTTTTCTCTCAAGATGAATGTCAACAAACTTAGCAATCCAAACTCTATCTTACTTGCTATGAAGATATTTTGCTAATGTTACATGCTACTATTGCTAATGTTAAGTGGTTAAGCCCAATGGTTAAGTTTCCATGACTCCCAGAGTACCAACAAATTATTTTAGTAAATGATTTGAACGGGAAAATATTTTTAACAAAAAAAAACGACAGTTGTAAAATATTTTATTACAGAAGATTTAAAAACTTATCTTGATCCAACAGAATAACTTTAGAAAAGAGCTAAAGCAATGAAATCGGAGTATATCTTAAAACAAAAGTGGTATTTACAGCGATTACACTACAACATATCGACGAAAACAAGGCATAACGTCTGATGAAAAGAATTAAACCATTCAGATAATTACTCTGGCCAACATTGGGAAGACATCAATTCGAGTATCCGATAAATCTCCTAAACGATCAACAGCCGAGCTTAAATCATTAGTTAACGTAAAACGATTGGTATTATTTAAAAACTGTTAACTGTTAATGTAAACTGTGGGATCGTTAAATTAAAAGCAACACTGCATTGAGCTGTGCGTGGGTGGTAATAGTTACCGCATCGTAAATTGTGTACGCAAGACCTCTCAATTTGATAGTTTACGAGATATTTTTACAAGTAGCCCTGCGTTTAGAATATCATTTGGCCCTACATATTCACGTGTAGATGAATGTGGCAACGTAGGTGTAACAGCTACTGCTGATTTCATTTGTTTCCGGTTAGTCTATTTATATGTCGGAGTATGGAGGTTGACTATCCGAATATGATGACGTTTACATAGCAAGAGGGGTTGTCATTCAGACTTCAATGGAGAATAAAAGGGCAATGAATCTTTTCCTGATTGTTATTGCTCGAGGTGACAAACATGTCGCAATAAAAGGACACACCTGTCCACCGAGTCTTGTAACTACCCTTACGCCGACATATCTATAACGTGCTTGTATGTAACTTAGCATTTTCCAAGTATTTTGGATAAAGTCAGAATAAGTAGAATAGTTCGCTTAACGCACATAAAGATAAGTTACCTAATTCTTCTCTAAGTATTACTTCAAAGAATACTACTAAATTGTGTCTCGATCATGTAGTAATCCTACATTTTAAATACATTTTGAAACTTTAGCAGTGGAATCATCGAATTGGGTTATAGTTTTTGAGGTCATTTTGTGTCTTTCTTGTTGGAATACTAGTTATAAATAAAGAACATACATAAATCAGCGACTTAATCATATTAAAATGAAACACAAAGAAAGAATATGGAACGAATGTATTAGGAGGACACAGAAATTAGGTTATGCCATAGAATGCCAAGGTCGACTACACCTTTTAAAGTGTACCATAACTTACGTCACAAATTTAATAATAGTGACATGAACATGTTATGTGTAACAAAGCTTACAAACGCTACTCACCCCTTTCAGAAATTCCAAATTTCTTTCTTACCGCATATGCTTAAGGTGGCAGAAGCCTTTGTAGTTCGACGCTGCTGTGTTCCGTTTTGAAGGGTGTGGTGAGGGAGACAGACTTTTCCGAGACGTTCCAGCTTAGTCCTCAGGAGTAGAGGCGCATCTGTGGCCGACCTCAGGTAGGAATATCTAATCCTGTCTGGGGTTGATTACAGATGTCCATGGGCGGCAGTAGTCACTTATCATCAGGTGGACTGCATGCTCGTCTGCTACTCCTAAATTAAAAAAAAAACATGTTAAATTTTGGGGATCCCCTTTCAGAATCTATTGTAGTATGAGTTATCTTTTCAGAAGTTTCCAAAATTGTTCTACAGTAACCATTTAAATAAATTTCAATATCAATAGTGAACATACCCGATATTTTTAGACTACCATTAACTTCTCCCGGCCGAGATATACTTTTACTTTCTATTTTAGATCGGATTCCAAACATTTTGATGCAGCGGATTCCCGGTGTATATTTACATAGCCGATATTTCGATTGAACAGACGGTGGAAAACCGAACTGACCTAATAAACGAAGATTCAAATTCACTTTAGAATATCACAAATAAAAGTAGACCACAGTTAAAGATACGAAAAGAGAATAAAAAGCAATAGATGATGAGCTTCAGCTGATGATGGTATGAACGTATGAACCATTGTCAGGCCAGTCAGCTAAAGGTCCAAGGCTTAGTTTTGTCTAAAACAAAAATGTTTACCATTTAAACATAAAAATTCAACATTTGTGCGTTTAAGTTCTTTGTTTGTTATGTGCTTTATGATGTTTTGGCTTCAACATATCCTGTTGGTTTTTGTTGTAGTCCATTAGCCCAGCATCTTACTAGCCGTTGACAAAGTAAACAAATCAATTCTGTACAATGTCACGCTATTTCTTTAGGTCAAGAGTTTACGTTATTCATAAATTCTTGTAAAATAATATCGTTCAACTCTGTTGTGTGATACTTTACTATTAAATTCATTAGATTTTGCCGTCGTACCCAATTTCAATATAAATCCAGCATATTAGCTTAAATACAACATAAGGCATCCTCAATTTCCAGATGCAAGAAGTTGCGTCACGTGCGACAAGGTTCTGGAGGAGCTGGAGAAAATAGACGACGACACAGACACGTTCGGTGTAGACTTCGTCAAGATCAACGACAAGCGGCTCGCGAAGCAGTATGGCATCACGAAATTCCCCGCCCTCACGTACTTCCGTGAGAAGGAACCGATCATTTACGAAGGTAATATCTGAATATAAGTAAGAAGTAGGCCAGTAAATTCTTTGGTGCTTAATAGACACTCCGTCTAAGTCAGGGTTGTCTGTAACGTATTCTAAACAGAACATGAATCGTAACTGATTATGTTGGCGCTGTTATTTTCGGGAAGTAAGTTGAAACAGCTAATATCCTTCAAGTTAGATCACAGCAGAAACACTTTTATGAATTAGATTATTGTTGTCGCTGCCCTAACATGAGAGATGTTTTTATTTCTTCTTTGCATTCCATCATACGAAACGTTTCACACCTAGGAGACTATCAAACACTGATCACTGTAAGCTACTGTATAAATAAATGATCACCCATCGTAAAAGTACAATAAACATTATTTAAATTCACTACAGTAACGATTAAAATTGTTATTATCAAATTGATATTTTAATTATTCTTATTCATAAATATTGATAATTTACAAAAAAATAAAAAACTCATCATCCGTTCGATAATAATAAGATTTTTATAATTATAATATCACAGTGTATTACAATCGCAATGATGAAGTCGAGTAGGCGAGTATCTAGGTGTTTAAAAATAAAATATGTATTTGTATAAGAGACTATTGACTGACAGTGAGTCGCTGTTACTATTGAAGAAACAAACAGATATGTCTGCGAGGTTGACCATTTTGGCAGCTGATCAGATTCAATTAGCAAAACATGATCTATATCTTATGATAACCCATGCTAAATATATCGACATTTGTACGTTTATTTACATTTCTCCAGTATCTGCTTAATTAATTATTATCGATGCTATTATTAGGCCAGCACAACAGAATTTATAGCTAGTAACCTACTAATATTCACCAACTAGACCTTGCTCTGATTATATTACAGGAGATCTCATGGACGAGGAGAGTGTCCTGGATTTCCTGACGAGTTTAGAAGCAATGGACCTTCCTGACCGGATAGAAGAAGTCAACCAGAAGATCCTCGGCAAAATCATCGAGGAAACTGAATACGTAGCCGTTCTATTCTGTAAGTATTGGAGTGTTGTAGTGGAGTTTGATCTTCATTGATTTATCAGCTATTGTGGTAAAAATTGAGCCAATTTTCTCAACTAACAATACGTAAACTGTAAATTCTGCCCGTAGAGCTCTCGAGTAGATATCTTCTGTCGGCTTCACTCAATCGTAGCCATCGAAACTGTCTCTAAGAAGGTGAAAATTGTGTCGTGTGTTTGATAGTGTTTTTGACGTAGGTCCCGATCACAAAAATTGCGGCCCGTTGAACAGTAAGTAAAACTTCCAGATGGCGGCATGCCTCCCATTATTGTCGTTTTGGCTGCAACCTCTGGCTTCGTAGCATAGTATTTGTGTAATTTTATGTTTCGGACGTGCTTTCCGCTTCTTATGCGACCACGGTGGGTAATTGTGGAGGAATATTGGAAATCGGAAAAGAATGGACGGTTCATGATGTTCGAATGGGCATCAGTTGATGCATCGGCCAATTAAATATTTGGCTCCGGTACAAAACATCACATAGCGTGATACACACGATAAAATAAGGATCGATAACCAGTCGATGAATCTTATCAATTATTACTGTAAGCCGTACAAATTGCACAGCACACTCGCTTACCTTCATTCATTCACTTTGTACATTATCTTTATAAACTTCTGTATTTATTGCAATCTATTTATACACATACATGGTATGCCCGGTGGAATTAATATCTGGTCAGTCAGTAAGGGAAGGATAGAATCAAAAACGCGTTTGCATTATCGGGCCGTGCGGCGAGCTATTTCGGCTGTTCTATTTACGTCCCGCCAGCAAGCTCGGATTGACGGACCGACTTGTCACGAACGACGTCGGCGTTACACGTTCCCTTCTTAACGACTCTAAAATCTATTAAGAAACCCCATGTCTTCGTAGCAACGAAAATTATGACCGTCGACTAATTGGTCTTCAAAATTGGATGACCTTGACCTACTTATCTGGTGGAAGACGTCTGATGTCACGAGAAACAAGCATGTCAAACGTTGTTTATACTATCCTATTGACAACTTAAAATATCAGAAGTGAACTTTAAGACTTGAACACTTCACTCCAAACCTCACATAGATATTAGAGTCACAAGACAATAGTTCCCTGTCAGAGTTAAATATTTGATGTTTTCTTTATTAGACCAAATGTAGAAATTGATTATTCAGTACAAATCCCGCTTTATGACTTAGTTACAATTGCAATACATAGCCGTAGACCCGATTTCAATGACATCACCAATGCACGACACTACGCTTAATATAGCGCACACTATTAATTTTCTCTTAACACACAACAAATTCACCTGAGCATTGCGCTTAACTGCACTGCTTCGAATCCTGACGAGGCATGTCTTAGAACATGGCTTTCGTGTGTAATAGCTGTCTAAGGAAGATAAATTATGTTTTTCAGATAAGCCTGAGTGCAAGAAATGTGCCAAAGCCCTACAAGAGCTGGAAAACATCGACGATGAAGCGGATCAACTTGGAATAGGCTTTGTTAAGATCCATGACGAGGAACTAGCCGAAGAGTACAGTCTTGGCGAGCTGCCAAGACTGGTGTACTACAGGCATCAAATACCTATTATCTATGAAGGTTTGTGACTCAGTTTTTACTTACGTTTGTATTGCGATATTAAATAATGCTCCGGATGCTGTGTTACGTCAAGTTAAGAGAAATATTTGCGTTTATTTACCTAAGTATAAATGTATAAGTTTAAAATCAAGATACTAGCTTATAGACACTTAAAATAAAACAGAAATCCAATCATTTACATTTACTATCATCACATGGATGTACGTTTATAAAGTGTTTTGAATGTTTACTAAATAGCCTAGAGTATACAAAGGCAAATATTTGCTAACCTAGAAAACAGTCTTGAATTTGTTTCATGTATTACGTACTGACAGACGATGTTATTCGTAACGGTGTTTGATCTTAAAAGCTTTTAAAGTTTTCTGAATGTCGTATCGTCGTTTATGAGATAAAATTAAACCTTTGTGATCATAAAAGTATGAGTGTTAAATATAGTTCAATGTTAATTTCAAGGTGAACTGAGCAGAGAAGAGGACGTGCTGGAGTGGCTCATTGCGAATAAATCGACTGGGGATGAGGAAGATGTCATCGAGGACGTCACAGCCAAGACACTGAACACTCTCATTGGAAATGTGGACAACCTTGTTGTAGTATTTTGTGAGTAAATCTAAGAATTCAGTACTTTTAGGAGATAATAATGAAGTCGTATAAGATACATTTAAAAATCTTATGATAAGAAACAACTGGAAATTTTTATATTAACATTGTAGACGATCACGGCGACGATGAATCTATGACAGTTCTCGGAGAGCTTGAGAAGATAGACGATGATTGTGACCGCCACGGCATACAATTCGTCAAAATCGACGATAAGAAAGCAGCAAAAGAATTTGGCATTGACGATGTACCATCCATAGTTTACTTCGAAAAGCAGATCCCCAATGTTTACGACGGTAAGCTTACATTTTAAACCCAAACATTAAACATAGATGTTTAATGCATGCTTTATAAAAGATTCGTTTATGCAACGTTACGTTTTTATTACTGGATTTTATATTGTAAGTGCTTCTTCTCAAATAGGTGACCTCGAAAACGAAGAAGAGATTTTAGAGTGGCTGGTAGATCAACTGGAAAAAGATGAGATTGAAGATGTTACCGATGAAATGCTGGATAAATTGATTAAGGATGGCAAAACAGTCGCCGTGTTATTCTGTGAGTATTTTATATTATTTCATACTACTTATATTTCTATAAAAATGATAATGTACTAAATATAACAAATATTTTCAGATGATAATAACGACCGTAAATCACAGAAAGTATTGAATGAATTGGAAAATATTGATGATGAGTGTGATCAACTGGGTATTGCGTTTGTGAAAATTGATAATGATGAGGAAGCGAAAGAATATGGCATTGAAAAAGTTCCAACCCTATTGTACTTCGAAAAGGGTATTCCAACTTACTACGAAGGCAATTTAGAAGAAGAAGAAAAAGTTTTGGCATGGCTTAGACACCAAACTGAAAGTGACGAAATTGAAGACATCACAGATGAAATGCTCGATTTAATTATCGAGAAAATGCCGTACGTCGCTGTTTTGTTCTGTAAGTATTATTTCATACTTTATTTTACGTACACTTAACATTGGCTGAAGTATTTGAAACAATGCCAGGTTTTTAAATTACCACACCGATCTAAAATAACGTCAAACATTATTTTTATTCATAATCTCGTCATACATAAAGAACTGACAAAAAAAATAACATACAGTTTTCAAATAAATTCCAGATGATAAGGATCAGAAAAAGAGTCAGAAGATCTTAGCGGAATTGGAGAACATTGATGATGAATGTGACCAAAATGACATTGCGTTTGTGAAGATCGATGACGACAAAGAAGCGAAGGAGTATGGTATTGAATCCGTGCCAACGATGGTATTCTTTGAAAAGGGTATCCCCCACATATATGAGGGTGATTTGATGAAAGAAGATGAACTATTGGGCTGGCTTTTACATCAAAAACGACACAGTGAAATTCCAGAGGTTACCGATGAAATGATGGACAAACTTATTTCAAATACTCCTTATTTAGCCGTCATTTTCTGTAAGTAACCATTGATTCTGTTACAGGTAAATGTTAGTTTTAAAAGTAACATAAATAAGAAATTTTATATGTTTGGTTTTTCAGACGATAAAGATGACAAACAAGACATAAGAATCCTCAATGAACTGGAGAACATAGATGATGAACTTGAAAAGGAAGGAATCGTAATTGTCAGAATAGACAATGATGCTGAAGCTAAGGAATACGGCATTGATCATCTGCCTAGCTTGGTGTACTTCGAGGAGAACATCCCTGCTATTTATGAGGGTGACCTAATGAATGAAGACGAAGTATTGGAATGGCTTATCGAACAAAAGAACAGTGCAACTATCGAAGAAGTAACTGATGAAATTTTGTCTGACTTAATCGAGGAGCATGAATATGTTGTTGTTTATTTCAGTAAGTTACCTTTTTTGTATATATTTAAATTAAATGTAATTAATAGCACATGTACTTCTAAAATACTTTGAGCAGTAAATTGTACAAGCTGCGTTTACACTGTCAGTATATTATGTAAAGGTATTTTTGTATTACTATTACAAAAATATTATTGTTTTAGTCTTAAGCATAAAATGCAGGTATTTTGCACATGTTAATCGAAATGATATTTCATACAAAAAAGTGTTGTTAATTGCATAAAAGGAGATTATTTATGTTTTATTAATTATACATACCAAATCATCTTACAGGTGGAAACTGTGAGGAAGGTGACGAATGTGACAACATCTTGGATGAATTGGAGAATATTGACGACGAATTGGACGAAACTGGTATTATCTTCGTTACAACTGAAGATATGTCCCTCGCTAAAAAGTACGGTATCAAGACTTTCCCGACGCTCGTCTTCTTCAGGAACAAGGAACCACTTATTTATAAGGGTAAGTACTAATTTGGTCAGACATCACTAATTTATCTATGTTCAATGTTAAAAATAATAGTTTAATAATATCACACCATGTCCAAAACGTAAACAATAAAAGCCGGTAGAAACGCATAGCGCACACTCTATAAAGACGTACCATCGTTAGTAATCATTATATTACTTTGTCAAAAGTATTTAACTACATAGAGAAAAAAATGCTCGTAATAAATACAACAACCAGACTTACAACAAAACTCTATAATTAATATTTAGTCTGCTGGAGCTCAAACCGAACGTACCCCCGTGCTACGAGTATTTAGGAACCATAGATTAGTTCGACCACCGACCATGTGGTGTCTTTATTACTTACGGACATAATTTAATAAAATAAACGCATACCAATATTAAATAAAGATAGATGTGTTGTTGTTACTGTATAAAAACATTTTTAGGAGACATCGAGGATGAAGATGAGGTTCTGGCCTGGCTCACCGATGAAGACACACTTGAAATTCCTGGAAAAATCGAGGAAGTGAACTCTAGAATGTTGGAGAAAATACTCGAAGAAAACGATCACGTCGTTGTATTCTTCTGTGAGTAATTTATTATTATTTAGTAGGTTTTTTTAATAGTACTGTAAGTATTAATGTTTCTTATTATTTCAGATAAAGAAAATGACAAGAAGTCTCAAAAGATTCTGAGCGAACTGGAAAACATTGATGACGAGTGTGAAGAGAAGGATATCGATTTCGTTAAAACATCAGATGAGGGCGTTGATAAGGAATATGACTTGCCGGACTTGCCGGCTCTTGCCTTCTACAGACATAAATTCCGAACTATCTATGAGGGTGACCTGATGCATGAAGAAGCAATCTTGAAATGGGTTTTAGAACTCCATGATAGCCAGCCAGATGTAATTGAGAACGTTGATAGGAAAACTCTTAAGGACCTTATTGATGACGTAGAACACTTAGCTGTCTTTTTCTGTAAGTGATAACATAAAATGCTTAATTTATTTGGTGAAATGTAACTACATAACTATTGTCAAATATAAAAACAATAATTGATTTCGTAAAAAGTTACTAGAAATAATCCCAGTTACATTATAGATCTTGTAAAAATAACATTCACTCTATTGTTTACTAGCTGTTATAGTAGCGTTATGTTCATGTGGCACAGATCGCATTCAAAATCGGCTGCAAGGAATATAATCCTATTTTTGTGTAGGATATAACTGTCAGAGTCCGCAATAATATTTCAAGCAAGAATGGCAAGAAAACAAACTTTTTTAACATTAACATATGTTACATTTATAGATAGTGAAGATTGTGATACCTGTGACGATATCCTTGAGGAGCTGGAAACCATTGACGATGACACAGACAAACACGGAATCCAGTTTGTTAAATCGAAAGACTCCAAACTGGCATCTGATATTGGTATTTTTAGCTTCCCAGCTTTGGTTTATTATGAAACTGGTGTACCTATTATGTACGATGGTAAGTGATCATTGACTTGTTTGATCTTACTATACTTTAAATTAATACCTATATATTCGACAAAATTGATGGAAAAGGCCAAATATTTCGAATAAAATCGATCAATAGATCAGCATTGCAAATTTTGATATCAAAAATATCAAGAATAAACATATTTGGACAATAAAGTTTCTTGATCCAGTAAGCAATTAAATATAAATTTATTGGTCCAAATACGTTTGGTTTCTACTACTATCCTCACATATCTAAATAAAACATAGTGTGTACTTATAAAACTTTTACCTGTTTATAGGTGACTTAAAGAACGAAAATAAGGTTCTCCAGTGGCTTGTAGATCAAAAAAGTAAGAATCCACATCCATTTACAAACTCTATACTATAATATCTGTTTAAGGTCTCTAAGAATTTGTTGGTTTATTATGAATAATGAATTACAAAACATTACGTGCATGACATCATTCTTGATATCTCTACACAATAAAAATGTTATTACTCTACGCCTTAAATGCTGGATGTTTGAGCTATGTCATTTTGCATGACAGTTACTAATGCCTGCAGGTGAAGATAGCCACCGACAAAAAAATAAAGTTAATGTTAAAACGAGGGCCCATGCAGATGTTGATAATAAATCGGGGTTTTCACGACCGAAAATCAGCATAGATACTGACACTGAGAGATCTATGAAATCCCTAAAATCCAAAGAAGGGAAGACTATGGGATCTTCAAAAGTTAAATTTACAGGAACCGTGGAATCTAAAACTAAGCGGCAAGAGATTCTTCATAGTAAAACAAAAATCGCCGATATTGATGATGATGATGATGATAAAGACAACGATGATGATGACAATGACGATGATGACGAAGATGAAGACGACGATGACGATGACAATGATGACGATGACGATGACAATGACAATGACGATGACGACGATGATGACGACGACGACGATGATGACGATGACGACGATGAAGATGACGATGATGACGATGACGATATTGAAGATAAAATAAAAAGAATAGTTAATTATCAAAATCCAAATAAAGAGGGAGTTTGGAAAACCGTCGGAAAATTAAGGATTCGTTACCCAGGTAACGTCCGCAATAAAGATTTGGATGGGGATGATGATGATGACGATGATGAAAATGACGACGACGATGACAGTGACGAGGACGATGACGACGACGAAGATGATGACGATGATGACGATGATGATGATGACGATGATGATGATGATGATGATGATAATGGCGATGACGATGATGATGATGAAGAAAGCACAAGTAACAAAAATAAAGGGTCCAATAGAAAATTAAGTAAATACGCCCGTCGCAACGGTGTGGATGCTGATAGTGACGATGACGAAAACGACGACGATAACGACGACGACGATGATGATGATGATGATGATGATGATGATGAAGATAGTATTTTCAGTAGGATAAAGAAAATGTTTACAGGTAAAATAGTAGCGTTGGCCCCCGATAAGTGAACCTGCACGGAGGCACGGACACCCCCGCCATACATCTGCATGGTCGAGTTCAGGAACCCGCATGGTTCCCATATCACCAGCTGTTGCCTGCAGTCATTCGCGAACGCTTATATCAATTTAAACGTTTTCCAGTTCTTAATTACTAACATTACATTTAGAATTAATAGAGCGCATAACAAAGTGAGCGCTAAAATTTATAAATATGCACAGTATATTAACGCAGTTAACTTTATTATGATTGCAATTTGTGCGGGTTATAAACCAAAAAATTTTTACTGACTGCAGGCGATCGCTGTTTCTACATTGGATTGGGGGCGAAACCGGCCGTCCCAAAAATGACTTACGAACCCTACCAGTGCTGTCCCACTAAAGTTCAGAGTCCCACAAAAGTAGCCAAGGCGACGCCCACCAAGGTCCCGGCTAAGAAACTCGACAAGAAGCCCGCAGTACCGGAGAAGCCAGTCAAGGGAAAGAACAAGGCGCTCGCCAAACCAGACAAACCGTCCAAGGGAAAAAAAGGTTTATTCGGCTCTGACAATATTTGGTGGTGGTAAATGTTATTGTTAGAGCTATTGGCAGTGATATGAGACGTTAGGAGCGCGCGCAGGCATCAAGGGCACACGATCGTTATCACTTCCATATTCCAAACTTTTCTACCTTAGCAAATGACTCGCCTAACGATGCATTGTTGTTAACCAGCTTTCAATAACCTCGTGTCCCTTGGTCCCTGCAAGCACTAATCGGGGTTTGTTGTATATTTATATAGCACATCGACTGTATGTATTTACATCGAAACAATAGCTTCATTACTTATTCATCAAAAACTGCTATAATATTTTGGTAAGGCGAATGAAGCCCTCATAAAGCTATAACTTTCAAATATTGTACTTTTTATACAACTAATGTTAATTAGAGAACTGTGGAGACTAAATATTGGGATGTTAGTGACGTTGTAAGAAGGTGTACAAATCGTTCTTTTGATTATAAATTGATTCCAATATTTAGAAATTAATGTGAGAGGTAACACCTATACAAAGGCATTTTTTATTTGTACGTATTTTGCCGTGCCATCTTGAAAGACTTATTGTTGTAAGGATTTCATGTTCATATAGTTTTCTAGTCTTCATGAAATCTCATTATTTTGTAATACATTTGGTAAACAGTTATTTTCTAGTTTAAAGCTATATAGTTTTAATTGTTTTATAATACTATCAACACTAATATTATATGATGCAAACGCAATGCCAGATTTAGGTTATATATTTTTCTCATTAACTTTATCTTAACTATTATTTTATATCAAAGTATACTATGTGTCTTTGACTGTTGCAAAGTATGCCCCGAAAGGTTTATTTGTACGAATAAGTCTTTCGTGGTTGAGGCTGCAGTTGCCTTATTACCTTCTAGTACATGATCTTAAAGTGCTGGCGTTGTGATTTACAATGTCGATAGGTTGTATTGTTTGGCCGTAAATTAGCATGGATGTTTAGTTATTTATTCGTTACGTTGAATTTGTTGAGTCGGCGCTGATACTTTTTTGTTAAATAAATACATTTTCTATTATATTTATCTATTCATTACTCATTTCACACACGAATGATGTCAGCATGGTATTGCCGTAGTAGTCCGCGCATGCCAATTATTGGATGTTAACCGGTGAGTTCCTAAAAAATAAATGGATGTGGTTTCTTTATTCGATATTATATTGCTTGTAGGACTTTTCAGTATTGAAGTAACTGTGCAAACGTTTTAGGGAATCTGTTGGATGAATCGGAGGTTCTCGACTGGATGGTTAAACAAAAAGAAGATGAAAGTATTGAAGAGATAGATAGAGAAAAATTGTTCAAATATATCGAAACCAAGGAATTTCTAGCTGTCGTTTTTTGTAAGTAATAATTTTATAAGATTAAATTTAAACCGTAATTAATTTAAATAAGCGGTCTAAAAATACAAGGAATGTAAGACACGTACTTATTGACTTTCATGTTGCAGACAAAGAAGAAGATCCTGGAAGTCCTAGGATTCTTAGACACGTGGAACTGATTGATGATGAAGCAGCTGAATACGGAATTAAGATAGTAAAGTGCAGCGATCGTTTGATGGCGAAAAAGTATGGATTCCGCAATCCTCCAGGCATAACATACTTTAGAAAGACAAAAAATATTAACTACGATGGCGACATGGATGACGAGGAAGAGATATTGGATTGGTTGACCAATCCAGAGAATATGGAGTTGACGGATCACATTGAAAAAGTCAATAAGAAGATGTTCCAGAAGATTCGGCAAACATCCGATTACGTGGCTGTATTCTTTTGTGAGTACTAATCTAAAGTATCCTTTGTGGCCTTATATTATCAATAAGATAAAGATAAATGTTAAATTTAGAAAATTTGTATGTATTGCACATATTACATGTTTTAGACAGTAATGACTGCAAACAGTGCCCCAGAGTTCTGGCTGAGATAGAACATATTGATGATGATGCTGATGGCGCGGGCATCAATTTCGTGAAGATTGATGACAGGCAGATGGCCAAGGAGTTCGGAGTATTCGCACTTCCTGCTGTTTTGTTTTTCAAATTGGGATCAAAAGACCCTGTCATCTACGCAGGTAATGTTCAGATTGTTGATTCTAAGATTAATGAAAAATGATATAAAAATGAAAAATCATTTATAATTTATTTGGGTTAACTCATTCCAGGTGATTTATATGACGAACAGCAGCTGCTTAGTTGGCTTCTTACTCAAAAAAATCCAGCTGGTGATGTCATAGAAGCCTTGGAAGGACAAGATTTAATCGATTTAATACAGGAATCAGGATCGGTAGCCGTTTATTTCTGTGAGTATTTAAGTATTGCATTTAAAACACCAGAAGCAAACACGCACAATTAATACACTTACATTCTTAACATACACATTGACAATACACATATTATGACAATTTTACTTGTGATTCTAGGATCAGTGACTTTTACTTTTCATAACTCAGTAAACATTGTATGGTTTAATTTAACAAGTTAATAAATTGCTATTGCTCTTTATTAGGGAACAAAACGTTATGTGAATTGTGTAATGCAAGAACGGCAAAAAAGCCAAAAAAACGCGACAGAGACCATGAGGATGAAGAGGGGCAGGAGCAAGAGGGTACTCCTATCCCTTAAGCGATATAAGTCTGGCCTTTGGAAACATTTACCCTATGTTTATACAATTTTAATTCGAATGTTGCATGTAGCATGTTCCGAAGATATCAATATTCACTGCACATTATATACCTCAAACTTATATTTTTATTATGTAGTTACGATAATATGACTTTTAGAGTTATATGATTTACCAGTTTCCATACCCTGAATTGTGTTGTCCACTTTTCCCCTTGAATTGTAGGTTGGAATGGTGCATCATATAGTGTGATTAGTGTGGTAATCGTTGAATGAGATAATATATCCTCTAGTTAGAACAACATTCCTATTAGAATAGATTGCATTGGTTGCAATTAGCGCCCATAAATGTTAATACGTAATATGTATCAATACTTACAATATTTTAAATTTCTAGATTCGCTCGATTGTGAACAGTGCGCTGGTATTTTAGAAGAATTGGAAAATATTGACGATGACTGCGATAGACATGAAATTAAATTCGTCAAGACGCAAGATTACTCAATAGCGGAATCATACGGTGTGACAGATTTTCCAGTAATGGTTTACTTCGAAAATAATATTCCTAACGTTTATGAAGGTTCTTTAGCTGAGGAAGAAGAAGTACTTCAATGGCTGATTACACAAAAGACAGAAGATCGCATTGAACTTATCACACGAGTTATGCTGGAAAAAATGGTAGAAGAAACACAATACTTGGCAGTTTACTTTTGTAAGTATTTAAAACATATCCTCAAACGGAGTAATTATGAAGAAACAAAAAATAATGTCTACTTTGTTTTAGACAAACTGAATTGTCACATTTGTGACCACATCCTTGAAGAACTGGAGAAGATTGACGACGAGTGTGATGTGTATGGTATTCATATGGTAAAGATTCAAGATCCTCAACTGGCCAAGCGATATTCTATCAAGACCTTCCCTGCTATGGTATATTTCAGGTAAGGGGAATAAAATTATATTAAGTACCCTGTAACAAGCAAATTACCTCAATATGTTTGATATTTTAAATCTTACTAAAACGTTTTTTACAGAAACGGTAATCCGCTGCTATTTGAAGGCGACTTGCAGAATGAAGACTCAATTCTAGAATGGCTTATAGATGACGATAACCGAGAGCTAGCTGATGAAATTGAATCTGTAAACGAAAGAATGCTCGAGAGGCTGTTGGTTGAATCGCATTTACTAGCGGTATTTTTCTGTAAGTAAATTACGCATATAAATAAAAGTAAGATTATAGAAATTGAATAATAAAAATAATATAAAATAATTGTGTCGTTGCAGATGACGACGAAGATTGCGCTGAATGTCAAGATATTCTAGAAGAGCTAGAACAAATAGACGGCGAAGTTGATCAATTTGGTATTGATTTTGTCAAGATTGCCAGCCCTGAAGCTGCAGCTGCTTATAACGTTGTTAACATACCTTCACTGGTATATTTCCGAAAGAAGACGCCAATGTTGTACGATGGAGATCTGCACCAAGTTGACAGAGTCCTTCAGTGGTTGACATCTCAGGATGTTTTTGAAATTAAAAACGAAATTGAAGAAGTCAACAGAAAAATGTTGGACAAATTACTAGAGGAGAACGAATTTCTAGCTGTGTATTTCTGTAAGTGTAACTTAGTAATTTCATTTCTCAATTGTATTGATATATTTATTTCAGCAAGCCCTATGACATTTAAATTAAATTAATTTATCCCACTTGTAGATGAAAAATCAGCAGAAAGTCGGCAAGTTTTGGACAAATTGGAGAATATTGACAGTGAAACTGACAACTTGGATATTACATTTGTCAAAATGTTTGATCCTCGATATGCACGGAAATGGGGTGTCACAAGATTGCCAGCCATCGTATACTTTAGGAAACGTTTCCCGAGTATATATAGAGGTGAAAAAACATTTAAATACACAAATAGGTACTTAAAAGCTAATAAAAATAAGAAAAAATACTCAAATCAATATTTTTTACAGGTGATATTATGAATGAAGAAGAGGTTTTGGAGTGGCTTCGAAAGAACCGATTCCGGCAGCCAGAGCTGAACATCTTTATGTACGCGTTAATAGCTCTATCGATAGCGTTCGTGATGTACACGGCATTCCTGCTTCAGTGCTTCAAGCCATCTCCTCCTACACCCGCGCAACATCCAAAACAAGCGTGAAATAAATTTCTTAATGGACTTTAAATCGTCTTACTTAGATTATGACTTTTGGCTACACAGCCACAATTTGGACTTCGACATCTCGTCTAAACTGATCCATTTTAACGTTTACCATACCTCAAGGTTCGTCTAATGGATCACTGTATCAGACAACACATCTTTGGGATCAAACTTTAACTTTGATAGAGACTTTAGACATAACCAAATTAATCATATTCCGCTGCAATTTTGCTGACGCTTACTTTTGTTTTGTTAAACTGTTTTTTGTTGCGTGGTTTTATCTTTAATTATTGGAGGTAGTGTCAGCGAAATATGATTAAATTATAAATTTTAGAAAACAATATGTTTACCTTCCTTTTTAATGTCTCTTAGAAATTCTCTGAATTTAACGTTAATTAGGAAAATTAATAGAATGCAACTTAAAACTACCATTATGACATTTTTCTACAAATAATGTCGGCGATCGATTGGTCGATGACATTTGTTTTAACTTTATGGCATTTTGGATTTTAATATTATCTTCGTTAAGACTGTAATAAGTTAATTCTGTGGCAATTATTTGGATTATTGCTGTGCAGTCTGCTCCACGTTGAATGGTCATTTCATATGCGATTAACGACTTTACGAAAGACATTCGATTTATAGTTATATATTTATAATTAACAAATTTATAATTTAAAGTGTTGTTGAGTCGTTTTTCCCAGTTGTTACTAAGACCTGCGGTTACATGCACTGATTCTATTCTTATTGATGTTGATTTTATGGGTTATTTCTCCTAGCCTTTAGCTTTTGTTAGGGTCTAAGTGTCTAGTTAAGTTTGATTCAATCGGATCTTTAAAAGGAAGACAATATAATAATAAAAATAAAAGTATTCAATGAAAATTATTTGAATACTGCATTCGAGATTGTAGCACCTTAAGAGGTAATCTTATCGTGACTTTATTTACGTTACCTGTATTCCTCTATATTTTCTTTCCAGTTAAATTTCATTTTGATCCACCGTTTCTTTTGTTTGTTTGATTTTCCATTTGGCGGGGAATTTATTTGGACGCATGCATGCTGCTACGGTACCCAGTTTATTAATGAATGTTTCGGAAAATCATTTGCGTGCAACTAAAATGGGGTGGTTCATGGGGCTGTGCTGGCACACCACAGATTTTTACTAGACATCACAATTTGGAATTCATGTAGTGGATTCTGTTAGCTTTATTTTGATGTTAACCATATATCAATTTACTGGATTATACTAAGCGGATAATCGTTTCATTGTAAACTCATTTAAAAAGCAATTTCAGATAAGTATTTTATCAACGGCATAAGTAAGTAATATATTCATGTATTCATTAACAGTATATCATGTTCATCATCCATAGGTAACATAGATTAACAATTTGTTTTTTCTTCACAAGGACATTTTTCTTATACTTCATAAATATACTTAATCTTAAGTAACGTAGCATCATGCCCGTCATACTTTGTATCATTCCCGCTCTTATTTATAATATTACATTTATCAGTACATTCTAGTTTAAAGGTTGTTGACCTTGTATTTCGGTACAACTATCGGCTGAAATATTCTCGTCTAGATTAGCTTACTTTTCAGAAAGTGGCCTCTACAATTCAATCTATTCTATTCAGGCTCTATACTAGATTATTTTGACAAATCAATTATTAGTTTGACATCGTTACTTAAGCAATCAAAGCATTTTGATCTATGGTTTAATTCATACATACCTTTTAGTAGATTAAAACAAAAAAATGTAAAGTAGGTACCTATGAAACATATTCATATAAATAAGTCACAAATATGTACAAATAGTGATTTACTGAGAGATTTAAAGGTAAGTTTTGCTAAAGATTTAATACAGGGACATTCACTACACATCGAATGATGAAGTTATGTTGTTGACACACCTTAAATAGTATTACATTGACAGAATTAATTTATCATTTTTGAGCATGATCTTACCGCGGTAATGCCGTCAAAGTATAGAGGCTCCCTTCTGAGTAACACAATAAATATAGTACCATTAAATATTGACATAACTAGAAATATATGAACGTATATATCATACTAATTAGTTATTATAATGATACCTACATGAAACGGTAAGTAAACGAATGTAACTTGTGCTCAAGAGAGTGCGCGGCAGCGCGTCTGCGAAGGAAATTATTTAATAATGTTGTATATAATAAATATGTAAATAATTAAAATACATAAAAATAGTAAAAGTGTCTGTTGTTTTATTACTCCACCTTAAAAATAGAAATTGCTTTAAATAAATCGATAATAAATACATATTTAAATGATTATTACAATTACTATGATAATTATGATGTTATATATATATATATTTTTATCGGTAAACTTGATTTTCTTTTTTCTTATTATCTCGATTATATAAAGCCAACCAATAAAAGTTTGTAAAGCACATCAAATTACATAATTATGAATAAATTAGTAAAAGCTGTGGGTCTTAATTTCAGAAAGAATACTTCAAGAAGTATATTTATTAAAAATACAAATCCTATTACATGATAACACTTAAATTAAAGTCAGTCTGTATATGCATTTCTCGCTTAGAGATTAAGCTAGCATACACTGAAATAACTATACTTAGTATATAAGTAACAATTGAGCTTTGTAATATATAATTATAATT
Source organism: Epargyreus clarus (assembly GCF_041222505.1). Taxonomy (NCBI): domain Eukaryota; kingdom Metazoa; phylum Arthropoda; class Insecta; order Lepidoptera; family Hesperiidae; genus Epargyreus; species Epargyreus clarus. Next base: position 14,082,746 of record NW_027332227.1, on the reverse strand, counting down.
TATACCACATTAATTATGATAGAACGTAACAAGCTACTTAAATACTATTTAAACGCCTGAACTTTTTTATTGAATAAACACTTCGATCACTAATAAAGAATAAACAATATAAAACAATGCAGATATAACAAAAACAAATGCTAAATTACAACAATCATAGCAACAGTTTTTATGATAGTCTGATGACTGCAAGTATTGGAACAAGATAAGATAAATTTGCGGGTTAAACATAAATAGCTGATCACCTAATTATTACAAACTTACTAGGAAAAACTTTTCCACAATGTTCTCAAGTTTTTAAACCTAACCATTTGGCCAGTTTGGTGGACTGTAGCTTCAAACCGTATCATTAATCGTCCTCAACAGAGAGATAATCTGTTAATGATGATGAGGATTATGTTTCTGGTGTTAAATCAGAATCTAAAACTACTATTAAGTTAATAATATTAAACGTAAAAAATAGTATTTAACGGTAAAGGAAAATATCATGAGGAAACTTGCACGTCTGATGTTTTAAAAAGGTTTAAAAAGATGTGTGAAAGCTACCAAGCCCCACTTGACCAGCATATTGAACTATGACCTAAATCGTTCAAATTCTGATATGTCCATGAAAACTAGTGGGTTTTTGACATATTTATTTAATTATTTCGACTTCGCTTCATGATAGTAATTATTACTGGAATTTGGTATCGCATTCCGTACTTCTTGATTCGCATAAATATTATTCTAAATACTCGTAGAATAGTCTACGTTATAATTAAGTGTATATTTTCATGATCTTTCAAGTATTTGGATTTCTCGCCTTCAAACAGCTCAATGAGTCTCGACGTGAACTCCGCATGTACGGCGTTTACTTCTTCATCAGTTGGCTCAAAATTCTTCGCGACCTCCATTGGCTTTCCAACTGAAATTGTGAAATTATGTTTGTTAATTTACGTATTTTGTTGATATTGTCGTAACAACTTCATGAGCACACTTAGCCACATTTGTAATTCACGAACTCGAGTTGCCTATGATGACCGTTAGTTAACTTTGCACTCGCTATCTAGCTTCAGAGGTCCATTATGCAGGCGAAAACTGTTAAATTTCGATGTTTGTAGCAAATTTTATTGGATTACTGGACAGAATGATAATTAATAATGGGCGTAAGTTGTCATTAGGGACCGGTAATACGAAAAACAAATGTCTCACTCACCAACAGTAGCGATAGGCGAGCGTAGTGGTACCACGCCAAACGAGTACTGGAAGATGCCTCTCCCGATCGGGAACATGGGGGAGATGCCGGTGTACTCGCGCACCTTCTCCTGGATACGCCGGAGCAAGCTGTCCTTAGGGTTATTCAGCGGGCGGAAAACATCTGGCTCGCCGAAGGAGAACACAGGCACGATTGGGGCACTGGAATAATCGTAGAAGAGTATTGAATAAAATACAAAGACGTCCAAATTAGTAGACATTTAGTTCTTTGTTGGAATGTGTTGAAATGCCATTTAAGGGTGGGGCGCTTTATGACGTATGTGGACTGTTATAACTTTTAAGGACTACCTACTTTAATGTATGAACCTCCTCTTACTATTTGGAGTTATAATATTCATATTAATGAGCCAAAACCCTATATGAAGTGAAGTCTTATACGTTAAAATTCTTTGTACAAAAACGTGGAATCTATTGATATTTTCTATAATAGACGCATGTTTAGAAACGAGATGCTAACATCAAGCAAACTCTTCATTTCCCTTTACTTGATCTAGAAGAGGAGTAAAGAACTCTATAATATCTTTGAAGCTTCAGACTTACCCAGACTTCATTGCCACACGTATGAATCCCTTCCTTCTTTTCAAAATCACTTTATACTCTCCAGGGTGCGAATCTAATGCTTCAGCGGCGCCGCCGACCATCAGCACAGCGCATTTACCTGTCCCTCTCCTCTTATCTAGCAGATACAACAGACTTTCTTGCGAAGACGAACATCCTCCTAATGAAAGGACGAGATCTCGGAACAGTGGCACCACGAAATGGCCTCCTAGCGTGATTAAATGACACTTCAGCTTCGGAAAAACATTGTAGAAGTCCAAGGCATTTGTGGCGAAGGCACCGAATATTCCAGAACACACGACGCCGTGAGGAAAGCAAGCAAAGAGGTAGTTTTTGGATGGGTCCAGGTCTGTTGTCTTCACGAGCTTGATGGGGAAGTAGTCGCGGTAGTAACGCCACCACGCCCAATTCCTCACCCATTCAACCCTGGAACAGAATAGATGAATATTAAAGTACCTTAGTCGATAGATTGATTGTAGTCCTAACGGCTTCACGGATTTATAGAATTAGGTGTCGTTATATTAAAAAGTCAAAAACTTTATTTTCTACACGCCAGGAGTTAAACCGAAAATACCTAAATAACACTAGTAGACATAATCCTTTGTCGATAAATGATGATAACTGGTATCATAAAAGTTTGTAAGTTGGACTTAAAACGCCACATTTCTGCGGTAATCTTACTCATTCATTCATTATAACAGCACTTCGTTAAAAAATATTTGTACATGCTGTTTACAAAGAAATATAATGATACCAACAGTCATTAACCGCGACATAAATAAGTATGTAACTATAAATTTATAATAACCATATTTAGGTCAAAGGGTATAAAATATCTAACTAAGTAATCCACATTTGCGTCAACATCCATATTATAACGTTTATATGCGAATTAACAAGCGTTATTGAGCCAAAGTAAGAATGTAACATAATCATAGGATCTCGTGTACTTTTGATGAGCTTAATGAGAGATATAAAGTAACACAATAGTAACAAGTAGTAACAACAACACAGTTACAGGTCACACAAACATATTTATTGCGCATCGCTATTAACACTGCCACTGCGCGAAGAGGTTTTGGGTTCAAATCCTGGCTGGACAAAGGCAATGTGCGTCTCAGATAAAATATTTATCGAAACAAATAATGCATATTAAATTAATACATATAACATTTTGGAGGTATTTTGGATGCTTCTTGTCCACAACGAAACACTTTGTGAAGTTGTATTGACATTCAAAAAGTGCACTGTAAATAACCTATTTTGAATAAAAAGAATTTGATTTGATTTGATATTTAGATAAATGTTGATGAACTGTAGGACAATTTAGTTTTGGTACATGATCAGGAACTGAATCACGAGTAAACTTGATACTTTAAATACTACTTACGTCCGCCCACCACGACTGCAAGTGTCCAAATCATTGAGCATCCATACTGAGTAGACGATAGCGAGCCACCACAGTTGTGAATAGATGAGTCTCAGGAACAGGAGGATGGCTGCCAGCTCGCCGAACAGCACCAGACAGATCCAGCCAGTCGACGCGAGGGTCTGGAGACGCCGCGACATCGGCAAGCGCAGCGGCGCCCATTCTACTCCCACTAGGTCTGATAAACGGCTGGAAACATTTAAATATATAATTGGATTAATTTCTTTTCTGTATTTAATTCGTTTAAATACTTTCACTTGAATACATAGTTCTGTACGAGTCGGTGTTCAATAAATCCATTTAAACTTGTATTTAAAAATAACAATATATACAATATAATCTTTAGAGGACCATTGACATCCACAAAAAAACTTAAAGTAAGGAATCCTACTCGAAATGGGTTAAAGTTGAGTTTCTTAAAAAGCCTCCATGCAGTCTAATTTTAAATAATCTTTGACGCTCATGAGAATGTGTAGATAACCAATTTCAAATTGACCTGGATTTTGGACTAAAAAGCATCAATATTGATTTACCTACGTGCGAGGACTATACAGGACTTCAATCTCCCCCCCCCCCCACCACCACCACCACCCTCTTTAAACTCGCACGCCCAATCACTGCTTTAGTTAAGAATAACTGTGTCACCACGAAAGTTGTATCAACGTATATATGTATATCGAATAACAAAGGATAGGTATAGCAAAGCATTAAACACAGCACGTTTACTTACAACATAGTTCTCTTACGACAAGGTCCTAATTCATAGTCCTTAATCCACTGTGACACTCCGTTTAAAGTTAATCGGTTTCTGACTTTATCGGTCACAGTCCGACTGAATCAAGGTACGATATGCTATCTTTAGAGATAGTGACTAGAATTTTTGGCAGTTTAAAATATAAGTATTTTATTGTTACTTTAGAATGTCTTTAGATGTGTAGACCAACTTGATTTTGTGCACTATTGAATTATGAAGGCATACGATCATACGATTTGTTATTCTCAACACTTAGGTATATCCACGTTAGAAGTAACGTCTTTTGGGAATGGAAATCTCTCAAATAAACAGACTTAAACATTTAATACCTACTAGTTAAGTAATGGAATAAAATAATTTTTATTTGACGAGTTATATTCATTTTCTTCAGACACTTAAGATAAGAATACAAAGTATTGTTAGGTTGTTCAAAAACCTTATCGTTCGCTCTGAAATTCTGTACCTTTGCTTAAAAGCTGTGTTAAATTCGAATCATCCGTTCCTAAAACCAGCGCATAATAGATAAGTCGAGTTTAAATATTGTTAGTTGACAATAATCATTAGAACATATAAATTCTCATTTAAAAAATCTTATATTTTTGGGCAGAAGCAGACGACATACTTTTATGTATGTGTACCTATTCCTATAAATGATACCTACACCCGCCTACACCTAAGACTTTGTTCAACACTAATCGTGATATAAATTATCCTTTTTCATTGTTAATTTAGCGGGTGAGGCTAAGTTTATAAATTCCAATTAAACGATATGAATGAGTTCGTCTCGTCCCAATTGCTACCCACATGTTTTAAACAAACACCTGGTCGGTCGCACGTATGACAATATTTATAAAACTTGGAGTATAAATTATTCCTATCAAATGAGGTTGTGATTACTTTTCTAATGTACCTTGGCGTCATGTAGGTATATGTACCAAGTATGGAAGTATAATGACTAGGTAATACAAGGTTAGTAAATACGTAAACGTTATAAAATGTTAAGGAAAACCGATACTTGTCTGGTGTATTAATTTTTAAAATCTTTTAAACTTTTAAAAGTACGCAATATACATTTTAAATGCGTTGGAGTTAAGTCGCTAAAGTGTTAATCTTCTTTTCTTTCGGCGTGCAAGGTTTAATGATAACGAATATCATAATCAGGGAATTATTTTTTACGAGGTTTGATTGCAGTTGCATTCATTGTTATCTTTTAGACCTCAATATAATTACATTTTATGTAAGTCCAATAAGTCCACTTTATGACCTATAGAGCAACATTAACTTCTGTGGACTTATTTCAAATGTTCTATAGTTATCGTCCATTTTTTTAATAATTATCTATTAGAAAAAGTTTATAAAAAGACATACCTAAACACCTTTCCAACGGTATCCATCATTACCAAATTTAAAACACGCGATCAAAACACGGCGGTCACAACATTGAACTAAAACAGAAACACTACCACATCGCTAGACTTCTGAGATAGGACTGGTTTTATTTAATCTTAAACCGAGACCGACTACTGTATGGCTATGGAAATAAATACTAATTTTTCAATGGAATCATGCATGCAAAATATTTACCATATTTGAAATTGATAAGGTAAGAAAAATGTTTGAACGTCCGTTTTTTTTTTGTTAAAACGTAGTCAATATTGCGTAACTAGTGCCCTGCTACAATATTATCTTCCTATTATTTATTTGTTTACGTTGGGGTGGAAATTATATAGTTAATCCATTAGTAATCTATTCATGAGTAGAACTACATCTATAAGTTCAGTAGGTATTCCCAGTTTACCAAAGCGTCAAAGCTCAAAACTTTTATCAGTGAACAATCCGGACCATTATAAATAAGCATAAATGTTGTGTTATTAATCAAAACAATTTTTAAAATAATTAATCCCTGTATGACAATAAGGGACGGCTTGTGGCATGATGAATACAAATTCAACCATCTACTGTAGTAGGCATTTTTGAATAGGGGGGTTTGCCTTAGGTACCTACACACATGCGAGTAGATAATTTGAAGAAATTGCTGTTGCCAAGTCCTGAATTTAATATCTTTTGTCGACGAAAACCGCAGCAACAGAGGGAGTCGTGATATACTAAGTTACCGATGCTTCGATGCACACGGTTATTATATTATTATAATTTATAGCATCTCCTTAGTTTGAAATACCTACTCTGAGTCGATTAACAGGAGTTACGTATTTCTTCATAATTTTGTCGGACTTTATGATCTTAATGATCTTAAGTTTGCTTATGGCGAGGTCATTACATCATCGTCACTTAGGTAGGTACGTTACGATAGATAACGATAGAGCAAATAGACCGAGTTAATCTATTCCTCAAGTAAACAAACAAAAAGTGAAATCTAAAAAAATATCATGCTGACGGAAATGTGTTGACAGCTTGGTTAATTTATTGATTAATATTAGGTTTTTTTTTTTTTTTATAATATAGAAGTAGCAGACGAGCATGCAGTCCACCTGATGGTAAGTGGCTACTGCCGCCCATGGACATCTGTAATCAACCCCAGATAGGATTAGATATTCCTACCTGAGGTCGGCCACAGATGCGCCGCTACCCCTGAGGACTAAGCTGGAACGCCTCGGAAAAGTATGTCTCCCTTACCACACTCTTCAAACCGGAACACAGCAGCGTCTATCACTGCTGTTATTAGGTAGAAATAGGTGTGGCGGTGGTGCCGTCGGAGTCGAACCACAAAGGGTTCTACCACCTTCTAAACATTAATAACTTAATTATGACATCGCATTGTAACTTTAGATAAATTCTCACTGTAACAAGTAGGTGCTTGGGTAAATATTGTGAGGAAACTTCTAAAATTCTCGTGAGCTTTCTATAACAAACAATTTTTAACCAAATTTATAAAAACGATAGTGTTATTTTTGCCTATAACAGCTGGTCTCCTGGGATTTTAATCCTTTATATGCATCTCTGATTTATGTAGTTTTCATGTTTTATATTTCTTTTAACATTGTGAAGAGAGTTGAGAATTCTTCATAAAAATATTATAGTTGTGTTAAGTCTACCAAGCCACACTTGCCAAAAATAGAATAATGGCCCAGATTCTTTTCAATTTGAGAGTAGACAAAAACAAAAGTAGAGCAGTAAAGAGATGACGACAGATCAGCAAGACGTAGTATTTAAAAATATTTTTTTCTATACGTAATTGCAAATATCTACAGCAAAAATATTTTTTTTATACTTGTAGGTACCTATAACATCATTATTCCAGTAAATGTATTATCTGGTCTTAGACAAAAGAAACTAACTATTAATCAACGCTATGAGTTAACTCACCGATGACCGTCTGAACTTTGAAACTAGGGTAAACTACGATCTGATATCGGTAAACTCAAAATTATCTATTGTATTCGATAAAATATTACGCACAATCTGTTGGGGTCAGAGGGTGCTTTAGACCTACAGACAACGGCATTTCTAAAAGATTCTGTAGGTATTAATTTATAAAATCTTTACAAAAATGAGATGAGATACTCTTTCTTTACATACTTTGCCATGGACACACACAAACTCGGATACACAAACACCCAGACCCGTAACAGACAACCAAACTTATTATTCAGATGTCTGTTTGCCCGGGGATCGAACCCGGAACCCTTTGCGCGCCAAACCGCCACGGTGACAGCTCTGCCACGCGGGTAGTCATGTGATAATAAGTTAGTGGTTAACATAAAAATATTTAAATGTAATAATTAATAAAACGTAAACTTTAGGTTAGCCTCTTGGTCAATGGTCAAATACGACAAATATCAGATGATTCATCGGAAACGACAATGAGATAAAGTAGAATGACCTATGTTTTTTCCTTTGTGGATATTTCAGGGGCATGATAAGATTGTTTTTTATCGAGTTGAAGGTCAAAGGTTTAAACAAACAACAGATGTCTGACGACTTTTCGTGACAACTTTAGCGGTGCCTTTACCTTAACCTTTATCCGGTAAGGCTCGAGTCTGTATTTTATAATACAGTCCGTCAAACTTTTCTATGAGTGTGGCGGTTTTAGGAAATAATCATTTCTTGTCAGAGTTATGATAGATTTTTCAATTCCTGAACGTAAAGTTTTTAATTCTTACGTTAATTACGTAAATAAATAGACGATCTTAAAAACTAGACCTATTGTTTCTCAATAATATTATGAATATTTTTCCCATTATTGTAAGATTACAGATTCGTAATTATATATTTACAGTTCATAAATATAATCGTTAAAATTTTCCACTTCTTAGGCAGTTGTGACAATGTGGCAACATCAGTGGCATGTGCACAGATTTTGTTGCAGTTTAGTATACTATAAATATAGTTTAGGAAATGAAATTAGTTTCACATATAAAATAATTTATTAATATAATAATTAAAACAAAAATCATTCTTCAACTAAAATCACAACATAAGGCCTCAAACTTTTAGACTTAAATTCAGTTCATATTCCCTTCCAATTCATAGACAAGATATTTCTGAGTATGTTTATTTAAAGATACAATGGGAAAGTGTAAAGCCCACTGCAAAAACTCCTGTACACTTCATTCAGTTGTTATCACTGTCTATAATTTCCTTATAGTTTTTGATTCTCTCTTCAGTTTCCCGGATGCTATCTTTAAGGTCCTTGTGGACTTCACTGTATGCTTTGATAGACTGGTTTGTCTCCGTGAATATGTTCTGAAGGATTTGCAAGTGAAGAATCCTAGAAACAGAAAAGATCTATAAAATTGTATCCATATAATGCAAGATGTCATGCTACTTACTTGTATAAGGTCATAGCTTTAGACCTGATGAGGTAGATATCTTAAAGGAATGTAGATTAAGCTGATATTCTTTTTATATCACACTACTGATAACAGGTCTCTCCACTCAATGAGTTTTTTTTTTTTATAATATAAGAGTAGCAGACGAGCATGCAGTCCACCTGATGGTAAGTGGCTACTGCCGCCCATGGACATCTGTAATCAACCCCAGATTGATTGGATTAGGTATTCCTACCTGAGGTCGGCCACAGATGCGCCGCTACCCCTGAGGACTAAGCTGGAACGCCTTGGAAAAGTCTGTCTCCCTTACCACACCCTTCAAACCAGAACACAGCAGCGCCTAACACTGCTGTTATTAGGTAGAAATAGGTGTGGCAGCGGTGCCGCCGGAGTCGAACCACAAAGGGTTCTACTACCTTCAACAACCAGAGTGACAACCATACTTCATTAATGTCCAATATTAGAGGAGGTATGAGTTTGTGGCAAACCTAATAATAGATGTCAAACATCATTTACCAGCAACTAATATTACTGTTTTTGTACATTTTACTATTGTTACAAGATTTTATTTTACTACTAGTATTACTGACAACTGAGATCAAACACTTTTAACATAGCTCCTAAGATACAGCATAACTTTATAGATTAGTCATGACTGCCACATAAATCACAATTATATTTACACTGTAGATACTATTATGTACTAATTTAGAACAATAACGAAAACTCATATGAGTAACTTACTTAGACTTCAGCTCCAAAATCCGAGATTTCAATGTCAACAGCTCAGTAGAATCACTGTTGAACTTCGACACATCCTGCAGCCTGTAGTTGAGCCACTCCATCATCAGCTCCACCTTCTCTGACTCTTGTTCATGGAGAGTGTTAAGCTTCTCATCTAAGCTTTCTTGTAACTCTTTCATCTGGTCTTTACGGGATTTCTTCCCATCACTAATACTGTGTTTGAGACTATCCAGCTCAGAAATAAAGGCTGGTAGCTTTGTTTGGATCCTTTGAATGATTGCCACATTGAGTTCCGCTTGTTCATCGAATGTTAGCTCTGTTGCCGATTGATGCATAAATCCTGAAATTAAAAATTTAAAAATTGTGAATATATTTGTGGGGCACTTATCAGTATTTTCACACATTTGCTATCTTTTTTGCTTATGACAGTGAATACCTATAGATCTACAAAGGAAAGAAAAAACAAAAGAATTAAACAATCTGGAATCTGGTGCCTACGTCGCCTTTCCTTCATCGCACCACTCGCCGAAGGATGAAGTTCCATCCACATCAACTGGACCCGTGGCGGTCCTCCGCGGTTCGGTTTGAACGTTCATTTTTGCCGCGTACGTGCAAAATGTGGAATGAACTTCCTCCTGAGGTATTCCCTCAGGACTATGACATGGGACTCTTCAAGAGGGGTGTAAAAAGAGCTCTCCTTCAAAGCCGGCGATGCATTGGCGACTCCTCTGGTGTTGCAAATGTCCATAGGCGACGGTGACTGCTTTCCATCAGGTAGCCAGTCTGCCTCATCGTTAGGTATTATATAAAAAAAAAAAAAAAAAAAAAACAATTGTTGTTTTTCTCCTACTTTGAATTGTTTTAGAGCTGTGGTACTACACTGAACTATATATAAATTATGCATGCAGTCATCTCTTAAATAGGATTTGACTCCTACCTGGGGCCTGGGGTCAGTATAGACACGTCTCTATTATTAAGTACTAAGTGTGAATGTCTCCTAACTCAGCTAAAATCGATGAAAAGTACCTAAAACAGTTGAAGTGCTCTCATCAGCCGTGCTAAGTTTATGCAAACTGGAGTAATGCGTGAGATCACAATCCGCTATGATCCTGTTCACTTTTCCCACCAACTTCGACGACAGTTTGCTCTTCGGGTCGCTGCATACTTCCTTTATAACTTCAAGAAGTAAATTCTCTTGATTTGATTTCACCTCTTTTAGTAGATCGTCCGTGCTAGTAACTGAATCCATATTACATACTTTATCTGGAATATTTTATAGAGTATCGTTCTTTTTATACTGCACCAACAAAAATATTTAAAATTCGGGTAAACAATGCGCTATCAGCTAATAGTTTGGAAAGTGGAAAGTGGAAACATCAACATCAACAAAATGTTTCTTTACTTTTCAAATTCAGAATGTCGTTATTGTTTGTGTCACAATGACATTTAAAATTGCCGCAATTAAGAATAGATTCTGGTAGATTAATATGATAGTACAAAGAAAATATGACGAAATTAAAAATACTTTCTGTTAATACTTAGTATATGGTTTTTTTACTACCATTATTGTATTTTATTATTACATTATACTTTACATTTAAGTTGTTTGTTGTTTCTAAACGCTAATCAGATACTTTCAAAACTGTCCACACTGCGTCATGTCTCATGTCATTTAGCGATGGGCGATTGTTCTAAAAAAAACAATCGAATAAATCGACAATCGACGGAATCAACAATCGATTGTCGATTTATTCGTAGTAACAAAAAAACAATCGAATAACAATCGACGTTCGAATAACAATCGACGTCCGAATAACAATCGACGTACGAATAACAATCGACGTACGAATAACAATCGACGTACGAATAACAATCGACGTACGAATAAAAATCGACGTACGAATAACAATCGACGTTCGAATAAAAATCGACGTACGAATAACAATCGACGTTCGAATAACAATCGACGTACGAATAACAATCGACGTTCGAATAAAAATCGACCTTGGAATAACTATCGACGACCGAATAGAAATTATACCGCGCGGCCACATACGTGTGCTCAGGATAATGGGCAGGTGCGTCGTGTTGCAAAGCTATCGTCACTTGCCACTGGTTGGAAAATGTAAAGTATTGTATTACATTTTAGTCAATTGTACTATATATTGTTGAGAAATAATTATACCATAAATCATTTTGTATCAAATACTATGGAGTATCATCGATAATCCAGATGTCGTAGTCATCCCCTAGTAGTTCGTTTCATGACAACGTTTTCAAAAAGAGGTCATCTGAAAAATATAATATACGTCTTCATGGCGCATATTATAGAAAAAGATTATCAGAAAATATAAAATATGTCTTTTTAGCGTATATTATAGATGTTATCACAAAAAATTATGTACTCATAGTTGCATTAAAATTAATCGGTGAAATACTATATCTTTGAAGAAAAATAATGTTAACAACGCGAGTAGGGTGTGAAAGTGTGTGGCCACGAGGCGCAGTGAGCAGTGCGAGAAGCAAGGTGTGGACGCACCATTAAATAACGGAATGCAACGAAGCAGCGGAAGGGTGCACGACGCACGTGCGGTTCCCCCCACCCCCCACCCCATATAAGACTGACTCAGATTTCTTAAACACAGAAATTAGGGGCTCCTCGCTGCTAGTAGCTTTGTGTATACTAAATAATTGACCAACAACCAAATAGCTTCGATACTTCTATTTTTACGTAATAATCGCGTATCGCTTGACTGCGCTGTTACTAGTTTTGCGTGTACTAAACAATCGACCAACAATCGAACAATCGACGAACAATCGAACTATCGAACAATCGAACAATCGACGAACAATCGAACTATCGAACAATCGAACAATCGACGAACAATCGAACTATCGAACAATCGAACAATCGACGAACAATCGAACAATCGAACAATCGACCAACAATCGAACAATTTCGATTGTTCGATAGTTATTCGAATACAATCGAAGAATTTCGATAGTTATTCGAATACAATCGAACACAATAACAATCGAATAATTCGATTGTTTTTAGTAACAATCGCGCATCGCTAATGTCATTATGATTTTGAGTTTTGACATTTCATATTTGTTAAGATAATAGGGTTCGTAGATTTATTTTACAGTTATTTTGTACGATCATTTTAATTTTTTTTCGATCTGCGACAATTGAATACGAATAATGCTTAGAATAGAATATATGAAGTTAATCGATAATAATTAAGTAAAACTGCAGAAATGGATGGTGCCCCCCACAGTGCGCAAAACGCGCCATCAGAATCTCAAAAATCGGGCGAAAACGTTGATAAAATGAAAAATAAACATTCAGGTGATTCGCAAAGTACATGTTACTGGTATGTATGTTATTAATTTTGACAATTCTAGTTATAATTTCCAAAAAAATGTGTATAAAACATGTAAGCATTATTCCCTCCAATAATTGATGTTTATGTTTTGACATATTATTATTTGATAGTTTGTATGACAACGTAACGTATTGTTTTAGTACTACAATACATATCTTTTTTCCGGGATATGCTTGAAACGCGTTAAAAATGAATTAACACCATTCTTACTACTATATTTTTGTCCTAACCTAAATGTTAAAGCTTATTACGAATTATACCTTTTATTAGTTTTTTATTTGTAAATATATATTTTTCCAGCGGCAAAGACAGAAACCTGAATATAGTGGAGTTGTTATGTGCTTCGTGCAACAGATGGTTCCATGAATCCTGCATCGGGTACCAGCTGGGGAAGCTGGTGCCATTTATGACTAACTACTTGTTTATATGCAAGAACTGTTCTCCCACTGGTCTGGAGACCTTTAAGAAGAATCAGGCTCGTAAGTTATGGAATGTTAGATTTTTACAGTTAGCCTGGATTGGCACAAATTTGTTAGTAATTTTTATATTCATAGCAAATAAACATACAGACACATAGGTACTTTTAAGTTATTATATATTAGTAATTAAATATTACTATTATATAATATTAATAATATTATATAATATTAATATTAGTAATTTAAAATGGTTCCGTTTACAAAACTCTTAAAAACTTTTATCAATATAATTTGGATATAAGGATACAAATTCATATTAAGCCAGATTTTAAAAGATAATTGGAAGTAATAACAACCTACATATAGTATGTCAAATACTTATAACAACCTGCTCAGTTTAGTGGTCTGATGTAATATGTAGAAGTTTTCTAGTTCAAACTCTTGCCAGGTAAACATCTAATTGAATAAATAAAATGTATGCCCATTTAAATATTTGTATGTCTTTTAAATTAAGAATAGTCAAAGTTAATTGTATAATCTTTTACAGCATTCCCCCAAATGTGTCTCACAGCAATTGCGAACTTGCGACAGGAGAGTTTGAAGGAAGGCAGCAACAGATCTCTGTTCAGTAAGGATAGGGACATCATCCCCTATATTGACCAGTACTGGGAGGCCATGACCACTATGCCTAGAAGGTACATATATATAGTCCGTATCAAATTGCTAGTCTGCTCTGAGTATAGAAATGAGTCACATCAGAACAACAAATTATAGATATCAGAGGGACGAAGGCAACGCGGGATCCCCCTAGCACCCTCCGCTGCCCGCTCTCGCCCGTGGGTACATAGCTGTGTTAGTGTTAATGTATATGCTTGTAGTTGTGTTTGACCTCATTGGCCTCATTGGCCTAAGAGCAGACTAGCAATTTGGTCTAGACTATACCTAACCAATCTATATATATAAAAATCAATTGCTGTTTGTTAGTCTAGCTAAAAGTCAAGAACGGCTGGACCAATTTTGACAAATTTTAGTCTAGAATAATTTTGGAAGTCCAGGGAAGGTTTAAAAGGTGAGTAAATATGAAATATATTTCATAAATAGATTCTGAGGCAAAGTTTGCTGGGCTTTTTTAAAACCTACTAGTAAATGAAGATTGTGACTGGACTGAGAATTGTTGAAATTAAATAAGCAATTGATGGAAAAATAGCAATAACAACATCATGATAACAATGTTGAGATTATGGTGAGAGACAACACAATCAAACTGTAATAAAATTGGAAAGTGCAAGTGAAAAATAAGTCAAATTGCTATTAATTATTTCAATTTTTTTTTAAATTCAATCACATGATTTAATATTATAGACAGACAAGATACTTTTAGTTGCATATATAAGACTATAACACTATCTTACTAGGACTCATAACATTTATTCATCTTGATTTCATTTATTATTTCTAGTCTGAGTCAATGAGAATTAACTAAACTCCAGGTTCTTTCAGAGTAACCCAGTCCTGGTATGCAACTGTCCAGCGAGCCCTGATAAAGGACATTCAGATCCTCTTCTCATATGAAGAGGATGCTAACCATGGACCTTTGTTCGGGCTTTTCAACTTGGAGCTGACAGCGATCAAGCCTAACTATGAGGCCATGATCAAGCAGGGTCAGCTCAAGGTCACTGATATGGGGATTGCTACGAGTAAGTACAGCTTCTAAATTTAAAAAAAAAATTTGGGATATTTTTATTAGAGTATTTAACATTATTATTATGAAGCAGTGATAGCCTATTAATGGCTAGTAATAGGTTAAAAACTCGGCCTCCTGAACGAGGGGTCAGAGGTTCAAATCCTAGGCTATGCACCTCTGATTTTTCAAAGTTATGTGCATATTAGAAATTAATTATCATTTGCTCAAAATGGTGAAGGAAAACATCGTGAGGAAACCTGCATACCTGAGATATCTATATAAAAAAAAATCTCAAAGGTATGTGAAGTCTACCAATACGCATTTGGCCAGCGCGGTGGACTATGGCCTCATTCTGAGAGGAGATCCATACCCACCAGTGGGAAAATAATAGGTTGATGGTAATATTTAACATTATACTACCTGTCATATTTAATATTATAATATATCATATACACCTATATTTGCCAGACTTCCATGGGCGATTGTAGCTTCTTAACATCAGTTGGACTGCAACCACATTTGCTACACCGATTTTATAACAAAAAATATTACTTTTGGACTGTTGACATAATATTTTTAGAATGAATATGGTTCCATTGGGGAGGTGGACGTGTGTGAATGGCAATTGTATTATGAACTGAGGCAACCAGCTTAATCTTCGTCCATCTCCATGATGTGAACCTATAGGCACATTATTCTGCTAATTTTCAACCTGTGAAGTACCAAAAATAATTCACTTAATTAGCCAAAAAGCAGTCTTTTATCTTCTTTATAATAAAAAATAAATTGTTTTTTCTTGATATTTAATATTTATCCTGGCTATAATCCAAAAAATTCCGATCCTTTTTTAATTTCCCTAGCTGCATATTTTTCTTCCCATCCATTAATTCCAACCCTAATTTGGACTTGATTTATAGCCATATAAAATTAGTTTAATTGAAACTAATTCGGGGTATTACGAATCACATCGATCGACGACAATTAGCGTACTGTCATTACAAAGCCTTCGTATCGCGCGTATTACTTATTCGAAGTCTGGTTACTAATTTATTTCCACTGTAGGGCGCTACAGAATATTTTCAAATATTCATATTAGGTCCCTTTAATTTTAATTAACGAATAGGAAACAATGTACGTATATATGAAAAATAGGAACATTAGTATTCACTGAGCCTGCCAAAGTAATTAGCAACACTGGCCATTTGTCTCTTGAGACCATTTAAAAAATTTAAGTAGCCATCTATAGTAGAAGTGGGCTTCGCGCCAAATATTGTCTAAGTGTTAATGAAGTTTGTGTGTGTGCTTGTGACGTTTAGTACACGGAGTACGGCACTTATTGATCTGACTAGATTTCCATACATGTCGCGTATGTCGCTTGTTGGCAAAATACTTTAAATATATTGACAGCCTAGTGGTTGAAACTCTGCCTCTCAATGGCCTGGGTATTGAACCTTAGCACCCCTGATTTTCCAAAAAAATAAGAAAAATGTAAGGAAATCTACGTACGTGAGGGAATTAAAAAACTTTTTCTAAATGCCTGCCAATTCGTACTTAGCTCATAGACTATGCCCTAATATCCTCGTCCTCTGAAAGGACACCTTTGTCCAAGAGGTGGTTATAGTTATGGTGTAGTTATGGTTAGGGTTGATGAAAATATGTTTAGGTATTATAATATCATCTGCTGAATCGGCTCTTTTCCTGGACAGTGTACCTACAACTCACAATATGTAAGTTTGACAGACTTCCAAAACCCTTCAGATTTCTTAGTTTTTACGTTATTTGTTGGTTATGGCTAACAAAGCATATACTTATTTATATGTCAGGTGTTTGGCAATTACCGGCAACTGCGGTTGTAATCGAAACCACAAGGAGTATAATACCGGACCACCTACCTTTGTCTATTTGAATTAATTTATTTTCATTATACAACCTGCATGTTGCATTTCTTATTTTTCTTGCGGTCGAGCATTACCGAATCCAATTTAGAAACAAACTTTTGGACTGTCCTGTCGATGGTAACTTTTAGGTTTACCGCCAATTGGCTACAATCGCTTGAGCAATTGGTTGCTTTAACGATTAAATAATGATAATAAATGATTAACGTGTCTGTCCAATGCTGCTTGGTGACGATTTAGCAGCTTATGCATCTATAAAGTCGCATAAATGTAGACAATTGATACTGACTTGATATACTTTTCGAATGAAAACATGTACCAGTAGGTATGAGCAGTAGCTCGGCAGTCGCTCGAACAACAAATTGGATGACCAGCAGAGGATTAAGCCAGTGTTTTGTGTGTGAAATTTCAATTTCGGCCTGAAATCGGCTGAAACTCTAAGCTCGGCCAAACGTTTGTGAACTTTCGGATTGTGTCCGGCTATATTATCTTCGGGCTCAGGCGTTTTTATGGCAGGCCGTTTCTGTCCTCTTGACCTTTAGTACGCCAACGAACCGCTTTTCACAAATCAGACATTTGTTTATATTTTTTATTCGAAGAAATACATTATTATTAGAAATTCTTAATTAAACAAGTAATTAATTTAAAAAATCAAAAACCCGACTGCATCAAAAAGGCTGAAGTAGAATTTGCAAAAGCAGTGAAATAGGCATTTCATTATTTTTATCCAGAAAGCCAAATACAAAGTTTCATAGTAGGTGTCTGCTTCAAAAACAAAAAATGTTCAAACAATATTATCCTATTTTATTTTATCCTCGTAGTGTTCATTTACGCTATATAAAGAACCTATTTGTAAAATTCCAGCACGCTTAAGTTCAGCGGTTTCCCTTTGCGTTGATCTCAGGCACATCAATTCTCTCATTTAGTCAGACAGTCATCTCCATGTGTATATACGAGTATATATGTACTAGCTGACCCGGCAAACGTTGTGTTGCCATATAAATAAAAAAATGTTAAGGATGAACAACCCTTATCACTTAGGTGTAAAAAAATAGATAGTGGCCGATTCTCAGACCTACTGAATATGTATATAAAATTTGGTGAAAATCGGTGAAGCCGTTTCGGAGGAGTACGGTCACTATTACGAGAATTTTATATATAAGATATATTATATAATGTATGTGTAATCTCCTCTTAATTTCCTTTTTTTTGACACCCTACTCGATAGGTTTGGTTAACTTTTTTAAAACGTGTTACTATTTCGCGAAAAAATTCACCATTTACGGTCTATAAAATATATAACTTCAGTAAATCAAAGTTTCGGTCATTATTTTACCTCGTTAGAGGTAGCATTTCATTATTTTTATCCAACAAGCCTGATACAAAATGTCATAGTGTTTGCTTCAAAATTGACGATAGTTCAAATGAACTTTTAACCCTTATTTTACCCTCTACGGGGTTGATTTTTCGGAGGGAGATAAATAAGTGCGTCCTTGTTTCTATCCAGAAAGCCAAATACAAAATTTTGTAGTAGTTGCTTCAAAATTAAAGGATTTCAAAAAAACTGTTTTCCCCTATTTTACCCTCTTAAGGGTAGAATTTCCAAAAGGCCTTTCTTAGTACTTATTCAAGCTATATAGAGAACCTGTGTGCAAAATTTCAGAACTGTAAAGTCCTTGGTTTAGGCTGTACGTTGATTTCTGAAAAATGAAAAAGTCATTTAGTTAGTCAGTCAGTCAGTCACCTTACTGTTTTATATATATACAAATATGTTTTTATAATCTCCGTTTAATTTCCTTTCATTTGATACCCTACTCGATAGGTTCGGTTAACTTTTTTTTTTAAATGTGTTACTATTTCGCGCCTAAAATCCTGATGCCATGCCAAATTTGATTTTTTTTTACTAACACCTATCTAAGGACACTCGGGTCATTGAGACAAATATAATGACATTTAACTGTTGAAATTCATCCAGCCGTTTGTTAGATCGGATCAAATAAAGAAAGACAAACATACAAGATACGCGCGAAAAACATAACCCTTCCTTGGCAGTCGGGTAAAAATAATAAAAATAACTTATTCGAGTGCGGCTGAACGTCTTATTTTCTAAATTCCAGGAAATTTTCGTATCTTAAAGCAGTTTCAGTTTGGGCCGAAATCAGGACAGAACCCAAAAGTTCAGTTTCGGTTTCAGCTGCAAAACGTGTTTCGGTCGATAACTATTTCATAATAATTGATTCAATCGCTTAACACACGAGTAACTGTCCTACATATAGGTATCTTCTGTGAATCTGAAACATCGTAGTAGCTCGACCTACTTAAATATCACGACACCTTGACATGCTCGTGTTCGCGCTTCGCTTAGTTAAATTGGTTTAAGTGCCACATACGTCTCTATGCATTTTTGATTACAACAGATTCCCGGCGCGGCTCTGCTTTTAAACTAGGTTGCGGTTTTACATTTTGCACGTATGAATACCATTTTTGCAGTAAATGGTCTGTCTATCCTGTTATTTTCTTTAAATTGAGAGTAAGTACTCTAAAAATCAGCCAAATTCGCCATGATCGCGATTTGCTCTTACAGATGTATGGACAAATGTACAACACCGGGTTTTTTACCCCACTGTGAAGGATAATGTTTTTCGGACTTTCTACAGGGGGCGCAATATTAATTATCCAATTTTGTTTTTTAATAAATTTGGTATCAAATAAAAATAAATTTAAATACTAAAAACCATGCTAAAATCACACAAGGAAAATCGTTAATCCTGATTCCTGACGATCCTGATGAGGAGAATGGGATAAAATTATTAAAATCGTGTATTGTCATCGGTTTTTGATAATTGTTCAAAATTATAAATTAATCGGACCATTCAAAGTGGGTAATAATCGAGTTCAAAGATTTCGTTACATACATACATACATACAACACAAGCTTAAAAAAAGCGTGGTAAAAAGTGATTTTGTGTAATGGCAGTCATTACTTGGATCTGTAAAGTAAAGATTTCTATTACGTAGTCACTTTATTTCACTTAGTGCTAGTTATTCAAAATCCAAATTGGATAATTATATTGCGCCACCCTATATGTCTCATTCTTTGGCATGCTCTTTATCCTAAAGTGCTTGATGGATTTTAACATTTTAACATATGAGGTATCGTTGTAGTTGTCTAAGTTGTAGGAGTGCATAGTCTATATTTTTAAGCACTTGGGTTTTTGTTTTTACTTTTCCTGTAATAAGTAGTGGTTTGGGAATATTCAAATATCAAATACGTATATATTGATTAATGAAATGGCAGTTATTTTCATACTGGAGTCGGACGTAATTCCACGTTACTAATTTGCATAGATTACTTAACGTTGACTTATTACTGCAGCATTTCCTGGGTAAGCGTACACGTACTATCTATGACGGAAACAGTACGATCACAGTCCTAAGCTAGTAGATTTAGCGCACTATTAGAACATTATGGATCACTAGCCATCATTTTAACAATTTTCTTGAGTTTTTCTTAAAATAATATAGAAGTAAGCAAACAAGCATGCAGTTCATCTCATGGTAAGATTAATTAAATCCTGTAATTAACTCGTCGTCGTTAGTTGGTCGTTGCAACCCCTGAGGATTAAGATCAAACCAGAAAAGCGCTTAACACTGCTGCTATTTATTATTATCTATCTATCTTTCTATCTATCTATCTGGATTCGAACCACCAAAGGTTTTACCACCATCAATAAAGTAATACTTATAATTTACTGTCATTCATCCATTATCTAGCTCTGTTCGAGGCTTTATAAAAGAAAACTGTATGTACACTCATATATTACGTTTTTTGTAACTCGTACAAAATTGTTGACGTTCCTGATTTAAGCTGTGCGTTTTCTGTTAGTTAATGTTACAGTGTATTAATTAGTCCTTGCGCTCTTATTGATGTGTTACAATGTTACTCCAAGGTTGTGGGTGGTAGAACCCTTTGTGGTTCGACTCCGGCGGCACCACAGCCACACCTATTTCTACCTAATAACAGCAGTGTTAGGCGCTGCTGTGTTCCGGTTTGAAGGGTGTGGTAAGGGAGACAGACTTTTCCGAGGTGTATTAGTCCTCAGGGGTGGTGGCGCATCTGTGCCCGACCTCAGGTAGGAATATCTAATCCTATCTGGGGTTGATTACAGATGTCCATGGGTGGCAGTAGCCATTTACTTTACATGGACTACATGCTCGTCTGCTACTCTTATATTATAAAAAAAATGTAAGTTGGACATGCTTATCAAGAGCCGTACCAAACTCAGGGGAAGCATTAACTAATTAGGACGCGCCCTTAGTAGTAGTAATTTTTTCCTATTTTGGTGACGAATAGGGCATTCCCAATTCTCATTCATGCCTGTTTCTACCTTTATTACTTACATAAAAAGTAGCCTTATAAATACTTTACCAAATTTGTATAAAAAATTTAAATCGCTAGACCTTAAAAGGTAAAAAGCAATCAGTTGAATGATTAACATAACTATAAGATCGCTCGTTTTATCGCGAACGTCCGTACTGCGCTCAGCATTGCGACATACATAAAATTCTAGACTACAGTCAAGTATTGAATAATGACATTGTTCAGAATGCAATTGTGTTTGTAAACATGGACGCGGCACACACACGCCCAAGTACGTACGCACCGGCGGCGTGGATGTGTGCCGTCGTGGTTATTTCCATTTTAACGCTCACATAGGCAGCGTCGCGTTTGCTCCGCGATTTCTCTATCGATTACCACGTTTAATTCTATATACAACCTTGAACTTCATGGCTGGTGAGTGTTCCTTTTTTAATTTGAGTTCCATTTTTTTCGAGCGCCATTTTTCTTTTCTCCGTCGTATGTCGCCCTTGGCGATGTTTACGACTATATCGCATGCATGTCGTTTAGTTTTTTTTATCTTGCCCGGTGGCACAGGAGAGCTATTGATAACGTCGTATTAAAATTGTTATGCTTCGTTAATTTGTATGTAGGCTTGCTGTAAATGGGACGGATGTACTGTACAGTGCCAGAACGACGGACATTTGTTATCTTATCAATTGGTACTGAATTTGTAGCGACGTCGATGACTCGGGTTTCTTATAATATATTTAAGGTGTTTATCGCGGACATACTACATGGATTGTGAGTGTTTTACGATTTTATGGGCTTTATATTAACTGAACTGTATCTGTTATAGGCTACAAGGTTATGTAGACTCGTTAGTTTGTTATCTTAGTAATTAGATGTTGATACAAGGCAAATAATGGTTTTCCCAGACGCGAATAAGCTCCAGTCAGCCAACTTTTAATTTGAAGGCGTAGTCGTGAAAATCAATAACACGAAACTATTTTCGTCACGTTCTAATAAATCTTTTAAGTAGCTCTAGCACTAAGTAGGTAGATATTTTGATATGTTATAAATAGATTTGGTGAATGTAGAGCCACTTAATACAATAAAATCACTTTTTATACGGCCTTTCTCTTTATTTACAATTATATTATTTGCTTTAAATGTTATGTATTCAGTAATTATAATTGTAAATAAAATCAATTAATTAATTATACGAAGGAAATTAAAATAGTTTTTAATTATATGTAGAGTTCCGCTATAATGTAATTTGTTATCGATTATATATTGTATACTATCTTTATAGAGTATTACTAACGGTCCATTAAGTGCAGGTGCTTAAATGCAGTAGATATGTCGTTCACAATTTAGGGCTGAATCAATCTCAACCAGAAGCTCATTGAAGCTTATCATTGGTAGGACATTGGTCCTACCAAATCAAAGAAAACTTTACTATAAATTTCCTAAAATGTAATAAAGTGAGTTGACATAAAAATATCCTTATATGATACATATTTGCAAGACACAATGGGTGGGTTATGTTATGCAACAGTGAGTCAGCCACTTGCAGGCTTGCTAGAGCGGCACGCCAGATGTTCCCAAAGTGATCAGACTATAACAGATAATTTGCGGTCATTGCCATAATTATTACGTGACTACAAATACATACATACGTATACATTCATATATGTATTTTTAATCATGATTTATAATCTAAAGTACATCATCTTTATTAGAAAAATATTGTGTTTGTATGTTTGTCACTTGTATCAGCCAAACGTATCGGCGAAACTGAAAAAAGTAGTTAATAAATTTACCTGAAATTTATACACGACGATATAGTATTTGTAAGAGTGCTTTTATACATTTTTAGTCTGATATCCCCACGGGAATATCAGATTGAACGTGAGTATATTATAGCGTAGCCGGTTTTAATTAGTTTATCTTGATGAGAGTTAAATTCAATAATGATTTGATATTTTATATTGTTTCGCTACTAAGTAGGTTGCAAAACATACTCCTAATTTTATGTAATCGGACTAATCGGCAAAAACAAACTAAAAATAGTGTGAAGGGCAAAACTCCCTTATTTTTTTAATTTGTTAGAAAATAGTACCTACTACTAATGCCATACCAACTATTCTGAGTATGAACCTACGCAAAATGACTCATAATATCCTAATATATATCTGTCGATATATCTACAGCACATTAAGATTCTATTTATCCTATTATATAACGTATCGTACCTAATAATAAGGAAAACATAAAATGCCTGCCTGACCTTATCAAGAAAAATACGAATATCTTAATAATATGAATGTTAATTTACAACTAGCATTCAACTAATTATTTATTCTAGTGCTTAATTATCACTTAAGGAAAATAAAATGTTGAGAGTATTCTTATTTCTTGTATAGAAATAACACGTCACGCGACTCATACCAAATTTCAATACTCAATATTATACTCAATACTATCTTCAAGTATTAATTGAATTAAGTAAGTACTTATTTATTTTTATTTTATTTTTATTTATTTATTCAGACAACAAGGTCCATATTACATATACCTTACAGACTAACACACATATATATATGGTCTAAGATCCGAAGCTAAATCGAACTGGACCGAGCTGATAATAGAATGAAACTCATTTTATAATGAAATTAGTACATTGGGTAATACATTAAAAATGGGTTTGCTAAAAAAATCCTGGACAGGATAATTTTAATTATTTTTAGAAAAATTAAAATTTAATTGAAAATTAAATTTTGCAACATCAAGATAATAAGAAAATTCTATTCTGAGTGAATGTTAAAAACATACAGAATGTGCAGGCTTTGGGTTGCCTATTATTTACGTGGACGAACTACTGGGTTGTCAGGTATAAACAGGTATTTCGCTGGCAACTACTTTCACTCATGATGATAATAGATAAAATTTTATATCAGTAGAAGCGCTGTTTTATTGTGAACACGTTGATATAGGGTTGTCTGCAAAATGAAAATTAATTTTTCAAAAAATAATTAAAATTATCCTGTCCAGGATTTTTTTAGCAAACCCATTTTTAATGTATTACCCAATGTACTAATCTCGTTATAAAATGAGTTTCATTATATATCAGCTCGGTCCAGTTCGATTTAGCTTCGGATCTTCTACTAATACTTATAACTAAATCACGTATTTGCGGCGACGTGAGACGCGAGTCTGGTGACTTCCGGGGGTCCTCTCCGTCCACTATCTTATTGCTTTTTTATCCGAGTGTATGTATGCATGTATCATTCTTTGGCTTGTCGGATTTTAATTATTGAGGTGTCATTGGATTCGCCTAAATTGTGTAACATAGGCTATAATTTAAAGCAATGGGTTTTTTGTTTTTATTATAATTACTAGTTAGAATATTAAAGTAGTAAACGAGGGTCGATTCCATCTGATGGTACTCTTATATGGTTACTGCCGCCCGTCGACAAGTAATTAATCCCGGATAAGACTACATACGTACCTGGGACATACCTGGCCACATATGCATTGTTAACTCTGAAGACTAAGTTGAAACGCTTCGGATAAGTATGTCTCCCTTAACACACCTTTCAAAGCGGAACAGGGGGGTAGTGGTGGTGTATCCGAAGTCGAAGTGTCAGTTTTTATCACCTTTTTACGTTTGTTATAGCCCCGGACTCTCATCGTAAGAGGTGGGGAGTCCGGTGTTCAAATCCCAGACACGCACTATTTTCGATGCAATGTGCGTATTAGCTAATTAATGATCACATGATTTAATAGTAAAAACGTTCTGAGAGACACTTCTTGCTTGAGGGATCTGAAAAAATAAAACCATGACCCATTACTGAATGAAATTTTATGTCAGTAGTTGGGACAATAATAAGTTTACGTTAGTAATTTTATGCATACAATTGACAATAGTCTGAATGAATATTGTGAGAATGTTGATCCGGTTTTTGGTGTGAAAATCCACGGTTTTATAAATAATTACGTTTTGTTTGCGACTACGTCTCTGGATGTAGCCTTTATCTAAATGTCTGTAGGCTCTTCTTACTTTAGCACATAACTTCGAAAAATAAAAGCGCTGCCTAAGACAAACCCCGTATCCATAGTTTTTACGCGCGGTTTCGTTCGCGGTCATAGGATTTATCAATTCTTCGGGAACAGTACTTTTTAAAGGATAAAATGTACCCAATGTCCTGTTCTTAACCACTGAAACGTGTGTTTAAAACTCACATTCGCATTTATAATATTAGATAGGATTGTACATTGTATTATTGTATTTACATTAATAATATAACGGAGATTTTTGGAATGAAATGTAAATTATGTTGATAGTGACACTGTAAATAGGTTGTTTAAAACGTAAAAGATCCAACAACGATAATCTCTGACAAGAAAAACACACGCCGAGCGCACTTCTGTTTACTCTTAAAATAAAAATATGTAATTCAAACAAGATAATGTTGTTACAAGCAATCATGCTCTTCAATTGGATATTTGACACGTATTAAATAAATATTTTGAAACTGTTATTTAAATATATATAACTCAAAGGTGACTGACTGACATAGTGATCTATCAACGCACAGCCCAAACAACTGGACGGATCGGGCTGAAATTTGGCCTGCAGGTAGATGTTATGACGTAGGCATCCGCTAAGAAAGGATTTTGATCAATTCTACTCCCAAGGGATAAAATAGGGGTTGAAAATATTACTTCGTAACGCGAGCGAAGCCGCGGGCAAAAGCTCGTTATTTTTATAAATTGAAATAGCAAGCGAGCGTGTAGTGCCCATGATGGCAAGTGGTCAGCAATTACGGCTTTAAACTACAAATATAATTGAAGACCTTTTAGCAATGAATGAGTTGCTACCACCGCCGACCATAAAACGCCTTACGTGTCTGCCTCACCACGCTTGAGTCACCTTACATCAGTTAAAAGTATCAACTATTACAATAATTAATGTAGCATATCTTTGACAAGGGAAGGATTCTAACAATCCTGTGAAATCTTGATTAGGATAACTCAACGTTTCTAGCAATAAACGATGTTTAGAAAACTTCGATAGCGTGATTCAGGTAGCATGTGGTGCCATCTCTTGTCGTTTTGCGGAAAATAGTTATATAAAAATAAAAAGTCAATACCCAATAGTATCTCCAATAGTATCGATACTATCGACAGTATTTATACTATCGATAGTTGTTTCTTTTTCGATAGTATTGATTAAGGTTTAATAGCAATACATATAACAAAAAATAATCTTGTAATCGCCACAAGTGACTAGTAAGTCTATGTTTGTGTCTCAAAAAACACAGTACAGTATCGATAGCTCGGTGACTCAGAATTAAATACAATCGATACTATCGCTGACCATCAATAGTATAAGCATATTTTATACAACCGATACTATCGATATAGGTCTATACTATCGATAGATTGTCGACAATCTATCGTTAGCATATCGACCGGCATCACTACATGGTATATAACAAGCTTTTTGCATCGGTCTCCATTACCATAAGGATGTTTATTTTTGACAGTTCCACTAGCGGGTAACGTGAAGGGGAGACAGGGGAAGCGTCGGCCGGCGGTGGGCGGGCTGGAGACGGGCGCGCCGGTCGGCAAGAAGGGGCGCGCGAGCGACCTCAGCGCACTGAAGCTACCCTCGCACGGCTACCCCACCGAGCATCCCTTCAACAAGGACGGCTACCGGTACATACTCGCCGAGCCGGACCCACATGCGCCTTTTAGACAGGTAATTAATATAGACCTAAACAAGTGATTGACTGTAAATATTATATTATGCGTATGTTATATTGCTAGATGTGTTTAAAAATATTTTTTTGCAACTTTTACTTGCACGTAAATCATTATCTTCACATTTTATTAGTTGCGCGTAAATCATTAATTCATTAAATGTACTGAGAAACAATAAAGTTGACTAAAATATTGGTAGTAGGGTATATTTTAGCAGAATAGTCAGTTTGGCTAGTGGTAGGTGTAAGCTGCATTGGTCGCTTGTCTTATTGATCATAAAATTTAGCGATAACTACGTACCTATAAATTTATCTTTGCTACATTATTTATGTTGGCCGTGCAGTTGTTCTTTTCCACCCGATGTACAGCCTAATTTTCCATCTCCGCCATTCCCAGGAGTTCGACGAGAGCAACGAGTGGAGCGGCAAGCCCATCCCCGGTTGGCTGTACCGCTCGCTGTGTCCGGGCGGCGTGCTACTTGCTCTACACGACCGTGCGCCTCAGCTGAAGATAGCGGAGGATAGGCTGGCGGTCACCGGCGAGAAGGGGTACTGCATGGTGCGCGCTACGCACGGTGAGTTTGGTATTGGTGATGGTACATCTTTTATATTATAAAAAAAATATAGTTAAAGTTAAAAATGCAGTACGGTTTGTCTTTGTAAGTCCCTTTTCGGCAGATATAAAATCTTACGTATGTGTGTCGGCGTCGAGCGTGCGTTGTGTGCGGCGTCTGTCGATACGAGTAGAGCTGGAATGTTGGCATTTTCGTACTAAGATGGTCATTTGTCTAGGTGTATCCCGCGGCGGGTGGTACTGGGAGGCGAGCGCGGAGGAGGTGCCAGAGGGAGCAGCGGCGAGACTCGGCTGGGCGCGGCGCTACGCCAACCTGCAAGCACCGCTCGGCTACGACAAGTTCGGCTACGCGTGGCGCAGCCGCAAAGGCACCAGGTAAGTTACAGACCGGGCGCGGTTCTACGCGGCCTTGCAAGCGCTGCTCGGCTACGACAAGTTTGGCTACGCCTGGCGCAGTTGAAAGGGCACCAGGTAAGTTACGAACGAGCGTGGTCCTACGCCGACTTGTAAGGGTCGCTCGGCTACGACAAGTTCGGCTACGCCTAGCGCAGCCGGAGTGGCACAAGGTATGTGACACTCAAAAGCGTAGCGACGCAGTACCACGGCGCTAAGGCAACGCGTAGCAAAGCGTTCTTCTACGGAGGCCGCCTTTGAAAACCGTCGAAATAAGCGGGGAGTCACTGTGTCGACGATATTAGCAATGCGGCACAACAACATTTTAACGTGTCTTCAGGGGCAGCTTACGGTTACGCATAGGCTGTGTCCGTTTATTGAGTCTATTAAAAAATAACAAGCCCTCTTTTAATCTTTAGTTCTCAAATTAAAAGCACGCGCATGTTTTATGTTTCTAAATTTGCTCTGCTATGACCATTACAGATTTCACGAATCTCGAGGCAAACACTACAGCAACGGTTATGGCGAAGGCGACACGCTCGGATTCCTCATCGTCCTGCCAGAGAGCGCCTCCACTAAATACACTCCAAATACCTATAAAGATAGAGTAAGTTTTACAATTTGTATATCGGTACTGACAAAGTATAGGTATAAATATTTTTTTTACTTAATTATTATTTTAGAATTACATCTATATAAATAAATTTAAAGTGCATTTATATTATTTTAATTAATGGCATTTTAATCTCAATTCTATGGTAAATACATAAAAACAAATGTCATCTTCTACCCATAATGAAAGAATACAAATTCATCATGTAGACTTTCCAGGCATGAACTGACAAAGTGGAATCAATTGCGTCTTTGAATCTATGACTAGTACTCTAAGCTAGATGCCAATTTTATTTGTAACATGCCTACATATAATAATATGGTTAAAAATTGTTAGTATAGTTCGCGTAAATCTGATAGCCCGCCCTGAATATAGAAATGAATCACGTCGCCATAGCAAATTGTATGACTAGACCTGCTCGCAACAACTTCAGAGCGGACTAGCAGTTTGGCGCGGACTATACTACTGTATTTACTGTTACTACTATTGAAACACACATTCTCATTTATTACAAAAAAAAACTAACTGTATATTTCTTTAATTCCAGCCTCTAGTCAAATTTAAGAGCCACCTCTATTATGAGGACAAGGACAACATCCAAGAATCTCTGAACAATCTCAAGCCACTGCCCGGGAGCAAGATATTCTTCTTCAAGAATGGAGAGTGCCAGGGGGAGGCCTTTGTGGACATATACCAGGGGTGCTACTACCCCTCTGTGTCCCTTCATAAGAATATTACTGTCAGCGTCAACTTTGGACCCAATTTCAAGTATCCACCGAACACAAATTATGCGTATCGGCCGGTGAGTGTTACTTGTTTTTTTATTAAATGTAGTCTATGTAGTAAGTGCTGCTACTGATGCTACGGCCGCCGATGGATATCTGCAATCAAGCCTAGATAAGAAGAGGTCAGCCTCAGATATGTTGTTATCTAAGTGTTAAGATGGAACACATCAGCGTTTAACATTGCTGTTACCAGGCAGAAATAGGTATAGCGTATAATATATAAATAAGTTTTAATTAAATTCCCACTTAGAGTAAACAACTGCCGCACTCGATGCTCTTTTGCTCGAATCTCAATACTGCACGCTCACGAATTTCTCAGTGAAAGAGGGAGAGAGAAAGTTCCATGTAGGAGCGTAACGCTTTTTCCTTATGTGGTTCTATCCAGCTGCGTGAAGGAATTTTATTCTAAAATTCGTTAGACAACTACTAACTAAAATAATAATATTTCCAGATGTCAGAAAAAGCCGAAGAAGCGATATGCGAGCAAACCATGGCGGATCTGTTATACTTGACGGAGAACGAAGGCAAGCTGCGGCTGGACAACTTCAATCTCTGATGGTAGGAGTAGTGGGCGGCGGGCGCCGTATAAGACAAACATGGTAATTTGCGCTAATTGTAGTAAATAATTCTCGCACTAGTATTCAGACTAAAGAGCCATTTAGATGGAGAGAGTTTCTCGCACGTTTAGGGTCGAGAAATCATAAGCAACTATCACAAGCAATAATCGCCATAACATAATCGTATCAAAATGTTTACATACAGGCAAGAACAAAAATTTGCCTACGATTATGTCATACGAGACTCGCATATGACATATCGCCAGGCGATAATTGCCTGAGTTTGTTTAGACGACGAAATTAAAGTAAGGAGAGCGAATGTTTAGACGAACAAAAGATTTTATATTCCTTCGATAACACTGGTCAACAGTGGTTTTGTTGCCCTTGAAGTGAGAGTGGTTTCGAATACTTTTATGTTATTAATATAAGAAACTAAAAACAGTTATTGAATATTGGCTCTAGTTTTTTTTTAATTCATCAATATTATATTATACAAAAAAGGCAGTCAGTATAAGAACAAAAACAAGTATATTAGTAAAAATCTTTTTTTATTAAAAATTCTTATAAATTATCAAGTTTTAATATTCAATTAAGGTAAAAACAAGTGACAAATAACAAAAAAACATATGTATATTTATGTTAAATCTCTGAAAAATATCTTTTATATGCTTGTCTTTTATGACCTTTTTCAGGACAATCTCTTTTTAAAGACCAGCAGTAATCTGCCATCATATGGCT
The DNA here is from genome assembly GCF_041222505.1 of Epargyreus clarus. Lineage (NCBI taxonomy): Eukaryota > Metazoa > Arthropoda > Insecta > Lepidoptera > Hesperiidae > Epargyreus > Epargyreus clarus. The sequence goes on along the minus strand of NW_027332227.1, from coordinate 14,052,060 downwards.
ATTCCATCTTCACTTATACCTTTCTTCCATAACTTTAAGGTCTTGGTGGAAGCGCTCTCCCTGTTCTTCACTATAATCTCCCAGATTCTCAGGAAATCTATCTCTAAACGACTGTGGAGATAGCAATTTTATACTCGTGTGTGCTCCTAAATTCTTAAAGCTCCTCAACATTTTCTGTACTATTTCTTCGTAGTTTGTTGCTTTATTACTATCCAAACAACCTTTAACATCTGCTACGCAATAGTAACAATCATCAAAATGATTTTTCGGCTTCATCCAGATCATTGGAATACCAAATTCTAGTCCGCGGCGTTCTCCTTTTTTCCGCAAACGTAATGACTCAACATAAGACTTACAAACTTTATGAGGAACCCACGACTTATCTTGTTTTTCAATATGTAAACCAAAATATTCTGTATGTACCTCTTTGATATAGTCTGTAATATTTCGCGTCTGTTTTATTGTTATATAAACACCACAAATGTAACAAAAAACGTCTGGGCTATATTTGCAGTTTCTTCGCGTAGTATTCATATTTCTAGAACAAAATAAACATTAATATTATATCAACCAAAATAAAAAAGTACTTTACTACACGGAAACATAAACAAACAATACAAAAACACAATATGGAAATGTTTAATAAATCAAGTATTAACAACTTACCCAAAAGCGCGTTGTGCGTCTTTTAACCTTAAAGAAACACTGATTTCGACGGTATTTACACGAAAAGAGGAGAGGGGGAGTCACGTGAAGTTTATGTTATCAACCTCTGTACTGCATAAGAATAACTATTAACATTTATGAAAACATAACTTTTATGATATTATAATTTGGATGACCTGGAATATCGATTTCAGAGGAAAAATAATTAAAAAACAAAAAATGCCAAATTAAAAAAAAACAAGAGCCATTTCAGAAATTTTATAAATATATTCGAATTTTGTAAGTTTGAAAGTAAATAAACCCAAAGAGATATCCAGGGCAACAAACAAAAAGATATTTTTTGTTGACCTGTGTAATCGTATCTTCGAAATGAGAAACTCTCCATTTAAATGGGCTATTATGAATGGCAATATGGAACTGTTTTAGTACCAGTAGGTACAACAAACTTGAAGTAAATAATAATTATGACTGTAATATATGATATGTCAAAATTATATAGAACTACAGTGAAATAGTATAAGGTAATGATTTTAAATTATTTTCAACTCTTGCAAGTATTACTATACTTCTGCAAACAATATGATAATGACCTTTGTAAAAAGTCAAAATGTTTCTTAACATGACGAATCAACATGAAATCTAAAGTTTCATCTTCATGTGGTTAGATCTATAGGTAATGTATTTTATATGGATAGTATAGTCAGCGTAAAACTGCTTGTCCGCTCTGAATATAGAAATGGATCGCGTCGCCATTGCAAGTTGTATGACTACATCTGGTAGCAAGAACTTCAGAGCGGACTAGCAGTTTGGCGCGAACTAACTCTGCAAGTACCGATTAATAGTTCAGTTAGAGCCAATTGTCGCCTTGAAGTCTGAATAAAGCTAGTGCGAATCGCGCAGATACTGTGAAAGCCCGCCGCTTGCTATCCGTCCACACCTGCATTGATATATTGCGACGCTTCTACACAATATTAATAGGTGAAAATTATACTTAGTCAAAACTAGCATTTAAATATGTCCTAAACATAGTGAAGTAAACGGAAGCTAAAATTATGAAAAAATAAGTAATTATGCAGTTGTCGTGAAATATTAATCTGATTTAGTAAACCATATAGAAAATATAAGAAAAATATTAGTATTTAAATCTATAAAAAAAGTATTAAAAAGATCTTGGGATGAACTATATATGAAACATATATATTGACATAATTTTCTTTAATCAAAAGTGAAAATAATAATGCAACTGATAAGGATAGTGTAAGAAGATGTAATTTTTAGGAAGTATTTGAATAAATGTGTTGAACAATAATTTTGTTTTATTTGTCGTAATGAGTAAACGAAAAATCTTCATTAAAATATAACAGACAATTAACAATTACATCTCATCCTATAATATAACAATAAAATTATTTTAGTAAACTATGATTTGCACAAATATTAGTAAGCTTATGAAATGCATAATCATAGATAGGAATCCTGGAATCACTTGTTGGTATTGGTCTTCCAACATTAACAATGCCAGAAATATTGGTGAAATTAAGAATGTTAGTTACATTCGTTTTTATAGCTAGCAAAGTAAACACAAGCCTTTGGGTTTACTAACAAATTAGTTTGAATACTTTGAATGCCTCATATTATCTCTTCCTTACTACTCTAATAGTCATACTTTGTGGTGATGAGGCATATCCATGAGTAGTGATGATGGCACTGCTCTAAAACCACACCATATTCAAAATCTTAATAGAGTAGGCATAGGTAGTCCCCATTGTACATAAACAATAATTGTGTGTTCAGTAAATGATAATCCTAATTGGCTCAACTGACTGTAATCACAGATCACCTTAATCCACTAACCTGAAACCTCATAATAATATTTACTGATTAACCACAGCCACTTTGAGGGAAACAGTGTAAGAAGTAGGAACAACAATAAAAATATAAGTAAATTAGACAAAACTTTTATTTGCAACAAATTAATACATAGAAAACTTAAAAATCCTAGTATGAGCTAATATTTGAAACTTTGAATTTATTTGGACGGGTTTTCATGCAAATCAATACCCATTCAAACACTATAAGATGTAACATTCACCCTGAGAACAGATTATATAAATAATCCTTGTACAACATTGAACCTCATTGTTACATAAAATGGGAAACAAAAAAGCTTACTATACACTATAATATTTTAATATTAATCAACAAGTCAAGTCGTGTAAAGTGATCTAACAATATTCCTGAGGTTTCATTTGCCAAAACCTCCCATGCAGTTGGGGCTGCTTTCCACAAACTTCTGACTGGCTTCCCACTGGTCTGGTGTTTTTGCTACAATGGAGAGTGCATGGACTGAGCTTCGTATTTCATCTCGTAATACATCATTGACTAGCCGGTGCCTCTGCAAAATAAAATATTTTGTTGGTTAGGTTTTTTGGATAGATGTTATTATTTATTAGTAGGGGACCAGAGTCAAACTCAACCAGGATTTAAGTAAGCTAAGTTATGGATTATGTAAGGATGTAATGTGAGCCATTAGCAAACATAACATCTGACCGAAGATGGCCTACACTTAATATGCACCTATAAGACTATCGAAAATCTGGGATTGATTGGTTTATCAACGACTTTGCTGTTTTTTGAGAGCTAGTTGGAGCAATCAAAGAATACACATAGTATAGGTGAATAGGTTCCAATGAATGTTGTAAATGTTACATAGCATCAATGTAGCCGTTAAAACGCGCAATTTCTATACCAATATCAAATGCAGCACATAGTTATGCAGCATCAACATAAAATATGTTTGTCTGCTAGGGGCATAGATTAGTAAAGATACTTCGCCGCCTTGAAATTGAATGAAGCCACAAACAGCTTATTTTAGTAAGTTCTTTTTTTTTAATTCTTGACAAATAAAAACATTTTTAGAGAAAATTTACGAATAAATAACTAATACTGCGTAATTTACGTAATAAATAAATTATTATTTCAAATATTTTAGGGATATTTTAGCACGGAGACGTGGCAAAACTTTCTTACTCAACTATTTCAATTCTCAAAACTGGGTACATTTTCTTGTTAGGAGTGAGTAATCTTTACTTATCTATGGCTAGGGGTGTAAACTACAAAGTTACTTGATCATGGTTCGCAACGTGGATATACACCATATAAATAAGGTCTGTGTAATTTAATCTCTACTGTACTTTAAGGACCCAACTAATTGTTATGTTGCCATGTTTTAATGAACCATATAGAATAGAATGTTACTGACCTTTAATGATGGGAGACCTTCAAACTTATTAGACACAACCACAACCTTGAAGTGCGTTTCAGACCCTTCCGGCACATTGTGCATGTGCGATTCATTTATGATTTGTAAGTGTGAGGTTTCTAGGGATTTCTGCAACTTCTCGCGCATTGAGGTTTCTACTGGCCCTGGTGTAGATGACATCGCTCTCGGTGATATGCGGAATCCTGGAAAAATAAATTTAACATCTTGTTAAATATATACTTCTTTTACTGAATTACATTTCTTTATAAATATAATTTCTAGTCATCTAAACTTAATTGAAATTAATTTTAATTTACTATCAAAAAACCACCAGAAAATAATGTACACAACAAAACGGTACATGGTTGCTACAAAAGTTTATAGAAACACAAAATATGATATACTAACACTTTGCTTTTTGCTTGATAACTTAACTGTGTTATGAATATTATTCGTATCACAGTTAAGTTAGAAGTAAAATGTTAGTAGGTTTCCCGAGTACCAACACCAAGATTAGAAGACTACACATCTAAGTTGGGAACTAATTCTATGTAATGCTATCTGCATCTTGTTACATGACCCTAAGAAGGTATATGTTCTCAATATAATCAAAACTATCTCAAAAGATTTACAAAACTATAGTAAGGCTCTGATAAAGAACTTCTTAAACACACTAAAGAATCTTGGGATAACCTTTAAGAAATATGTACTTACCTAAGTGAAAATAATATGATAACAGCTGCTTCTTTAGCACCATCGGTATGCGGTTGTATTATAATAATTAAGTTACTGGACTATAATTTGATTTAGTTTTAACGCCGCAAAGCAAAATGCAAAACAATATAAGATAATCAGCTGTTTGTCAAGATTGACGTATCACTGTGTCAATGTCACTTGATATCTGCGTTCCTTTTTAAAAAATATTATTTAGGTACAGAAATATTTACCGGAGTACAAATATCTTTATGAAAATACGGTAGAACTATAAGCATTTAAATTGGAAACGTTGTTTGCTTGAAAAAATAATGAAAACTTATTAAAAATCAGTTAGTAGATCCTGAAGCCCTACAAATTGACAATCATTTCATTATAATGTGAATACTGCTTTATATATGTATATAATTGATATTATATGACTTTATTGTTGTGTGTACGTAATGTCTGGGTGATAAACGGTATATATGTATAAAATAAATAAAAAAATAAATATAGGTGTTCGACATGTTGATTCTTAAACTCGTCTCGAGACTGACCCATTTGCTGTATAACCTTCTTCACAGCATCGGAGAGTGAGTTCCCTTTTTTAGATTACATAGAAAAAAATATTAATTTGTATCTGATTATCTAATCTACAAAGTAAATGAGCCACTATTCATAATATTCTCATGTTTAATAGATACCTAAGCCTCAAATAACAGGAGAATAACGTCAGTTTTACGAGTTCCGAGCAACACCACTTACGCCAAAAAGTATCATAAAGAGCCACAAATCGTGACCCATAAAGCATAAAGCAATAATAACTTCCTCTTATTTTCGTTTGATGGATTGATTTCTCGTTGTATACCGGTAAGAACCGAACTCGTCTAAGAATGTTTCCAGGTGATGGTAGACGAACGGTTTTAGGAAATAATGAGTTCTGAAACGTGATCAAATGTTTTTGAACTAATTTATAGAGCGTTTAAGGTTTTTAATTTATTTATGGACCTCATGGCCTCCCCTATATATGCGTATTCAATGGTTATTACTAATTACTAATCGGTAACAAGTCGACCTGAAATATTATGTCTTAGTTCACAGACTACCACGCTGGATTAAAATCTGTACATACTCATGTCACAAAAATCTTACCCATTTGATTTAGTTACAACGAAAATTTCATCAATGAAAATTTGGACTTAACTTTAGAATTTTTTTTTAATTTACTGTTATTCTACCTAATCTTTTGTGCAAATTAATTTGTTATCATGAGCCAGATATTTTCTAAATTTGTCATGTCGGTTCAATCCAATGGAAACAAACCCAGTGTTTTCCTAACCAGTCCCATTTCGGTGATATATAGCGCGCTGAAATAATATCCGTTTGTCATTCTCACTTTGTGCTTTTTTGCGATATAAATTGATTTAGTATCGGTATGATGTCCTCTTCATTGTATGATTTATAGGATTAGATAGGTGAGGTCTCGTTCGCAATATTACGGGACTGTTGCGGGCGTTAAAATATATTCAAATAAATACAAACTGGAAATTGTTCCCTATATTTCTATTAGACAATACGTATTGTTAGTAAATTAATGTTTGATATTGCCCTACCATCTCATTCTGAGAGGAGACCGTTGCCCAGCAGTGGGACGGTAATGGGTTGATGATGATGATCGCTTTACCGTAAATAAATGTTTTGCTTTTCATACACCCAAACGATATCTTAAACAAGCAGCAAGTGTATTTTTTATTTTGTTTTCCAATTCGTATTTACAGAATCACTATCGCAATATTGTAAATAATTACGTAATAAAATTAACTTCACTATAAAATGTACGAATAAACGTCTGTTATAAATGCCAATATTATAATAGAGGACGCCACCGACAAAGGCGTTCCGTGTTCCCGATGCAGTTGTCAGTGACGGTACGCAACGTGTGTTCCAATATCCGGCCGTCATTCTGCTTTAGGCTGTCCTCACTCGTAGCTGTTACCTGTTGCTGACTGAATTTTATACGACTAGAGACTTTTATATAATATAGTGGCCACTGCCACTGCCAATGGACATCTGTAATCAACCCCAGATAACATAAGATTCCTACCGAAGATCGACCATAAATGCGCCGCTACCCCTGAGGATTAAGCTGGAATGCCTTGCTTGAAATGAAACGTATGTCTCCCTTACCTCACCCTTCAAACCAGAACACAACAGCGCTTAACACTGACGTTATTAGGCAGAAATAGCTGTGGTGATGGTGCCGCAGGAGCTGAACCACAGATGATTCTACCACCTTTAATAAAGTAATAGGATTGGTGATCAAGTGGACCATATACACGGCCTACAGTTTAGAGGCACTATCAAATTGATGGCTTCTTTGCCTAACAATAATGCCGCTAGCTTACAAGCGTAGTGCAATAAACCTGGTCAGGTCTTGCTAGCAACAAGTTACCTGCTTAACATACCCAAATATACGCTATGGATTATAAAAACAATACATGGAAATATTTCGAATATTTGGTCAAGTGTTAGTATAAGAAGACTAAAAACTTGGCGTACCTTGGAAATATTAAAGTCTCAGCATGTTTGTAAGTTTTGTAACGATTACCATAATATTACTTTACAAAACTCTTAAACGAAAAGAGGTTTAAATACAATACGAAACTATCAATAACGTAGACTTAGATTTTGCAAATGCAAGAGTGTACTTATTATATACTATGAAAAGTTTAATAAATCACCAATACTCAGGGTTTTATCTTTTGACTCAAATAAACGTTTAAAAAACGTTAAATGCGGCATTATCCTAACACGCTCGCGTGTCGGAAGCCTTCAGTGCCTAACTGACGCAAGCTTTCTAGCGCAGTGTAATAGGCCTTGTCACGTGTTGCTTTGCAAGGCACAGGTGACCTGCCGGCTTGTCTACATCGAAGCTTTGCTGGAGAAATACATTCAAGCCTTTATTTTGACGACGGGGCAATATCTGAGGATATTCAGACCTACAATATTGTTCAATATTTTAAAGTTAACCTTCTTTAGAGCCGTTATAGGTAACGGAAAATGTAGTCGTGGTTTTTTTGTTTGTTTATTTTAAGTAAAAATGATCGTCAAATACAATACATTCCTTTTGGCTAGCAATGGTGTTCTTGAGAACCACCATTCCCTCTATCTGGATGAAAATGATGATGTTAAGGAATTTTACCAAGACCATACATTATTAATAGTCAACAACATCTGGGTACCACTTTTTGGGGAGATTTTCGTTTAGGGGAGGACTTCTAAGAACTGGTAGAAATAAACTTAATATAATTTAATTAATCTTCGTTACTAATTATCTCAGGTTATTGGTTACATGTTGATTGTTTTTTATTAGATTTCGTCAATATTTACTGCTGAATAAAACTTGGATGGAGGCCTAGATTTGTCTATTCATATTCTATGACGCAATATTTTAAATATTCCGTTTATATGAATGCAGGAGTGGTGAGTGAAAAGAACAAAAATAGTTCATTTTTTTATATACACACCGTCAATGCCGTAACAGTATTCCCTGAGTTAAATCTTTTAATAGTGTACATGAATAAACGAATATATTATATGTCGGAGGAAGAGTCGAATATAACAGAGTTATTTAATATAGCTTGACTTACTGTTACTATAGTATTTTAGTAATGTTATTGGTACTTGAATATTGATTTAAATTATAATTAACAGTCATCGTATAGCTTTCGTATTAGAATCAGAGCAGAGACTTTTAAGAGTTCTCTAGTGGAGTCGAGGTATGGGTGGGGAAACATTGATAAGAACTGATGTGAGTGATCGAGGTGGATCATTATTTTCTTGTGCTTTGGAGCGTGTAGTCACTACCTTGAACCTGTTGCTCAAATCCTTTGTTTTTAAAGTAATAGTAGTAGTATAGTATAGTTATTTTGTAAATCCGAATTTATAAATGTTAAGAACAATAAAAAGTTTGGAAAATGCAAAAGTGCACGACTCATAATGCTTATTTAATTATGAAATATAAAAAAAAAAACTTAAGTCGTTCAAAATTAATTGCCGAAAAAACAGCTGTAGTAGGAAGAAGGTACTGCACAAGCGCCCCTGGTGGAATAAATGTACATAATATCTATAGATATAGTCTTGTAGTTTTCGTTTTTTATTAATTGCAATTAAACGACACTGAATTAATTAATCATGCGCATTCAGTGACCTACAATCGTCGATTAGAATTTAAAAAAAAAAAATTAACTCAAATGATGGATTTTTTCACAAGTTACAGTGTTTTCAGGTTTCACACATGACGGACAGGAAAATTTTTTGACCTATTTTGGTGTTTTTTTCCAATTCTATTGCAGTAAATCAATTTTTAAAAAGTATGGAATTAATCTCCATTAAATTATCTCGACAATAGTATGCAAAATATCTTGATTCCGTGAACTATCAAGGCTATAATAATAAAAATAGCCGCCAAAATGAAGCGAAAAAAATTTTTCGATCGTAAAGCACTCTCTGATGCTTCGCATCATGAGTCGTGCAAAACTGTGATTACTGTATTTGGGCCTGCATCTACCCTATGACAACGCCCACAAAACCCATAGATTCTATCAATGATGTCGATGAGAGCCGTCCTTCTCCGACATATATATGTATCATCTTTTTCATAATTCTGCTTTATATCATGACTTTTATGTCTATCGTCGTTGCCCCGACACTGCCTCTCAAAATGTTCAGGGTTAGGTAAAAGTCCACCGCGTTGGACAAGTACGAATTGATGGATTCCCACATGCGTATTTGAGAACTTTTTTTTAAAGTTTTTCTTTGCCAGTAGAGCAAGTGATGATTACATTGTGATGAGCACATAACTTTAAAAAATCTTAGGTAAGTACATGACTACAATTTGAATCTTGGACTACCCCATTGAGAGAGACAGTTTTAACCGCTAGGCTATTAGATACTAATTTTTTCAATTACAGTTTTCAATTGCACAATCAAATTGTGCAGGGGCTAATTCGATACAACTCTGTACAAATTTGGCTAAGACCTTATGACACGTACTTAATGTAAATACCTGAACAAACTTTCATCAAAGAGTGCTTAGAAAGAAGACAAGGAGGAATAAAAAACAGGTTAATTAAAAGAAATATGACTTCATTCTATCGTCACAAAAGTTGAGGTCAACAGTAGTTGACTAACAAGCTCCTTATGCCATCATTCGACTAATCCAAAGCTTTGAATATAATGAAGTTTATCCAATTAATGAGACTAACGAACGAGTGTGGATCGGATTTGAAAATGTTACGTGGACATTCAGGTTATTGATTAGTATGAGTGCGATTGATTAGTACGTCTCCTTCATTAACCCTTTGTTTTCAGATTGAAAAGGGTTAAGGCCATACACCAATACTATTGAAGTTTTTATTTTCTTTCAGTTTCCAAACTTTATTAACGGAAAAAAAACATTTAATAAATTTTTTGGACCATGGATCTTTGGACCCATGGACTTCTGTAATCAAACCCAGATAAGAATGAAGTTCTATCTGAGGATAACTACAGATGCGTTGTTACCCTTGAGGACTAAGTGAGAACGCTTTGGATAATTTTAAAACTAACAGGAACTTTAGTATTTTTTTACTTTTTTTTCAAACTGCACATATTAGCTGTTAAGGGCTAGTACTAAAATTGTCCATAGTATATACAGTGAAACGTAGAGAAAATATAGTGTATATTATTAAAAACGAGAACACACTGCCCTTAACTTCCCTCCATGAAAGCTCTTAAAAATCATGTCAGCCTAACTTATTTAAAACAAGAAATCCCCATTAAAACCGAACCTTACCACATCGTGTAGTACTTGCAAATATATTCCGAGCACTCATTCGGTGCTCATCAAATAATATCATGGCAACATTTTCATTTGAAATGTGACATTGTAAAAGGAGCGTTAGCTTTCCGAGCTAGAGTCACGTTTGGCGTGGGTAGTAAACGTTTCAATACAAGTATTATTCTGGTAATTCGCGATGCAGTGAATGCTTTTGTTGCGAGCTCACGCCAGCTCTTACCTTTGCAGGGTTGCCAGTTAAGTACATAAAAAGAATGTGAGTTTGTGGCGACTTTAATAGTCTTATTCGCAACAATTTTTCTTATTCCTACAGAATATGCATAGATGTACAAAGCATTTCAATACAAGTATTACTCGTATTCTGGTAATTCGCGATGCGGTGAATGCTTTTGTTGTGAGCTCACATCGGCTTGTACCTCTTCTTTTGGCAGGGTTGTCAGTTAACTGAATAAAAAAATAAGTTTTGCGACGACTTTAATAGTCTCATTCACAACTATTATTCTTTACAATATATAATATGACACGATGTACAAAGTTGCTAACGTCAATTGCAGTCGGGTTAATGACCGCTTATGGCTAAATTAAATTTTACTTCTAACGTAATTTATCGGATAACAAATAACTACGTTTGAAAAATTTCTAGCCTGAGTAAATTAAAATAAAATTGAATAATGTTGGCAGCCCTACCCCGAGTGGTCTGCAAATAAAGATGTTAGTTTCGTGTGGAGATTTGATAAATAGAGTGTCGTGTGACGCACTCGCGGTTGAGCGTGGGACGCTGCTCGGGTTAATGTGGTCTCTGCAAGTTGGGGAGGAAATTAAACATTCATACTCAGTTAGAGAAAGCTGATGCATTGTAACTGTGAAATAATGCCAGAATAGACTAAAGGTTAAAAGATAATCATGCTTATTTGAGCTATGAATGTACGACTTTTAGAATCTAGGATTTATATAGTAGTCTTCTGTCATATTTATTATTATAGACATTATTGAACTTTCTATATAGTTAACATCAGGTGGACTGGAGATCTTAATTCTCTAGCACAACAACAAATGTTCATTTTTCTGAAAGAGATGTTACAAAAGAGCTACATACATTATTGTAGTATGTTGTAGTCGTTAGTAGTGGTTCAGTATAATGGGTATTGATGAGATCCAAAATAATGTTTTCTCTAACTCTGTCTTCTATTTGTTTTTCCTTTATTATATTTTTCTAGAAGATTTTTTGTTGTTTACCTCTATAATATTGTTCAAACTTCACTACTCGTGGCACTTACGCTTATTATAAAAGTTTATTACTGTTATTGTCGTCATATTGCCCATAATGATATTGCTCGTTCATATTGCTTTATATCGAGGATATTCTCTTTATAATCGCCCATTTCGCAATACGTGCCTCTGCGATAGATTCCCGCATTTAGCAAAGCTCAATAAACGTCTTGGCTCGGTTTCGCATTTATACGAGTAGCTATGGAGGAATCTATGGCAGATTAACGAGTGTACAAAAATAACATATAAAACGTGAAGAACTTGATTCATGATCAATTACTATTCCAGCGGTCACTGGTCTTCCTTTCCTATGGAAGGAGTTTTGCCAATTTTCAAGGGAAATGGTAGACTTTACCTACCTACATTTGAGAACTTTTTTAAAGTATTTGCAGGCTTGTAGGTTTACATTATACCCTCATAGCATATGATAGGTAATTTCTGAATCGCACATAAATTTCAAAAAGGTCAATGAGAGAGGTCAAAATTCTTAGCCGTCTTCTGCAGGAACCATGGGATATAATTTAAAAACTTTCCTAGGCTGACACCATAAAGCAAAATAGCTTAAGTGAAATATTTCCCATAAACTGCGGAGTTTAACAGAGCACTGTTTATTCCTTAAACTGTTTATTTTACATAGTTTTTACTAGAATTTTACTTTTAACGGTTTAAGGGAAATTGCAAGCGGTATTCGGCAATTGCTTTGCATTCAAGTTTAGCGTCTGTTTAATGCATTCTAACGACACGTTAAAGTTAAATTTGGGTTAAGTTGTTTTGTCACGAATATTGTAGTAGAAATAAGTCTTGGTGTTTTGTAAGACAATTTATGCTACAAAACAAAACAAATAAAAACATCTTTATTTGCCAAATAAGGTACAAAGTTCTGGTGAAATCTGTCCTAAGATACAAGAATCCTCTTATTTTTCACCATTTAGGCGTGCAAATATGGTTATAAACTTAATTTTATGTTAACATACTTTGTTTTAATCGCATAACACAATTAGTTATAATGGATTGGGATTTGTTTTATGTTACCTCACACGCGGCAATGTCAGTAAAGTTTTGGATGAGTCATAAATACTTCACTTTTGCTATTTATTTTAGAGAAAGAGAAAAATTTACGTGCTGGCCAAGTGCTAGACTTCACGTTTTTTTAAGAACTTTTTCAAAGTCCCCTTAGGAAAATATCGCGAGAAAACCTACACGCCGATGTAGCAAGTGATAATTAATTTCCAATACCCATATATACCTTTGAAAAATCATAGGTGTCTGCCCTGACCACTGAACCACGTGTCATAGTTAAGACCTACGATCAACAATACCAACTAGATGCACAGTCGCATACAAAAATTCACTTAGTATTCTTGATCGAAGCCTACCGCAGATAAAAATATTTTAGAATTTATCAAGAGCATTTTACTTTAGTTTCAGAAGGAAATTACACATAATTTAGTGTTATGTCTATGAAATGAAACTGTCACGCGTTGGCACCAGGCCGCAACCAATATCAGATGACGCTGTTGTGTTTACCAATTAGTGCAACAAAAATCGCCTGTGCGTTTAATTGGACGTTACATCCACTGAAGCTAACAAGTTAAATTGCGTTGGTTAATGTGGTCATAGAGTATGTAATGTAAGAAAGGCAATTACATACAATGTACTTGTTTTAAGCGATATAAGGTGCTGTGGTTTTGGAAAGGGTCTGAACGTTCTTTATTTATCTGATCAGTAACGTGTAGTGGAATTAATCAATCAATTAGATAAGTATTTTAATAATAATATATTGGTTTACCACGTTTTAACATAAGTATGGAATACATTCTGGTAGTTAGACACGGATTCTTAATTTAACAAAAACTTGGTGAAATAGAAACTTGGATCTACAATTTCTGAGCAAATCGCGAACATACAAGTTTAGATACATACTCGTAGCGGTCGAATACAGAACCTCCTTCTGTGAAGTCGGTTAAAAGTAACGGTAATTAAGTTTTAATAACAGCAGTCGCATTAAGAGTTACTATTATGATATAACCGGCGCGATAAAGAAGAGTCGATGATGGAATAGAATGGATAGGAAGCTTTCTACGCAACACAACCAGTAGTGTCTCCAATTTATTTTGGCAGATCTCCAAGAACGGCGGTATTACACCATCAGGTGGTTTGCAAGCACGTTTCCCTTCAATCTCCTAAAAAACTAAACGTTTTGTACAAAATGGAATCACTGACGGGCACACATCGTCATGCTCTGTTGAACACCATTAGGCTGAGCTCAAACTGTTGCCGTGTTTGACTATTATCTAGTTGGGTGAGTTTTGACGATAATTGACCCCTCATTACGTACTGACTGACCAATGAGTCTCAAAGGTCGTAATGACGTTGTCATCAGATTGCTGTTAATGTATGTTGATGTAACTAGTATTGGATTATTGAGGACTAATGGAGTTCGTTCTTATTAGTGATCGAAGAGTTCCTAGAACACTAACACGCTACTGTCGCTTTGATGAGCTTTTTGAATCGGAATTAGAAATTATTTCCAATGAATTATATTGCCGGCAGTTTTATATTAATACGCTTTTGCTCGCGGCTTTGCTCGCGTTACGAAGTAATATTATTAACTAAGAAGATCTATACAAACTCATCCCCTATTTTATCCCCTTGGGGGGAGGAATTGATCAAAATCCATTTTTTAGCGCATGCCTACGTCATAACATCTACCTGCATCCAAATTTCAGATATTAGAATAAAATAGAGGGTGTAATTTTTTTCAAAATGAACTCGTTCGATTCCCGGCTAAGAAAAAAGATATTTTAAAAAACGAATGATGCAGTTTTAGTTTCTATCAAAATCGGCCTCGTAACTCCTTTCAGCATTTTTCGCTAATCCTTATAGTTTCGGATTTGGCCCTGAAGGCCCGTTTGAAAAATTCACCCGGTATATATTTAAAGAAAAGATAAGTAAATGCAAGCGTTCCAGCATAGTCCTTAGGGTTACCAATATAGTCGCCGAGCTTAGGGAAGATTCAAATTCCATTTTGAATTGATTGATTGTGAATGTAATACATTTGTAGTAATGGTTATATTCGTAATGACCACTTACAGTACGAATTATATGAACAGCATTTTCGCTTGCTACTTTCATTACAAAAAATTGGATCACAACGTAATATAAATAATAATATAATGTTAGTCTGAAATTTAGGTTTTTTCTTAATTCAAAGCAATAACCAGTGTAGAGGATCTCACCTCAACAATGGAATGGGCCCTCAAACAGTTCCTTGCGTTTTTGTTCCACTTTCATTGCGTATCTGCGGTGGCGTATTCTTGGGATTTTGCTTCTTACGTCCATTTTATTTATGCTGAATAATAACAGCGACAATTACGTTAATTAAATAGAAATAACGAATCTATAAAACATTTTACGATTTGGTGACTAAGATGACAAAGTATACTCAATATATGTTTGTCAGTTCAAGAAAGGAAAAGGTAATATTTTTTTATTTGTTTGTATAAAGTACCCAGTGAGTAATATGGTACTCTATATTAATTACAATCTAGCCTAATTTAAGACTAATGAGTAATTCTACGCTAACTTAAACTGCTAAATAATCATATAATGAAGGTGGCGTCCTCTGACACTGCACTTCTTTGTTTTATCATATAAGGGAGTAGACACATTGTTCTTGTGTTCTATAATGTTCACTTATTACTACTTCACTAACACTACACTGTCATGTCACTAGCTCAAAGGGTTTAGTTAGTTTGAGTCTTCTCACTAGGTCCGCTCGTCCGTCCTAAGAAAGGAAAAAAGCTATTGATTTTAAATAGTAAATAATAGAAAAATAAAAATAACAAAAAGAACATAATAAAAATAAAAATGGTGTTTACTCATTAAATTTTCTCAGGACGTTTCTTTTACATTTGTCAGACCTCAACTTGTATGTGGGTAGAAGTAAAAATCCATCACAGTTGTCTTTTAATGTCACTTGCGATTAGTCGTCGTCTTGCGTTCGGCGCGTTCGTGCATATTTTCTATATGTGCCCTGTCTTACGTGCTTCCCACGTAGACAAGCCGGGCTACCGCGATTACCTTGTGAAGTGTATAGTGATTACTCCTCAGGTTCCTGGTTGGTGTTCACCAAGCCGTGCCAACTTTGTTGAACCCTGTTACAGCGCTCAGCGTCATCATATGCAGCACGATTGGAGGCTGTAAACCCGCTTGCAGGGCTAGGTTGGTGGTTTAATTTTTTATTATCTGGGAATTGGAACGAGAATTTTATTATCTCTTTCAATTCTATGTATACATTGAACTGTGTAATACAGAGTGATTCTATGTAGGGGGGATTACGGTTCTTACGGCGCCAAGATTTGAATGCGGATCCGTATAGATTTCGATGAGACAAGACGAAAAGTAAGCATAATTTTTTTTGATATCTCGCTTAGTTTTCGAGATATCGATACTCAAAAATTATTCGAAAATTTCGATTTTTTGCGTTTTAAAAGTGAAATTGCCGAGGAACGGCGCGGCGGAAACGGGTGCGACTGGTATCTCCGGATAGAGGAGGACGTGCAGAATACGGTAGAAGAAAAATGAAGAGAATTCGTTAAGAAACGGCGGAGGAAAATGAGAAAAACCAAAAATTTATTTTTGAAAAACGGAGCAAATTATATTTAAAAATTTAGAAAACGGAGAGAAACGGAAGTAGTATGTGCGAAAAGGTATCGTTGAGACGAGTACGATGGTATAAAATAATTAGAAATCGGGCAAAGGACAACGAAGTTAGAGGTGATTGAAATTTGAGTTGGTATTGGTTAGGTTAGGTTAGGTTTAGGTTAGGTTAGGTTAGGTTAGGTTAGGTTTTATTATTATTATTATTATCATAATAATAGTGATAATCATAATAAAGGATAAAATATATCTTCAAAAAATTTTTTCAATAAAATGCCAACATTTTTAATAATGTATTTATTAATATCTTGAAAACTAAGCAAGATATCGAAAAAAAATATTCTTTGTTTTCGTTTTCTTTTCCAAAAATCTATCGAAATACATCATTAAAAGAATATATTTTTTTTTATTTTTCGATTTTTAAATATCGATATCTCGAAAACTAAGCGAGATATCAAAAAATTTTATTCTTACTTTTCGTCTTGTCTCGTCGAGATCTATAAGGATCCGCATTCAAATTTTGGCGCCGTAAGAATCGTAATCGTGCCTCTATGTATAATACGAGCAGGCGAACGAGGCCTGTGTGTAACATACCGAAATCATGTTTGAATTAATTTTTAATTTTTGACACTAATTATTGTTGGTGATTTCCTGGATTTTTTATAACAATAAGGAACAAACTTACACTCGTCATAAAGAACCTAGATGCAACGAGCCGAACCTGTCGCGAGCATTCATGTTCTTGTTTTTGTGGACCGTAATCCGTCTTCATTTTTCGCTCTATTTTGTCAGTTCGGAGAGCCCTTCAGGCGCCCTCTATCGGCGTGTAATTGGATTGTTTTTGAGTGAACGACCCTTGTTATTGTGGCTATGAAAGGCTAACTTCATTGTGACTTGCTCCAATCGTAATTAATACTGAATCGGAGTTCTCAAATATCTTTCGTTTCTTTATTTCATTCCCGTGATGGAATAGCGGTTCTGCCTTTGAGATATTGTTTCTTTCGCTTCCATTTTCCATTTGCTGTTATAAAGATCAAGTATTATTTTTGATGAGATTGGTCAAAATAAGCTATAAATATAAAAATATTTTATTACATATGCCGTTTTAAGTTGTAGGTACCCATGTCTTTTAATAAACAGATAACGTACCTAACATATTGCAAGACATAAAGTTCAAAAATAATTGAAAATATTTAATTACGACTATTTATTTGTAACTTGGGTACAAAACAAACAGGTCTGTGTTTGTAACATTATAATTTTTGCACAAACAAACAATATGAAGTATACTAAAAAATGATAAAAATATAATATCTATTTTTTCACAAACAATTACGTGCCATTTTTATCAGACAATCGCGTCACTGTAAAATCCGTATTTTGCATATCTTTTTAGTTGACCGGAGTACATTAATAATAAAAGCAAAAAACATCAACAAACACTCAAAACTGTAATGAATGCCTGAAGTACGTATGCTATCAATGTGACCCTTATTAATTTTGTACCGAATAATAGCGGTTCATTAACGACGTGCTTCGATTGCTGTCGAGTGTCATACACGTACATTCAGACATTCATTATGGAATGTATGTTATCATACAATATTTATGAGTGTACTTGAGCGATTTTTGCGAGAAGTACGTACTTTGGATGGTAATGGGATTTGTTGCTGACATGCTGACTAGTTTTGCACACATGACTGTTTAAGAATTTGATTTTGTAAATACCCAAAGTCTTTCGAACCTACTTTATTTATTTCCATAAGATTGAGGAATTAATTATAGATTTTTTATCGAAATTCGAGAGTTTATAATAAACGTTTTATTGACGTTATTGATTTACGTTGAAGATTTATGTTATGAAATTTCTGTAATACATATTCTGTAATACGTAAACAGCTTATGCAGTTTTATACATGAAGTCAGAGGGTAATGTTTGTCGAAAGTCTTGACGGATTTTGACATATCGTTGGATTCGTGTAAGTTGTGGGAGTAACTTCATCTTTTAAGTTATACTCATAGATTAGTAAAGATTACTCACTCCTAACAAGAAAATGTATCCAGTTTTGAGAATTGAAATAGTTGCGTAAAAAAGTTTTGCCACGTTTCCGTGCTAAAATGTCCCTAAAATATTTGAAATAATTGTTTATTTATTACGTAAATTACGCAGTATTTGTTATTTATTCGTAAATTTTCTCTAAAAATGTTTTTATTTGTCAAGAATTCAAAAAAATAACTTACTAAAATAAGCCGTTTGTGGCTTCATTCAATTTTAAGGCGGCGAAGTATCTACTAATCTATGGTTATACTATGAAAAGTTTTCATAGCAAAAATAACGATTCTCTAGTTTATTTAACTGGTTTATTATTTTAAAGTTTGTCAATAAAAATATTTTTATTCTTTTTACATTCTGTCAAATGTTATTAATAGACATTTATCCTGTCCTAATCTAATTCCTGTCGTTAGCAGTCGCCTCGTTATGCCCCGAACATCCCCAACATCCCCAATCAGAAAACTGCTGTTTGCAGAATTCGCGCGATTCGCTAACAAATTGGGATGTATCAGCGTTGTTCTTGACATGGGATTATAGGTGATATCGCTGTTAGAATAAGGGGTACAATTGCTTAGCTTTGTAGAAGAGCTGGTCGTTGACGATTTTTCTAGTCAGGTTGCGTTGGGATGATATTGTATTTAGATTTTTTTATGAAATTGCAGTCGTCAAAGAGAAAGTAATCTCTGTGATGTTAGGTGCTCACAGCCGCTCATGGAAATGTATAAACAATTTTGTATGTACTTATGTGAGTCGTACTAATTTAGGGGTAGCAACACAACATTTACAACGTAAGGTAGGATTGAGGTTGATTACATTTACGCTTACGCTCGTTATGGAGTAACGAAACACCTTGTGAAGTGGTGGTAGTTGTATTGACTTTCAAAAAGTGCTCTGTAAAGAATCTATTTTGAATAAAAAAAAAATTGATTTGATATGTCCATGAGCGGCACCTACCATTTGTGGAAGTGCATGCCCGTATTCTACTTCTATATTAAAAAAACATGGTCCTATCTGAGGTCGATCGTGCATGAAACCACTAAGAATTAAGTTAGAAAGTCTCTTAAAATTGGTTGTATAAACCTTACACCTTACACCCTTCAAACCCAAAAACAGTTGCGTTGTACTACTGTTTTTATGCAGAAAGGTGTATTAGTGGTGTCATCGGAGTTAACCTACTTCTACTACCACCTACATCTCTAGTATCACACTTTTACACTGTGTATATAATATCTCAAAGTCTACATCATAGGGCTGATGTAATCTGTTCTCGCTACTACCTTAGTACTAAAACGTAATTACGAATAATACTTACATTACGTCCATTACATCTTCAACACAGAAACTCACATGTAACTTAATCTTTTCTTCACAACAATAACAAAAAACAATAAAGAGATTAAATGTAATAGTTAAATGTCCTTGTAAAATAATAACATGTGAAACTATAACACGCCCACACATGGTTGTAAACCGAACAAACATTTGGAAGTAAATTGGATACGAATGAAGATATGGGTGTCGGGTGCTAGTGCTAATATTATAATCCGATTATAATTACACCTTCACGTTCATTGGTATTAGATTATCGCGAACACATTGATGGTATAGGAAATTACAGTGCTAAGCAATGTAAACAATAAGGCCTATAAATTATATCCATAAACTTATAATATATTCTATTGAAAAGTTTTGTCCTTAAAATTTAAGTTCATTTAAATGTTAAAGAAGGTATATTTCATACGCCTATATCCTTCCTTAACATTGGACATATAATAAACGTCAGTCAATTCAAACCGTTTTAGCTGTTAAGCCTGAAAGTGAAACGAATCAAAAGGATCTTCAAAGTTCAATATTTTCGCGTTCGCAGTTTTCGCGATTCATGGGTCTTCTGTTTGATCAGCACCTAACCCTTAAATAGTCAGATTTTCTCGAAAAATAACCATTACAAACTTGTTATGTTATTTGTGTCTGCGAATAGCGTGAAATTTTGAAGTCTTTAGCATGAATGTCAAATTCTGCACAGGTCTATTACTTATTTTAGATGCGTACTGCTCATTAGCTTTAGGAAATAGTAGCTAATGGCCCTAAAAAGCAGGGATAGTAGTCCTCACTCCATGTCTCAAAAATTACGTTTCCTAGTACATTTCATTCGTACTCATTTCGTGTCATATGAACCTCACGTGACACGACGCGAAGTAATTACTCCAATACTGTACATAATTGGCTAACGATGTCAATCAACTGAACATGAACTAGCGTGCTTTCTTATCAGCCAATCGTACAATTAGCGAAAATTTTAGGTACTTGTAACCTTTCCTACATTTTATTAGGGAGTGGTTCAAATTTGGAATTTCAAACTGGGGATTTCAGGTTGGAATTTTAAGGAAATTCAATCAATGGGAGTGCCATTACCATAATTTTGAAGTTATGTGCGTATAAACGGGGCCTTAGAGATTTTTTATATAATTTAGGAGTAGCAGACGAGAATGCAGTCCACCTGTCCACCATCTGTAATCAACCCCAGATTGGATTAGATATTCCTATGTGAAGTCGGCTACAGATGTGCCGCTACCCCTGAGGACTAAGCTGGAACGCCTCGGAAAACTATGTCTTCCTTACCACACCCTTCAACCAGAACACAGCTACGTTAAACGCTGCTGTTATGAGGCAGAAATAGGAGTGCGGTGGTGCCGTCGGAGTAGAACAACAAAAGGTTCTACCACTTTCCGTTTACAAAAATGAACAACGATTATCGCCAATTTCGCTATACATATTACTAGCTGACCCGGCAAACGTTGTGTTGCCATATAAATAAAAAAAATGTTAAGGGTGAACAACCCTTATCACTTAGGTGTATGAAAAATAGATAGTAGCCGATTCTCAGACCTACTGAATATGCATATAAAATTTGGTGAAAGTCGGTATAGCCGTTTCGGAGGAGTACTGTAACTACCTTTGTGACACGAGAATTTTATATATAAGATGTAAGTATTTCCCTTACGATTAACCTATATAATTATGTACAAGTATTATTATTAAGATGTACTGAAGTGTGCAATAAGCAATATTATATCTATATACCTATTTATAACTATATGTTGTATCTCTTGTCTACATCAACACGATAAACCTCTTGAATATTCACGTGTTGATATTAAGGTTTTGCATAGTTCGTGTTACCTTCAGGCTACTGTCTTTAGCCTAAGTTTATCTTGAGATAAAACTACAGGTAATACTCCATGCGGAGAAGAGTCTAAGAACTCAACGAATGGGATTATTTTATAAATACGTGGAAAGATATCCAATTTAAGAATGGAACCTACATTTCGGAATAATTTCCTCATCGATACGTCCTTCTAGATAAGGCGTCTAGGTAAATCTTTTATTTTTACTTTTTTAATAGGTTTTTTACATTATTAGGTGAATAAGATTCCGATCCGCTAATAGTATAGACCAGGGTCGATAATTTTTGAAACCAAAAAAAATTACAATAGAATGAAACCCATTGGAAAAGGAGGGAAATATGATCAAAATGAAAGGAAAAATAAATTACGGTCGATCCGAGTTCGGGAAGTGGGAGGGGGTGATTTTATAAGGGTAAAAAATGGTTTATCTTGATTTCCGGCTAAACTACACGTCCTATGCGAAAAAGTTAAATGGCAAAGTTGTAGGTAATAAAAAGATCTACAACTTTTGTATTTGCAATTTTTTCACATAACCTCAAAATTTGGGTGAAAAATTCAAAAAACCAAGTTTTTGGTTTTTTATTTATATCTTTTTCAAAATTTTTTTGTAGTTAGTGGAGTCTAGCAAGAAGAGATTCGACAATAAATACAAAAAATTTGTAATTCGAATTAAATAAATAAACTTTCCAACTTAAAAAAAATTGCAGCAATCATATTTTTTTGATGAAATTGTACATAATGATAAAAAAAAATTTTTCGAATTTGGGTTTTTTTCAATTTTTTGCATTTTCTGAGAACATTTCCTATAGTAAGGTATATTTTTTTTTTACACCATCAGAAAGTAGATATTTCAACGAACAAAAAGCCCCCAAACTTTTTGAAAAAAGCTGATATTTTGACGTCAGAATTTTCGATTAAAAATTAGGGTGCTTTTTTGATATTAAGTGAAAATAAGGCGAAAAAATAAATATTTTTAATCAAATAAATTACAGTATATTTGGGACATAATAAGGTAAGTTTTCACCAAATTTCGTAAAAAAAAAAAAAATTTGAAAAAGATATAAATAAAAAATCAAAAACTTGGTTTTTTGAATTTTTCACCCAAATTTTGAGGTTATGTGAAAAAATTGCAAATACAAAAGTTGTAGATCTTTTTATTACCTACAACTTTGCCATTTAACTTTCTCGCATAGGACGTGTAGTTAAGCCGGAAATCAAGATAAACCATTTTTTACCCTTAAAAACTCACCCCCTCCCACTTCCCGAACTCGGATCGACCGTAATTTATTTTTCCTTTCATTTTGATCATATTCCCCTCCTTTTCCAATGGGTTTCATTCTATTGTAATTTTTTTTCATTTTTTACCATTTTTAAAGGCTTCGGCCCTGGTTTAGTAAGAAAGTTATTGTATGTGAAACATGAGATGATTTTACCAATTTTTCGACCTCATCTTTTAGTCAAGTGACATGTGGTGAGATAGCTCTCCACCATAACTTCACGTATTTTTTTTAAATACATGCGCGGTACGCAACATGCATTACATTATGGCGAACGCATCAAATTTTAGATTTTAGGATTTAGACATATTTTAGTGGAGAAACATGTTTTACATAATTTTACAATTCTGACAGTTTTCTTCACAATTCATACTTCGTTGCGGGGAAAAAATGATATTTGGCGAGACGCCCTCCCCCTCCACTTGAGGAAGAGGGCGAAGGGAATTGGCTTGGAAGAGATTTGGCTCGACCTCTTCTTTAAATGCCTAATGTACATAATGGATCTTTCTTAGGACAGCATGAAGTCTAAGTCGAAATGATTCATGTAATTAAGTAACGTAAACTTTAATGGTAAATCGAAACATTCCCAACTCACAGTGTACCTCCTGCAAAGGTACTGCAAGAATAGACTAAGGAATCCTTGAAGACGTGTGTAAACATATACAGAACTGATGCGTTCCATTTGGGTCTAATAAGTGTTAAAAGTAGATAAGGGTTCATTTATTACAAGTTTATTTCAAACATTGACATTTTTAACATTTAACACGCTGACGTCACATAAACATCTAAGCCGATTAGACTAAATTACATTTGGATGAAATTGTATTTTTTCACGTAAAATTAATAATTTTTTACAAGAAAATTAATAAAAATATGCGTTATTTTTAATTTTTAATTGATTTTAATAATCAATCTACCTTGTTAAAACCCATGAAAAACTTCTGGACATTACACAGGCACCCTTTAATTTTGGAGACCCCCGGGAGAAATGTAGACAAATAGAAGTTCGTCTGTCTTTAAAGTCCCATTGTGACCAATTATATAATTATAGTTTTCTACATATCATTGATTGTATCACGTGGACTCCTGACAAAAATTGAAACGGACCACGGGCTGTTATTTACATGAGGCCTAAGCTAGAACACAATAAATGTTCCATCAATATAATACGTAACCTTTTAATCACATACAAAATTCAATCCTTTTTCCTTACTTCCTTACTAATATTATAAATCCGAAAGTAACTCTGTCTGTCTGTCTGTCTGTCTGTCTGGTTGTCATTTCTTCACGCCTAAACCACTGAACCGATTTTAATGAAATTTTGTACAAAGATAGTCTGAGACCTGAGAAAGGACATAGGATAGTTTTATCCCGGAAATCCCACGGGAACTGAGGATGGCGATCTAAAATCGATTAATCGGAGAATCGATCTTTTGGACCAAAAAAATCGATTATTTTAATCGATATTAGTAAGGATTGAATCGTAAACTTTGCATTTGATCAAGTGATGATCTTTAGCAAAGTTTTTGTCCATAAGCACACGAAGGTTTCAGAGTTGGTACGACCAATTTTCGCTAGATGGCGCCACTGGTATTCCAATGAAGGTACGAATTTTCAGTTTTATGTATGTTAGTATGTCATATTATTTTCTTTTAAACGCGGGCGAAGCCGCGGGCAAAAACTAGTATTTAATAAATATTAGATTGAAGCACACACAGGTACCAAGCGGAACAGACTTTTGGTTAGACGCCAAGTGTGCCAATTGTTTTACCTCGCGAGTCTTTGTCCGCTCTACAAACAAAGTGTGGTCAGACCGTAATGAAATTAATTTATAAGGACCGCTTTAATGGCTGTACGACCCCTGTTAATGTTAATGAATGTGTCAAGGGCAAAACTGTAATGGGACTCTATTAACGTGAACTGATTTACATAAATTATTATGTTAGTGCACTCGTATGTAATATGTAGGGAATTCAATTATAGTTTCGTTTATCAGATTACAATATATTTACAATATTCCTATATTGCCTATGTTGCCTATGTTGCCTATGTTGTCTGTGTTGCCTATGTTGCCTATGTAAATATACGATGTTTGTCAATTACTTCATACTCATTATTAATTTTCAGTCTTTGTTGGATGAAAATCGGATAGATTAATTATTAGTAACGGACGTAGATTGAGTATTCGGTCTTTCGTTAGGTCGGTGTTTAGTTTGGTAAATTCATTAATTGTTCATGCATTCCTCAATTCTTCCTGTCAATTATATCCTTTGGTCAGATCATTATTCTTTGGTTACTTTTTTGTCTTTTTTCTTTCGATTATTTTCGATTTCGTATTTCGTTTGGTCGATCCTGTTTATGGAACCAATACAACTCCTGTTATATGAAATTGGTTACAGGATGTCCAAGATCAGCACCATTTAAGTCCATGTACATGCTTCTTGCTTGTATTAGGGATGTAACTGAATTAAGCTGATTAGTTGATCGGTGGATATAAGTATGTATATGTACTCGTATATCTTAAAACTTTTTTTAGAAAATTCTCCAACATGTAGGTTCTATTAAAAAAAGTCAGAGGTCCCTTGAATTCTAATACTTGCCTTAGAGCTCTTATGAGACCTTATGCGATTGAAATTAACAATACAAGGCCATGACACCTTATAAAAATGCATCAGGAGGCACGGCAGTGCCTCCGCCAAGTATTTATTTTAAAATCAGATACATTTTGTGATACATATTTCGGGTGTCACAAATTTTGTAACAACGCACTCAATATGAGTATATGATATCTCGTGTGAACCAAATGATTGCAAAATTAAATCTGATTACTTCACACGCCTGTTTCACAGTTCGCCGGTTGTTTGTTTTCGTGTAATTTCACGGTAGATTTATCCTTGTGATTCAAGGCACTCTGAGAGTTTGCGTTGTCAAGTTAATTCGGTGTGAAAATTATGACAGGCGCGAGAAAAGTATGTCTCGTGTTATACTTATCGTGTAATTTATACGTATCATATTATGTAATGCGGATAATACTCGACGATCTGCGCGGCGGAGAAGAAATCGCTGTACTGTCATGGTTTTGAGTTTGATTCCCAGCCAAAGCGTAATTTTAGTGCTGAATATAGTTTTCTGTTTTGAGTATGGGTGTTTGTGTGTGTCTATGGAACATAAAGTGGCGGTATTGGGAAAGTATAGCGAACCTTTTTTATATTGTCCATAACTTTGAAATAATACAGGTTTCGGGATTCGAACCTCGGGCCCTGTAATTGAGAGACCAGGTTTTAACCACTAGACTATTACTGCTTCTTGTGTTGTACTCGAATACCTACTGTTTAATCTACCCAAGTCCACGCACGTGCGTAGGTTGAGCTTTAGGGACATAAACTGCAGTATTATTCTGTAAAACACGAAATCAAAATAATAAAAAGTGTATTAATTCGAAAATAATAAAATCGACATTACTAATAGTCAGTCTCCTCTGAACACCGTATACTTAATTGTCAGGTTAAAATTCCTCGCACACAACACTTCATCGACCTCGAAAGTGCTTTTGTCCACACTCGAAAGTTTGGCATGTCCAGCTCAATTGCCTTGAAAGAATAAAACACCATCGGTTCAGCTAATCCTTAAGATTATATTAAAAAAAACTCGAAAACCAAGTCCGCAGTGAAATGTCAAATTTAAAGAAGGCGGTTAAATAGGCAATGCCGCTCTTTGGATTGGTATAAACTATTGGAGATTGTACAAACTATTTTGTGAGTTTTTTTTAATGAATATATAAATGAACTTGTGAAGGTGGTAGTGAACCCTTTGTGGTTTGACTCCGGCGGCACCAACGTCACACCTATTTCTACTTCATAAAAGCGGCGTTGGGCGCTGCTGTTTCTGGTTTGAAGGGTCTGGTAATGGGTCTAATCTAGGGTTGATTACAGATGTCCATGGGCGGCAGTAGCCACTTACCATCAGATGGACTGCATGCTCGTCTGGTACTCCTATATTATAATTATAAAAAAAAGCGTCTTTAACCCCAATTGTCTTTATTTTTATAATACGTATTACCTAAATTTCAGTTGTCTCAGAGCAATCAAGATTGTAAGTCACGATTTTACAGAATAATACTCCTGAATACCGTGACACTGAAACTCAGTGCATTATTACAGAGCCTAATATGCATATGCAATTGGTCGCATTGAAGTGCTTTGCGAATACGGACGAGTTTGTACACGCGTGCGGAATATCAATCATTGACCAGTTTATCTTAGTTTAGTTTCTGTGCATAAGAGGATTTGGCTTCAAGGGATGTTCTCAATTTAATCCCTAATTTCATACTTTGTTTATTTCTGTTAAAAAATGCTTGAAGAATTCATTATTGTTTACACAAAACGGTATATATTTTCCAGATAAATTTTGTCGCCTATATTTTGAAGCTCTCTTCTCTTCTATTATACTTATTCTTTTTCATTAAACTGTATAAAATGTAAACAGTAAGTAAATAGAGTTTGAAATCATAGACACTTCAAATTAAATTATTTGTTTATATACATACTACGAGTGTGTGTGTGTGTGTTATCAATTAGTTATGGTAATATAATCATAATCATCATCAGTTTGCGGTGACCGAGTACTAGTTGTGGTCTTAACGGGGCTTGACTAGTATTCGGTCCATGTCTGTCCTCATGAGCGGATTAATGTATCTATAGTATAAAATTCCTCTATACAGGGTGAATTTTTAAAACGGGCCTTCAGGGCCAAATCCGAAACTATTGGGATTAGCGAAAAATGCTGAAAGGAGTTACGAGGCCGATTTTGATAAAAACTAAAACTGCATCATTACTTTTTTAAAATAACTTTTTCCCTAGCTGGGAATCGAACGAGTTCATTTTGAAAAAAAATACACCCTCTATATTATTCCACTATCTGATAGTGTTGCTTATAAGGATCAAAATCTGGGAAGTAATGATAAACGACAAACTAAAGGAAAAGCCTCAATTTTAAGAAAATACATATTTTTTTATATTAATTTGGCAGTTAAGTTTCCGCCATTCATCAATTTAAACATTTCGCGTATTAACAATTTTTTGGCTCAATGTTTCAAATCATTCAAAATGGACGTTTTGTTCTTCAAGAATTTATATTTTTATGTCCGACTTAGTTAAGGTCACTTTTTGGACCATTATAATAGATTTACCTTGCTATGGGCGGAGTTTCGTTTAATACAGATGTAAAATTGACAATTTGCGAGAATGTCTTTTTCGAGTCAAATCCGAGTGATAACTAAACAAAGAGATATAGAAAATTATATTTACTGTTGAAACGTAGTTATAAACAACAAACAATTACAATTTACTATTTAATCACTTATCTATTTTATTAAAAAATAAATCCTAAAAACGGCGGTAATTTACTTGCCAAACTATTACTTTCCCATACTAAGCCGTATGTCACGGTTATAACATCGAATAATTAGTTGATTAACCAACAAATTCTTCAATGGTATGACTTACGTATGTTTCTAAAGAATTACACATAAATCATTTGTTATGTATAATCCTTAAGGATTAGTATGGCAATGTATGGAAAAATATGTATTTTCTTCAAAATTCTCCTTTTCCTTTAATTTGTCAAATAACATTACTTCCCAGAATTTGATCCTTATAAGCGACACTATCAGATGGTGGAATAATATAGAGGGTGTAATTTTTTTTAAAATGAACTTTTCGATTCCCGGCTAGGGAAAAAGATATTTTAAAAAACTAATGATGCAGTTTTAGTTTTGATCAAAATCGGCCTCGTAACTCCTTTCAGCATTTTTTGCTAATCCTTATAGTTTCGGATATGGCCCTGAAGGCCCGTTTTAAAAATTCACCCTGTATACTAATTTCCCTAACCTTTGCAGGCAATTTTCAATAACTGAAGGGTTATAGAATATCCTCTTAAAGGATAATTCTAAATTTCACCAATTCGCATTGGAGAAACATGGTCAAAGATTATTTCAGTTGCAGCCACTTGCAATTCGGTGTTTCATAGGTTTGTTTTGTGATATAGAAGATGTCAGCAAGCATTCCAGTTACCTGATGATGGCTACTGTCACACACTGCCATTTGTAAGCAACCCCAGATAAATTTAAACGTTATTGCAGAGGTTGGAACAGACGCGTTGCTATCCCTGAGCACTAAAATGCCTCGGATACCTGTGTCTCTCCCTTTAAGCCGTAACACAGCAACACTTAACACTGCTGTTATTACCCAGAAATTGATGTGGCGGTAGTGCCTCTGAGTCGAATCTCAAAGGGTTCTACCACATACAAGAATATATACAATACGCAGACTAACCTTCGCCAATATTGTTCCATATGTACTGTGACAAGTTAGCTTTTCTTTTCTAGAATATTCAAACTTGTGAAACACGAAAACAATAAAGAGCTTCCATTTTTTAGTTTTTTGCTTAATGGCAAGTTCGGGAACGTGTTATCGTATTCACAAGCGTGACTACGAGAGAAACATGCTAACGGAACATCTAGCATAATATTCTGACAAAATCGAATATTGTCGCACGCCGTATGACTCCCAAATAATGTACGCTGAATGTAGACCAAATAGAAGAGACGTCGAGGCGAGCCCGTGTCTTCATTCTCACAAAACATGTTGTTGGCGAATTTGGCGATGCAAGATATATGCTGCGGATCAAGCGTGCTGTTTGGTTGTAATTTTATGTAGAGTTGTGTGATTCAGCCTCGCTCTTCGTCTGTTCTGTTTGGACGATTCCTAAAAACGGAACTTATGGGTTTAAACCCAGATTTTTTTAAATGCACATGACTTTAGTTTAGGAAATGTCAAAAATCTGATGACATAATAAAACAAATGATGTGCCAATTATGCACCACAACCACTCGTTAAATTATTATTTCGTCTACCGCTCAATAACACAAGCAATTATTTTGAAGCCCCCCAAAAATGTTATCCTTACCACAAATTAACAAAAAAAAAATACAACAATAGACAAAGTAAAAAATAATTTAAATAAATGTTGATTTTGTACATAGTTCTGAAGTCGGATCCTAACCATATTTATGTGGGACCAACTTCCAGCTCGTCTCTACACAATAAAAAAGAATAATTGAAATCGGTCCACTAACGGCGGAGTAATTCGTGTAAATACATAATATATACAGGGTGAATCTCCATAAAGTGCACATATTGAAACAGCTAAAATTAAACCGCATTTTGTCGACAAAAAAAATAAAAAAAATAATAAAAATTTTTTTTTTGGGTTTTACGACCTTTTGAAGTTTTTTTTTTGGAATTGTGCACCTAAAGTAAATAAATCGCTATAACTTTTGAACTAAAAGAGTTATCATGTTCAAACAAAAATTACAATGAATGCCAATTATAGGCCGTACTGATCCATGAAAAAAAAAAAACAAAAAAGTTTATCTTCCCAGAAAAAAATAGTCAGATTAGTGTGAAGAAAGCAATTTTTTTAGGTTAAATTTCAGTAATCGTGAATTTCTTCAAAATAATCTAGGCTTTTTATTTTATTTTTATTATTTAATATAATTCTACGTCGTATTAGCTTTCAAACACTAAAAAAAGCATGCCTCTAACTTAAGTATAAAGTTTCCTACGAGCGCTTAAACAAAGGCAGTTCTTAAGGGTGTTGGTAATAAATAACATTTTTAATACAAACTAGTGTTTTTTTTTTAATTATTAAAGATTTATTTTATTACTGTTTTATCACTTTAATATCGTCAAAAATAAGAAACTACCATGAATTTACCATTGAAACATATTTTTGATAGTTTCCTTTATTTATATTTTGGACATCTAATTATGGGTCGGACTATACCAGTTTTATTAGGGCGCAAGTGCGTCGCGTCTTTTTTGAAACGTTCCTAGCAAACTTTATACTTGAGTTAGAGGCGTGGTTTTTTTAGTGTTGGAAAGCTAACTATTTAATGCAATTCTACGACGTAGAATTGCATTAAATAATAATAAAAAAATAAAATGCCTAGATTATTTTGAGGAAATTGATGATTACTGAAAATTTTACCTAAAAAAAGTGCTTTTTTGCACTAATCTAACATTTTTTTCCTGGGAAGATGATTTTTTTTTGTTATTTTTTTTTCATGGATCAGTACGGCCTATCATTGGCAATCATTGTTATTTTTGTTTGAACCTGATAACCCTCTTAGTTTAAAAGTTATAGCGATTTATTTACTTCAGGTGCACAAGTCCCAAAAAAAAATTCAAAAGGTCGTAAAACCCAAAAAAAAAAAAAAATAATTTTTTTAATATTATTTTTGTCGACAAAATGCGGTTTAATTTTACCTGTTTCAATATGTGCACTTTATGGAGATTCACCCTGTATATACCGGCCGAATTGAGAACCACCTCCTTTTTGAAGTCGGTTAAAAATATCATAATTGCAATAATTAATCTTCATTGCGGACGATTGCGGATTGTTACACATTTTAAAGATTTTTTTAGATAATTCGCAGCCATGTTTCCTTTGTTTTCTTTCACTATAAAAGCAAGTGAAAATTATGTTACGCACTCTTCGAGGGAAGCGCGTTTCGAAACATCTTAGGTGCGTAGTCTTGAAATTCCAGACAAACGGTGAGAATTTACCACTATCACTGCTTTTTTACGTTAATTTAATTATAGCGTGTTTCGATGCGACCTTGCCGCTATTTTCAGAAACATTTTGAGAAACACTGAATAAAGCGAGGCATTCTTTACAGGCAGACTTGTTTTATGCCTCTAACGAGCTTTTTTTTTTTTTTTTTTGTTGACGAGGGGGAAACCTTCAAAAGGTACCCGATGCCTTGGGAGCGACACAGGGTTATGTGGGACTCTTACCGCACTAAAACCCCCCCGGTGGCCGTCCTCAGCGCTGCGTAGAGGACTCCGGGATCTCCAAAGGAACGCAACCGGAGTCCTCTTAGCGCATTGCCCCGTCGGGCTCCGCCCAGGTGAGCTTATCGCTCACCGCACCGTCTGGTGCATACGACGGTATGCGACCACACATACCGCCGTCCTATGCCTCTAACGAGCTACGAACGCTAATATTCCGTACGAGCTGTGCGCGCAGTTTTACTTGCGTTTAAAAGTGTATATTTTCAGGGAATTTTGTGGATTTTTTTGGGCCATGATCCTAATTTTCTTTCTAAAATAAAAGTAGCTTTAGTCACTCCTTATGACTAACTGCTAGTGAAAGTTTAGTCAAAATCGATACAACTGTTTCGGAGAGTCTGTACAATTGTATTTTGTTATAAGTGTCTATACACTTTTATTTGCATTACGTAAAAAGCGATTATTTTGACTTTACAAACAGACACTTCAATTTATTCATATGTATAGACGTAACATGTCTTTTCACGTATTTTTCCTCACGTATCCGCCTAATTATCATACTAATATGTCTCGTAAATGTTCCATTATTCTTTGTGCTCGTGTTGAAATGTAATTTTATTTCCAGTAAAGCGCTATTTCGGTAGACGTTGCCATTAATATTTGGGATTCTTTAGGTTGTTGCAACGTAACTTGTGATATTTTTACGAACTTCGATTGTTTATAGAAATAGGGTTTTTGCACGGCGATCAATGTTAAACCACTGTATTATTGTTATTCTATGTCACTCCTAACAAGAAAATGTAACCAGTTTTGACAATTGAAAAGTCACTATTTTCGTGTTTGAAAAACATAAAAAAAAAAAATAGTTTTTAGAGCATTTACTAATGAAACGATATTTCTCCGCACTTTTTCTTCGATTTCGTGTTGTCTTTGCACCACTTAATTGCCCATATTAGCATTGTTCCGTGTAAATCACACCATGACAGTTGGAGACGTAATGGGAAAACCGACAGCCATTTTACGTATGTGTCTTTCATTTGTAGTTTCCTTCAATTACAAAGCGGTGAGATATCTTTACTGATCTATGTGTTAAACAAATAATCGAGCTTATTACAATCTCATTATTAGATCAACAAGATCTCAGTTTCTTACGGAGAATAGTGTTTTTCCTACGTATTCATGTGTGTATGTTTGTATGTAGGAAGGACTATATGTCGCATTATTAAGCACATCGGGCTTGCTACTTGACCGATTTTAACATATTATTAGGTGTTGTTGTATTATTTTAAGTTGTTCGAGTAACATAGGCTCATTTTGAACTAATATTAGCTAAAAATTTTCGGCCAAAACAACGGCCAATTATGACTGTAGTTGATTTTTTGGCATTTTTTTGGCTGAAGATGCCTGAAGTTGCAGTTTGCGTCGATGACTATCTATTTGAGATCCATCACAGACGCCAGTCGGCCTTTGAGATTGTAACCGACTTTATGTTTTAAAGCTTGGCATGACCACGGTATAAGGATCTATACTGATCTATAGATACTTATACTGACTCTTCCTGAACTAAATTGGTGCGTTGTGGCTGTCACAATCAAACTACTAATCAACCACTGTCATTTAGTGAATTACTGTCCTTAAAAACATCACCAATATAAGGCTCTCTTACAGTTTCATTATTAGAGACACTATTACACAACAATGGGAGCGAGACACAATAAATGGACACGAACTAAAACTACGTGCCTCGTTTGCATACAGTACGTTTAGTTATAGTGCCTATTCATTAGGCACAATGCCTTAATAGGCGCTGCGCGAATCAAAAGGGTATAAAAGTACCCATTAGTGTAGGGTGACTAGTTTTATGTGAAGTGGTGGACTTTTATTGTTTGGTGCTCGCTGGTACTTGCAAAATGTATTTGTAGGTGGTATTGTAAGGTAGAAGGTAGAGCTAAGTAGGTAGGAGCAGTGATAGGTTAGTGGTTAAGAAATTCGGCCTCTTGATCGAGGGGTCCGCGGTTCAAACCAGGCACGCACCACAAAGTTTTCAAATTTATATGCATATTACAAAATAATTATCACTTGCTAAAACGGTGAAGGAAAACATCGTGAGGAAACTTGCATACTTGAGAAATCTTAAAAAAAGTTTACCAAAGTATGTGAAGTCTACCAACACGCACTTGGCCAGCGCGGTGTACTATGGCCTAATCCTTCTCATTCTGAGAGGAGACCCATACCCAGCAGTGGACAGTAATGATGATGATGATTGTAAGGTAGAATGATATTTGGTGTGGAGCAGTTCCTGCGTTATGGTAGAAGGGTGTTGATGCCAGCTGACCGACACCATGACTATGAGGGACCTTTGGGAGTGGTAACGCATCTGTGATCGACTTCAGGTAGAACCTAATATGTCCATAGGCGGTAGATACGACTTAGTGTAAGGTGGATTAGATACCTATTTGAATACTGACTTTTATCTAATAAACTTTAAAAACTCTACATAAACACTTATTAAAAAGATGTTAAAATTGTTTATTGCCAAAATAAAGGCTAATTTCTCGTGTTCGGTCATATTTATTTTCTAAATATTGAAATAGATACCCATTTAAACAATCGCTTTAACTTTATATACAATAAAAACTCTAAATAAACACTTATTAAAAAGATGTTAAAATGTTTATTGCCAAAACACAGGCTAATTTCTCGTGTTCTGTCATAATTATTTTACGAATGTCGAAATAGATACCCATTTCAATACTAAATTAAACCTTCTAAACGTTAAAAATCTAAATAAACAATTGTTACAACCATGTTTAACATGTTTATTGCCAAAACACAGGCTAATTTCTCGTGTTCTGTCATAATTATTTTACGAATGTCGAAATAGATACCCATTTCAATACTAAATTAAACCTTATAAACGTTAAAAATCTAAATAAACAATTGTTACAACCATGTTTAACATGTTTATTGCCAAAACACAGGCTAATTTCTCGTGTTCTGTCATAATTATTTTATGAATATCGAAATTGCTTTACAAAACATAAACGAAATATCATCCGTTCAAAACGGCTTAGGAGCGAACCTCCAACAATGCGAAACCTGTGTTCAAATTTAATTAAATAACAGTTCAAAGAACAGAGAAGCCGCATTAATTTCTTAAAACCCGTATCTATTCATTTAGGGTCTGGTATATTACATTGTTATAAATTACGTTAAATGGAAAATAATTCAAGCCGATCGCATTTAAATCCGTTAAAAAAATACGATGTTCATATAAAAATCTGATGTAGGTTTTGGGCAAGTAGTTTTGTATAATTAGGAATTATTGTATTATTAGAGCTTTGCATTTTGCACACAAGTACACAGTAACATATAAAATTATTTAATTTATTATTTTTAATTACTTATATTGCGATTGAAATTGAAATCGGAATTTAAAGCTTCATAAAAATGATGTTCTTTAAAAAGCAAATGGACGTAGAGATTACAGTTGGCAGTTGGCGCCTAATAATATTGTCATAATATTTATTTTTGCATTTTAAGTAATATGTATTTATGTATTTAAAAAACAACCTTTACACAACAACCTTTACAAACAACCTTTACAAAAATAACCTTTACACAGGAACACTAAATGTTAGGCACTGAATAGATATTTTAAGCACATAAAACTGAAACAACTGTGTTTTCAAAATTGCCAATTTCTAAGCCGGTGCCTATTTGCACGACATCAAAAACTTCAAGGCACCTAAACGTAGTAAACGAGGTCAAAACAGATTTAGACTGACAACAACGAATGGGCGCAAAAACTGCCACAAATGTTTCCAGCTTTTTCAGCTTCAATGAGCTACAAAAAATATAAGTAATGATCGTGTATTGTAAGGGTTTTGGTTTGGAGCGAATGGGAACTGAATTTACATTTTGAAAATTTTAACAAGTTCTAATGAGATAGTTAAGACAATTTTGTATTATTAAACATCTTTTTTTAAGACGCTTTTATTAGCTTGGGTTGTATGTAGGTATGTATGTACGTTACAGTAATGGAATCTTTGAACCCGATTTCTATCCCCTTTGAACGTTCAGTTTAATTAAAAATTTTGAAGAATTATCAAAAAACGATGACAATACACGATTTTGAAAAATAATAATGTTATTTCCCTATAACTCAAATGTACTGGTACTGACCTATAATGCCATCTTGTAGAATGATTTTTAGGATTCCGTACTCAAAGGTTAAAACGAAACCCTCCGCTGTCTGTTCGTGAGTCACAGGGCTTTATCTCTTAAACCCTAATAGATAGACACTTGATTTTTTTACAGACGATGCATAATGATGGTCGCTATAACAACAAATACTAAAAAATAATAAAATAAATATAGTTCAAAAAACGCTTTTATGGTAAACTCAACTAAAAAGTAGAAAATAATTTTCAATCTAGGAATCAATTAAGGAACAGTAAATAGTATCTATAATTGTGGAAAAAGTGTGGGGCGCTCTTCGAAATCTGATAAGTGGAGCACCCCACGCTTTTTTCACAATTATATTATTTACTGTTCCTTAATTGATTCCTTGATTGAAAATTATTTAAAATATCTGTTACTTATGACACATTCTATCTCAAAAAAGTATTCGTTAATTCCTTCATACATGAAAAGATTCATTCATTCTTTTTATCACCTTACTTACTGAATATAAATAACAGAACTGAATATTCATTTATAATAATACTGAATATATTCATCCATTCGTTCAAACATTCATTTATAATTACTATTTCTTGCTTGTAATATCGAAAGTTCAGGTATAGATGCGCGTTCCCAGAATTTGGGGAGGCACTTCGTGTTTTATGATATCTAGGTACCTATTAATTTAATGGTGGAGTAGTCACCATAACGGTTTGACGCGCAAAGGTTCCTGGGTTCTATCTTCGGCCAGATAATCTGAATTATGAATTTAGATAGGTCTCTGTTCTGAGTCTGGATGTATCCAGGGATGGGTTACTACTCGTCATTGGTGGGTCCTGGTACCTGGCACGGCACAGATAATGCTAGTTTGGGGCTATGAAGTTTTATAGTGTGAGTACTATGATATACATGTGAAGGTGTATTGACCTCAGTATTGTATTTCACATATACATTCTTGTTAAGAAAAGTTATTTCAACATAAACACGACTTGCTGTTCATATAATACTGGAATACCGAACAACTTTTAATATCCGGTCTAGAAATATTCTAAGAAAAATAGTCAGGATTGATTTAGTCGAATGTTGTCGGGTTTGCTTATTATTTGTTGATCTTTTATATGGCTGCAACCCTTTGTGTCCTACTGCTAGTCACAACTGCTGTAGGGGTTGGAGTATGTTCCAATGCGGATTGGTGGAGGAGCAGGCGACGATGTACTATATGGTAGGTTTGTCTTCACACAGCGCTTTTATGTGTGTGGGTTCCTTTTGTTGACGAGGGAGAAACCTAAAATAGGTATCCGAGACCGTGGGGCCGACACTGGTAACCAGTAAAACCCACCGGTGGCCGTTCTATTGCTATAGGGCTTCGGGATCTCTATGGGAGCGCAACCGGAGTCTTTGGAGCGCGGTGCCCCTGTCATTACCATTGCATGTGATCACACATACCGTCTTCCTACTCGGAGTCACTGGCCGGGTGGTTCGAGTGGGAACTCTTGCTCCCCACAACCCTTTTAGTCGCCTCTTACAACAGGCAGGGAATTTCGAAGCTCTATTTTGGTCACGAGACTACAGGGACAATAATTGTCAGCCCTAAGAGATTCTAGCAAAACTATGAGCTATCTCACTGAGAGCATTGCATTTTATTTTTCAAGTAGAAAATATACGAACAGTTTATTTACTTAGGTTTGATATACTGGATCATATTTTAAGGAATATTCTATACCTAGCTTCGAGATCACTCAAAGGACTCTTTGCCGCGTAACAGCAAAGAGCACTCAGTAAGAATGCATATTTTACGTTTATGTGAGAGAAAGACCTCTATATTTGTTTACTGTTGAGGTAGTAAGTCACATTATAAAATTGTGCTTTGTGACCTGTGCTTTCGTATTTTATGTTTTAAGGCCCTGTAGTCAAATGGCAAAAAACAAAATCATAAATTTATCTTGTTCGTCTTTCTGTGCGTCCGAAACAAAAGAAAGAAAGTTTCTCTTATAAATGTTAAATAAGCATTCTAATATTTTACGTTATAGTTCCAAAGATTGATATTGAAAGCTAGTTTGCAAAACATCTTAGGAATTGTCCTTAACCAACCGAAATTTGTTTCCTATTTTACAACATTCCTATTCTCGCAGAGGTTAGACCACCACCCATATATAAATTTAAGATAAAGTATAATATTCTGAACTGAACCAAGACTTTAATATTAACGTTTCATTTCTTCAACTATTATTCGTGAACTGTACGCATATTCAATAGATTTCTGCCTTTAGTAACTGGTCACACCGCACGCTAAGAAATGGGTGTTAACTTCCAATGTACTCTATTTTACAGACAGATGTACCCCAAGATTTCCTTTGTTGTGTGTTCGTAATGTTACAAAAGATATAAGATAAGATGGTAAAGCAGATTCACTTTTTAAAGCTTTCCATCTTGGTCCTAAGGACTATCTACGTGCCTACCAATCTTGGGAGGTGTCTGGAAGCAATAAGAAAAAAGTAAAAACACATTTTCACTTTTCACAGATTCTTCACATTTTTTTTCCACTTCTTGTATCTATTCAGGGTTTTGGAAATTACGTCAATGACAGATAGTGTAGTAGTACAGTATGTTTTCTAAATTTGATCTGTAGAATATTTCAAGACTAATTAAAAACACTTCGTCTACCTTTAAAGAGTCATAATGTTATATAAATAATATTTTATCGCTAATCGCGTGACGTCACCTGTGAAACGAGTTCCTTACACCGTTCCCATTAAGTGCCTTTACCATGTTAGGGTAGGTAAACTAGAGAAAAATGTTTGGGTCTGTTGACAGAGGGTCTTCCTTTCCTGCTTAGCACCTGTGTGATTCTTGGCGAAAGTGTATTTGGCTAACAAATTGTAGACAACCCTTATGCGTACGGAGGGTAAATGTGACGAAGTAATGTTATGGCATGGGGTCTCATGTAATGGTTTTGCGTTTGTACATAATAAGACTGTAGGAATTTACAAGTATAAACAAAAACATGAGTAAATATGAAAGAACCTAGGCCGCTAGATCTATATCCTAGACTCAAACCTTAGACACTAAATGTAGACACCGTCTCTAATGTTATCACCTGACTAATTTGACTTTTCTGTCATTACTCACATAAATCGGACAGTCATAAGTTGAAACTCAGATGGTATATTTATTATATTTACATTTATTACAGAGGGTCTCGGGAGGTCGTATTCGGAGGACGCCAATGTGTGCGTGCTGCATCATGGTCGAACGGTCGCCAAAGGAAGCAGACGACACCACTTATAGGTACTCGTATATATTTATTTTTTACAATTACAGTATTACCCCCAGTGTACAAGGATACAAAATTACATTTTGGATAAAAACCAGCGATCTTAAATCATACACCAATCATAATTTGATACACCCATAGAGATAGTTTATTGAAATCAAAAATACTTTTAAAAAGGTGCAGCGTTCTTGCCAGTACAGTTAAGTTGTCTGCCTCGCCTTTAATATCCGGCCTCGGACTGAGAGGATCGTCAGTGGCTCTCGATAGAGCTTCGTATTGCAATGTCAGTGTAGTTTTGTTAGACTGAACGACTTTGTGTTGTGTTACTTAGCCTTTAATACATAGTACAGTGTGAGACTTAGGTTTATTGAAACTACGTGAAATATAGTATTATTATTTTGCTAATATGAAAGGCTGATATAGTTAGGAAGATTTAACTACATGTATAGAACAAACAGCATGATTAAGTAATATAGTTTCAGCGTCTATCATTGCACTTACGAATATATCTCTCTGCCTCGCTTTAATATCCGGCCTCGGACTGAGAGGATCGTCAGTGGCTCTCGATACAGCTTCGTATTGCTATGTCAATGTATTTTTGTTAGACTGAGATTGATTTGACATTGATACGACTTTGTGTTGTGTTGCTTAGCTTTTAATACATTACAGTTTGAGACAGGGTAGATGTAGTCAGAGTCTATTTGCATTTAATTTACTTTGTGTATTATTTATGTTTATTTTATTTCGTCAGTGTTGTGGTATGGATTTTAAAAACTCTTAGTAAGTAAATTCATTTTTACCGAATAACCGAAGTTTAACATCTTAGAAATAAAATTTCGTATAATCAATTAAGTAATTTAATGAAATCGAATTATTTTATTGTTCCATTGTTTTACTACTAAATACCTACGATACATGATAGCACAGATTAATAAATAGTTACTACGTAAATGATAGTATTTAACCACATGAAATACAGTATTATTATATTGCTTATATTAAAGCCTGATATATAGTTAGAAAGACTTTACCATACGAATAACATAATTTAACAATAAAGTTTCGACGTCTATCATTGCACTTACGAATATATCTCTCTGCCTCGCTTTAATATCCGGCCTCGGACTGAGCGGATTGTCAGTAGCTCTCGATACAGCTTCGTATTGCAATGCCAATGTATTTTTGTTAGACTGAGATCATTGATAGGACTTTGTGTTGTGTTGCTTAGCTTTTAATACATTACAGTTTGAGACTTAGGGTAGATGTAGTCAGAGTCTATTTGCATTTAATTTACTTTGTGTATTATTTATGTTTATTTTATTTCGTCAGTGTTGTGATATGGATTTTAAAAACTCTTAGTAAGTAAATTCATTTTACCGAATAACCGAAGTTTAACATCTTAGACATAAAATTTCGTATAATCAATTAAGTCATTTAATGAAATCGAATTATTTAATTGTTCCATTGTTGTACTACTAAATATCTGCGATACATGATAATATTTAACCACATGAAATACAGTATTATTATATTGCTTATATTAAAGCCTGATATATAGTTAGAAAGACTTTACCATACGAATAACATAATTAAGCAATAAAGTTTCGACGTCTATCATTGTGTACTACTTACGAATATATCTGTCTGCCTCGCCTTTAATATCCGGCCTCGGACTGACAGGATTGTCAGTAGCTCTCGATACAGCTTCGTATTGCAATGTCAATGTATTTTTGTTAGACTGAGATCATTGATACGACTTTGTGTTGTGTTACTTAGCTTTTAATACATAGTACAGTGTGTTATATCTGTCTGTTTGTTTTATGTATTATGTATTAAGTACTATGTAACCTTAATTGTAACAGGATGTTTACCGAAATAAATGTTTTCTTTCTTTCTTTCTTTCTAATACAAGCAGGCATGATAGTTAAAACTGCATGAGATATAGTTATTATTATTTTGCTTAAACTTTGTACATAATAAGAAAGACTTTACCAAACATATAAAACAAACAACTTAGGTAATAAAAATTTCAGCGTATGCTATTTACGAATATATTATGTGTCTGCCTCGCCTTTAATATCCGGCCTCGGACTGAGAGGATTGTCAGTGGCTCTCGATTTATTTCATTTCATTTACTTAATTTATTATACACTAGCTGCCCCGGCAAACTTTGTACCGCCTCAAAATCTATTTATCAAATATATTTCATATAAAATATAGCCTATGTTACTCGTAGATAATGTAGCCTTCGAATAGTGAAAGAATTTTTAAAATAGGTCCAGTAGTTTTTGAGCCTATTCATTACAATCAAACAAACAAACAAAGCTTTTCTCTTTATAATATTAGTATAGATGTTTATTTTATTTCATTAGTGTTGCGGTATAGTTTTTAAAAAATCTTAGTGAAATCATTCTTACTGAATAACCGAAGTTTAACATCTTTGTTTTATTTCATTGAAATTACGTATAATCATTAAAGGCATTTTATGAAATCGAATTATTTGATTGTTCCATTTTTATAGCACTAAACATGATAGTATTTAACTACGTGAAATATAGTATT
Source organism: Epargyreus clarus (assembly GCF_041222505.1). Lineage (NCBI taxonomy): Eukaryota > Metazoa > Arthropoda > Insecta > Lepidoptera > Hesperiidae > Epargyreus > Epargyreus clarus. The sequence goes on along the minus strand of NW_027332227.1, from coordinate 14,010,278 downwards.
ATTGTTTTGCTTATATTAAAGGCTGATATATAGTTAGGAAGATTTAACTACATGTATAAAACAAACAGCATGATTAAGTAATAAAGCATTGCACTTACGAATATATCTGTCTGACTTGCTTTAATATCCGGCCTCGGACTGAGCGGATTGTCAGTGGCTCTCGATACAGCTTCGGATTGCAATGTCGCTGAATATCGAAGTATTTTTATTGGAATGACAATATCGATGCGACTCGTTGCTATTGTTAGAACTGTTTGATTTTATATTTGCCTTATAACAGCAGTGCGCTATTGTACTGTGTTTTAAAGCGTGGTAAGGCAGATTTACTTTAGTAGGTTTTCCTTTAAGTTTATGTAGCATATTATTATCATACTTATCTGAGGACTCTGAGGTGTTCCAAGTTAGTTTTTAGGGTTCAAACGCATCAGAGGCCAAACTTGTTTAGGAATCTAAGCTAATTTCTGTTTGATTACAGATGTTCGTGGGCGGTAGCGGCGGCTGGTAAGTGTACCGCATGCTCGTTTCCTAATTATTACTTTTTTCTTTTACGGTGTTTACTTTCAATTTACATCTGCGTTATGTAGCACGTATTTGTGACGGATTTGAAATCAAATACCAGTTTTTATTTTTTATTAAATTAGTTACACATATCAATTGGCAACATTGATCAATTATTATAAAGCGGTCCGTATGCCCAAATGAAATTAATTTAAGTAGGAAGCTTACGTTATTTTATATCTTATCTGGGCTTGAATTTTTGTCACTGCCTGTATTTGTCTTTATATAATATTTAGACTACATTTAAAGTAATATTTACGAATGTAAAAAATTACCAAAATAGGCACCTACGAGTAACACTTAGTTTCGTTCCATGATCAGATAGCAATTATTTTTACGAGTTACACTTTCATTACAAGATTACAGAAACTAATACAAAACAAAAAGTTTTAATGATTACAAGCGTTTAGAGCAAAACATTCAGGACGTGTACGTGTAATTCGATTTTCCGCACAAACAGGACGAAGTTTGCCGATAATTGAACATCTTCCCGGCATGAAAGGGTTAACAATCTATCTGTGACTGAAGCATTTTTTATTTTTATTCCACCTATTTCTCTGAAAGGATTTCCCTTTGATACATTTGAATTTGAAGTTCCCTAATTTTAGATAAATATTCAATTCAGATATGTTTTTGGACGATATTCATTTTTAACGTTTGATGAGAATTATTTATTTTGGTCCACCGTTTGTTATTTGCTTATTTTTAAAAATACAATTTTGATACACTTAGATAGACGTATAATAAAGTGTACTATATAGATTTCGATATAACAGAAATATATACACTTTATTAAAGACCTGAATTACATAAAAACTAATAACCCTTACTACTACTACGATAGATTAAGATTTTAATCCAAATATATAGCCTTTATTAATTCTTTTATAATCCGACTGAAAGTTCATATTACAATTTAATTTACATAAAAAAATTATAACTACATTCAGTACTTTTTCAATTACTTCGTGCAAAAAATCTAATCAATGTACAACCATTAGACACGTTTCTTAGTAAATGTTTTACACAGAACTGTAATTCAATTTTCCCGTCTTGCTGCAAACAGCGCCACGGCGAGCAAACAGTTAGTTTGCCGATAAGTGAGGCTCACTGTCGGTCAGCGTGATAGGGTTAAACATTCGGACGATAATTTAATTGATCATTTTGCTAATGGAACGTTATGTAATTTCTTATTATTCCTTTCGGGATTTATCAAGAGCTTTAATACAGATGTATGAAGGAGGTACGCTTAGCAAAGGTGCGAGTAGTCCACGGTAATGGAGAAGTCTATTGTCAATTTTGTACTTTTTGTTGTCATAAATTGTAGTGGGTATTCATTATACTGAAACACCTCAACTTATCATTTAGGAACCATTCAGTTTTTAGGGGTACAGCAGGTAGGCATTGCAAACAAAAGGATTATTCTTTTTTAACATGCTTTTTATTTTTTCTTCATACTTTGTTTCGTATTGGAGATTAACGTTATCATTACTGTATTAAGATTAAAGTTGGCAATTATTAAGAGCTTTTCTAATTATTTCTTTCATAATTATTGTTTTTAGTAGAACAAATGCCAGGAATTCTTAAACGTATTATTTAATATGTATTGATCGTTATGTTTCGTGTGTTCGTAATATTCGTTACATCCTAGACACGGTAATTTAATTTTCATTTCGCGTTTCAAAGAGCACAGAGCGGGAACCAGTAAATGCTTCACAAACAATGAACGTTTGCCCGTAAGTGAGGCGAGGGATCGACCAGCACGATAGGGTTACTTCGGATACTGACTTAAGCAATAAATAGGTACGCTAGTTTTGTTCAATTTCATTTTAAAGTGTATATTTTTTGTCTTTTATAATACGAAGGTGGTAGAACCCTTTGTGGTTCGACTCCGGCGGCACTACCGCTACACCTATTGCTACCTAATAATAGCAGTGTTCGGCGCTGCTGTGTTCCGGTCTGAAGGGTGTGGTAAGGGAGACAGACTCTTCCGAGGCGTTCTAGCTTAGTCCTCAGGGGTAGCGGCGCATCCGTGGCCGACCTCCGGTAGGAATATCTAATCCTATATGGGGTTGATTACAGATGTCCATGCTCGTCTCGCATGTTCGTCTGCTACTCTTATATTATAAAAAAAAAACAAAATACAATAAGGAGGAGCGGAGAAGAGGCTCGAAAGAAGGAAGGTCTTTTTTTGGTGGACGACCCGCGTGGCGAAGCGGTTACCATACCGATCTGACGCGCAGAGGGTCCCGGGTTCGATCCCCGGCCAGACAGATATCTAAATGATGAATTTAGATTTCTGCTTCTGGGTCTGGGTGTTTGTGTATTTGTCTATGTGTGGGTCCATGGCACCCACGACACAGGGAATCCTAGTGTGGGGCTGTGAGTGTAGAAAGTGTGTGTGAAAGTGTGTTTTTTATAATGTTGGAATAGCAAACGAGCATCCATTCCACCTAATGGTTACCATTGGATAGTAATAGTTCGACATCGAGGCCAAGACATAGTATTACGCTACCGTGCATCCAACAGTTCAGAAATAAACATGTACATGTCCTTTAACGGGGAATAATGTGGTCGTAACCTCGTAAAGTACGGGAATGGAGATTTATTCGGGAACTGCTCCTCCTACTCCTGTAATGGTCGCACTTCACAATATCCCCTTGGGGGTATACTCGTGTAGAGATTTTTACTATGACCTTCTGTTGTTATCATATTTTTTAATATAAAAATGTAGATACATCTTAAATACAACGAAGCTGGGCTGAAATATACAATTTTGTTTGATTTTGAACATATTTATGTACTTGTATGTTATAATATTGTAACAGAAAACGATATTTATTTATTTTTGAAGATTGAAGTTAGAACTGTTCTTAATACTATTTCGGTGTCACTGCTGCACCTATTTCTACTTTACAGCAACAGTGCTAAATGTAAAAGAGATAGGTCCTTATACAAGGTGATACATACTCCTCAAGGATAGCAGGTATCTGTGGCTTCTAACCAGGACTCTAGTCCTGTCTGGACCTAAATACATTATTTGGCAGTAATCACTATTATAAGTGGTTTGCCTGCTCGTGTCCTACAAAAATACAAATAATATTTTTCAAAATAATAAAATTATATATAATCTGCTATAAGCAGACAAGGCTGTACAAAGCTAGATTTCAATATTACGTGAATTTTAAAGAGCTAAATCCCCGTGAGAATCGCGCGCGTGTGATTTAACCGGGTCCGATTTATGTTTGTAGGGCACGCGAGTTGCGCCGCCTTGGTTGTGTGGTGCAAGGTGTAAGTGGATTTTTTTTTTTTTTTTATAATATAAGAGTAGCAGACGAGCATGCAGTCCACCTGATGGTAAGTGGCTACTGCCGCCCATGGACATCTGTAATCAACCCCAGATAGGATTAGATATTCCTACCTGAGGTAGGCCACAGATGCGCCGCTACCCCTGAGGACTAAGCTGGAACACCTCGGATAAGTCTGTCTCCCTTACCACACCCTTCAAACCGGAACACAGCAGCGCTTAACACTGCTGTTATTAGGTAGAAATAGGTGTGGCGGTGGTGCCGTCGGAGTCGAACCACAAAGGGTTCTACCACCTTTACAAACGGGAAGACATAATTTCAAATTAATTATCCCAACCTACGGTGTTCTAATTTTAAAAATAGTAGACGTGTATTAACCGGGTTTGAGGGTAACTTGAGCCGCGTTTGATATCGTGCTAAAAAGTGTAATCTGACGACTGGCTTTGTAATCATTGAGATAATGACTTCAATAATTTGTAATGTAAGTAAGATATTCTTTCAAAATTCATTTAAAAATGTATTCTTTTAATTTTTGTTAGTATTATAAAGTAGCAAGCCTTTATGTCATTGATTGTCTCGTCGTTAAATTCAATTCAGTAATTCCAAAGTTGACCCATACAAGTAGACGAAGCTTATTCAATATCAAAGACGGACCATTATGTAATTGTAGTATTTTTCTGCGTATTTTTACATCAGAAGGTAATTAAATCAAGATAAAATTAAAGTCCTAGCTGAGGTCGGCTACAGATGCGTTGTTACCCCTGAAGACTAAGTTAGAACGGATATGTATTTTTCTCTTGCCATACCATTCCAGCCGCAGCGCTCAACACTGTTGTTATTAGGCAGAAATAAATGTAGAGGTGGTGCCTCCAGAATCGAACGATAAAAGATTCTAACTTCAAAAGCTTGTGAGTTACCAAAATAGCACCTACTTAGATGTCAATCATAGATATATGCCGAGTTTTAATATTTTTCTGTAGATCTACAGATCGCTTTCCACTTAAACCTTGTACTCGGAATGGAGATTTAATTGAATTTAGCGATACACGCTCCCGGCCTCGCATTTTGGGACGGTGTTCAATAAAAGGACGAGCCAGTTCATTCCTTTTTAAGTTATAAGTAATTTCACTTATTAAAGCTTTTAAGTCAATTCCAATAAGCTTAAGTTGAGGTAAAAGGTTGGATAGGGTTAAAAAGTTAGTAACCCCAAACTTAAGGCTTAGGAATAATTTGATTATAGGCTCGTAAGGCCAGGTCGGGCCAAAAGTTAAGGCAGATTTGCTTGACGAGCATTGTATTAATTAATAATTAATCTATTTCTTACTCGGAATAACCTCAAAAAGTTCAGATCAAATATGCGTTGTATCCTGAGAACTTAAATTGAACCTTCCCCTTTAGTTTGAAGGTGGTAGAACTCTTTGTGGTTCGACTCCGGCGGCATCACCGCCATACCCATTTCTATCTCATAACAGCAGTGTTAGTTTGAAGGGTGTCGTAAGGGAGACATACTTTTCAGAGGCGTTCCAGCTTAGTCCTCAGGGGTAGCGGCGCATCTGTGGCCGACCTCAGGTAGGAATATGTAATCCTATCGATGGGGGGTCGTCTGGGGTCGATTACAGGTGTTTATATCTATATTATAAAAAAGTGTGTCTGTGATTTACTTTAACTGCTGCTGCTATAAAATCCCAAAGCCATCTTACATAATATTAGAACAATGAGTTAAAAAACGTATTGTTTTAAGTCATTGTTCTAATAAGAATAAGAATAACTTTATTCATAACAAATTTCACTTACAAAACTTTGTAATACAAAAACTTAATTAAAACTAAGTACAAGTAAATAAAGTGTTGCAACTAGTGCCTACGCTACTGTTCTAATGTCATGTTACTTCTAAAATATTCATATTAGACATCTGTAATAAATCCCAGATAGGATTAGATACCTCAGGTAGGACCTGAGGTCAGCCATAGATGCGCCGCTACCCCTGAGGACTAAGCTGGAATGCCTCGGAAAAGTATATCTCACTTCCCACACCCTTCAAACCAGAACTCAAAAGCACTTAACACTGCAGTTAATTGGCAGAAATTGGTGTGGTGGTGGTTGTTGACCGCCACATTGACCTACACAGGGTTCTACCTTTAAAACATCTAAGACATTTATTATTTCCTCATTTTAACAACGAGTCAACTCCACAGTTCTCATTACTTAACACTTACCCAATAAATACTCGAAAGTCGATAAAACTGCAGTGAGCTTGCACCAATGCATGTCGTAGAATTTGTAAAGCAGCTTCCCGACATTAGACATTTGGATGGACGGTAGCATCAGTGTTACGATACGACGTTGATACGATCGGTTTACGTTCCGTTAACGAACACGTGAGCGCGGTGTCGTAAAATGTACCTTGTCGAAACACTGCTTTCAGAAGTACGAGCGGAAAACGTTTGGATGTGGCATTTTTCAAAACTCGAGAAGTGAGCATATATCTGATTTTAAATAGTTTCCGCTGATCATGGGTGCTGTCGGTCAAGCCGGCCACATGTACTAGCTTACTTCAAAGTAGAACACGTTATATAGAAATAATAAATAACATAATGAGGTGTCGCCGCTTGTAAAGATCATAAGAGTTGTATATTAGATTAATTATGTACTTGCCTATCACAAGTAAGTCCCGAACAAGATAGAAGTCTGAATAACTATGGAAGTAGTAGAACCACCCAATATTTTCGGAAACAAACAAAGATGCTTCTTTACTATGCATCGTCACACCATTACTGTAGCACTGCTGGGGTACGGGTCTCCTCTCACAATGAAAAGGATTAGGCCTTTCGATTCGATTAGGAAACTCGGCCCCTCGATCGAGAGGTCTAGTTTCAACCACTAGGCTATCACATATGCTATGGAAATCACCTTATTATAATTCTAAATGAATATTCATCCGAACAACGTAATATTATATCATCTCGCATCCTACCTGCAGTAACGCCATACATCATCTTAATATTGAATTAGTCACAGTAATTAGACGCGCAACATGACGTCACGGCGCATACATTAGCGAGCTCACGAGGTCATAATCAAGTTGTGCTGAGATGCAATAGTTCATGCATGCTAAATAATATGCATAATAAATAATAAATGCAAACAAATAAATGTGTAACTTCAATCACGAACATCACGCATGATTCATGTATTTGTCATTAATAATAATGAGTTACGATTTCATTTAATTCAAATAAGTGTTCAAATTTTCTATTTGAACGGTCAATTTGAATTTTCAGAAATGAAACCCATTTTCTTTAATTGAATCATTTGATACGTTCATTGCAAAAAAAAATCGGGTATCTTATGACACTCCAAGCAAAGTAAACCTATTTACTCTTTAAAATAAATTCAGCCGAGTTTTCAGTCAAGCCAAATATATTATAAATTGCAGTGGTACGTGAACATATTACAAAAATATTCTTAGTACCTATAGAAAAAGAGTAAAATACTGCGACATCCATTAATTTCTTAGCTCATCCAATTTGTTTCAGCCGTTTCAAATCGCAATACTCGGAGCTTCCATTCCTCCCTTTACGATCCGTTCTGATGTCGTTTGATCGCAACTATCGCGCGTGTACTGTAATTTGATAGTATCTGTAAACATAAAACTTGCTTCAACTTATAAAGAGAATAAATAGTACTTAATGTTATAGCAGCCATCCATATACATGCTTTGTAAAAAATTCAAGTGTCTATCTATTACGGTTCAAGTGATAGTGCCTAGTGACAGAAGGCCGGACCGGCAGACAGTAGAGGCTAAGTAATAGGGTTCCGTTTTTACCCTTTAGGATCGGAACCCTAAAAATGACGCAACCAATTCGCATTTTTCATTTATCTAAAATTTTAATATATTCCTAGTATAGTTCGCGCCAAACTGCTAGTCCGCTCTGAAGTTGTTGCGAGCAGGTATAGTCATACAATTTACTATGGCGACGCGATTCATTTCTATATTCAGAGCGGACTATCAGTTTTACGTGGACTATACTTATAGAAAAAAAGTAAAATACTGCGACATCCATTAATTTCTTAGCTCATCCAATTTGTTTCAGCCGTTTCAAATCGCAATACTCGGAGCTTCCATTCCTCCCTTTACGATCCGTTCTGATGTCGTTTGATCGCAACTATCGCGCGTGTACTGTAATTTGATAGTATCTGTTCAAACATAAAACTTGCTTCAACTTTCAAAGCTGAATGGATACAATATATTTTTTCTCTGCCTCTGTTTTTACAGAAGAGTTTTTGTTAGGATTTCGTTCTATAAGGGGTTTTAGGTTGGAAAATTTCTTTGGAATTTCAGTACGGTTAGTTCACGGTAAAATTTTAGCACGTCGGTTTCATTTTAACACGTACGAGTATTAAATGTTCTAATTTAGTTTTGTTGAAATGCTCGTATATACATTGACCTTTAATATACAGGGTAATGTCAAATGTGCGTGGTGGCGAGATCTGAATCTGTATAACTTCTTCGAACAATTGTCGTTGTAGCTGGTTAATGGAGTATACCCTAGATCTTCCTTAGTTATAATGAGAGAAACATTAAAAGCTACTATTTCCTTTGTATAAAACACCAGACAAACTATCCCACGCGAATGTACTTTAAGACATTCTAATACTGTTACCCGTACAGTATATTATTCTGAATTATCACACAAAACAATTCTCGTACTTTATTTAGGAAAAGTGTTGACAAGTGTTCACGTCGTTACCTCGGGTAGGGCGCATAAATTGCACGATATCACGTATGAAATATTAAGTAAGACATTTGTTTGTCCTGTAGTCAAGCACCGCAGTTACAGAGTGTCGACTGAAATTCGTCCCGACTGAAGTAACGTCGAGAGTCTTCGCGTCAGAAGAGCTCGTGCCATCATTTATGTCGCTCTTACGTGGACACACGGGCGTCTTGACTCTAATGTTTTATATAATACATAAATGAAATATCTGAACAAACTTTCTCATTATTTCTTTTTTTTAGTGAAGTTTCCAAATTATAAAGGAGTGTTGACAAATTTCGTTCCAACTGAAGTAAAGTCGAGAGTCTTCGGGTCCAGAAGAGCCCGTGCCATCATTTACGTCGCCTTTACATGGACATACAGGCGTCTTGAGTTTTAATGGTTTTATGATAAGTACGATTAATTTGGGTAAATTTATTAAGCACCGTCCTTGCAGTGATGTGTTAACTGAATTTGCTCCGACTGAAGTAACGTCGAGAGTCTTCGCGTCAGAAGAGCTCGTGCCATCATTTATGTCGCTCTTGCGTGGACACACGGGCGTCTTGAGTCTAATGTTTTATAATAAGTACGATTAATTTGGGTAAATTTATTAAGCGTCGTTTTTACGGCGATGTGTTGACTAAATTCGTCCCGACTGAAGTAAGGTCGAGAGTCTTTGCGTCAGAATAGCTCTTGCGTCGACACACGGGCGTCTTGAGTCTAATGTTTTATAATAAGTACGATTAATTTGGTTCATTTATTAAGCGTCGTTTTTACGGCGATGTGTTAACTGAATTTACTCCGACTGAAGTAACGTCGAGAGTCTTCGCGTCAGGAGAGCCCGTGCCATCATTTACGTCGCTCTTGCGTGGACACACGGGCGTCTTGAGTCTAATGTTTTATAATAAGTACGATTAATTTGGGTTAATTTATTAAGCGTCGTTTTTACGGCGATGTGTTGACTAAATTCGTCCCGACTGAAGTAACGTCGTGAGTCTTCGCGTCACTTCTGACGCGACGGGCTCTTCAGTCCGTGCCATTATTTATGTCGCTCTTACGTAGACACACGGGCGTCTTGAGTCTAATATTTACTATTAATTATAAAACATAAGAACAAATTTACCAAGCGTTACCTGTACAGAGGAGTGTTGACTGAATTTGCCCCGACTGAAGTAACGTCGAAAGTCTTCGCATCGAAAGACTTTATGCCATCAATTACGTCGCGCTTGCGTAAACACACCAGCGTCTTGAGTCTAATGTTTTCTATTAAGTATGAAATATTAGAACAAATTTACCAAGCGTGACCTGTAAAATTTAGTATTGACTAAATTCGTCCCGACTGAAGTAACGTCGACAATCTTCGCGTCAGAAGAGCCCGTGCCATCATTTACATAATAATAATTTTGTTTTTACAGTGAAATTATACAGACTGAAGTAATGTTGAGTCATACATGGGCGTCTTGTTATGTTTTATTTTAAATATTGAATTATTGGGAGTTTTCTTGACTCGATCAAAAGTATACTACAGTAGCTAATTTTCTACTTTTTTCTTTATTTGTCAAAGAACTCCGGACATTTTTCCGTAAAATGTATTATGCCGGAATTTCCTCACCTGTCCGCTTCATCCTTCACAACCGTGTGTCCGCTGACGGGTTCGTGTGACTAATGACTCAGAAACTACATTCTTAGTTTTGTTTTCGGCCCACTTGTCTTCCTTCCCGAGTTTTTTCTATTAAAATAACTTGGACCAGCTCTGGGCGTTGAAGTTAAATTCAGTTTGTACGTAGACGTTGATGGCATGAGTGAGTTATGAAGATAGTTTTATGAAACCGCTTGAAACATTAAGCCGTTTTTGCATAGTTTGATTACTTAAAAACTAATTTTCTATACATACGCAATAAGCTGTTATCTTCGCAACACACCAATGCAGCTAACAGCAGTGAAGGAGAGAAAACTATTTGGAATTTTAAAGTAAAATTATCCGCAATAGTTATAACGATCAACTTTTTCCTTCTGCTTTTATGCTTTATAGGTACTTGAGGCCTTTATATTTTGGCTGTAGTCGTATCAAAGCATCTGTGGTTCGTATCAAAGCGTTAAGATAACAATCGGAACCACGATTTGGTTTATATTTTCACATACGTGGTAGTTTAATATAACGATATAATTTTACATACTACGTTAGCTATAACATAGTTTTCATCCATTAAACGGATGGATGAAGGTCGTCCCTAATTCAGATCTTAGATCATTAAACTATACTCAATAGCCTGAGGGTAGTTTTAGGTTGAAGCGAAATCTAATTTCTGCGGCTAGCTCACATGCCCTAAATGAACTAAATGTTTAATTAGTCATATAAGCGAGTACGGAAAGTCTAATAAGTCCCAATAAAAAAAATTAAAACGGTTTTTTCTCTTTCCCTTTATGGCTTGGCGTCTCAGTCGCCCATTTCTCCCTATTATAGGGTTGGCGCCCTACAGCTACTTGTACGTCATTAAACCATAACATTGCTCTTATTGTTCGTACATATATTTCTTGTCTGCGTAACTTCACGTTCGTGTTCTGAAGGGCAACTATGTATGCATCAGCTAATACGTATAAAATTCGTATTTAAAGAGGTAACTGTTGACCGTGATTCACTACAAATAATACTTCTTTCTTCCTTTTTGAAATAACTCATATATGTTACGCCTAAGGTTTATTGATACTAATTTACAGAAAGCAACAAACGAAGGCCTTTTTTATATTTGAACTTGACGATAAAGCAGACGTGCTACCTGATGGAAAGCAGTCACCGTCGCCTATGGACATTTGCAACACCAGAGGAGTCGCCAATGCATCGCCGGCTTTGAAGGAGAGCTCTTTTTGCACCTTTTTTGAAGGCCTCTTCCTTACTAAACCTTTTGAAGTAGAATATTACACTTTCACGACATTTTCTACACTTACAGTCTCACACTTGGATTCTCTGTGTCCTGAACACACATATATTAACACAACAATACCCGGACCAAGAACAGATATAATTATACATTCATCAGTCAGATATTTGTTTTGCCGGGAATCGAACCTAGAACCCCTTGCGCGCCATGTTGACCGTTCCGCCACGCTGCTTCTAATATTTCTTGCTGTGTCGTCACCCAACAGTCCTTTTTTTTGCTTACGAGGGAGAAACCTTCAAAAGGTACCCTATGCCGTGGGAGCGGCACGAGGTTATGTGGGATACTTACCGCACTAAAACCCCCCCGGTGGCCGTCCTCGACGCTGCGTAGAGGACTCTGGTATCTCCAAAGGAAAGCAACCGGAGTCCTCTTAGCGCGTTGCCCCATCGGGCCCCGTTCAGGTGAGCTCGACGCTCGCCACACCGTCTGGTGGGCACGACGGTATGCGACCACACATACCGCCGTCCTTCCCGGGGTCACTAGCCGGGCGGTTCGAGCTCCCACTCTAGCCGCCCGCAACCCGGAAGCCCCTTTTAGTCGCCTCTTACAGGCAGGGGATACCGTAGCCCTATTCCTATCCCGGAACTACTGGGACAACCCAACAGAGTCCTACCACCTTAAATACATTTCAGAAATTACAACACATAACATGTAATAAAACATGTTCAGAAAAATGCGTGTCGTACATTGCGTAAATACGTATGACGAGCTCTAACAAGGGTAAACATGTTTCCCTCGCGCTGGTAAATAGAATATAAAAATAACACTTGACGCCATATATCTATAAATCTCCGCATCTCGTGTAATAAGACGTTCTTTTTGCAGTCTAAAGGCTGGGGAGTATTTTTTCCGGGGTGTTTTTCTGTTCTCATATCGCTTTGATCCATGGATATTGCAACTTAAGAATAATATATTATTTATTATATTATTTATCATTGCAATGTTTTGGATTAATAGTTTAGTTATTATATTAAATATTATTATGGACCTTTATAAAAATGCTATATGATTTTAAATTTTCCTTTGTTTGTATTAGTAAGTTAGGTTTTCTTTAAAATTAAGAGATTAAATAATACCATATTACATACTCGTTACATACATACGAGTATACGTGAAATACATACTATACTCGTTGAAAAAACACAGTTTCTGCAAATGTGTCAAAAGAATAACACTAAAATTCCGAAACGCGCTACAACATTATAAACACAGATATGTCAGCTTTTGCCCATGTAACCCTAAAAATAACGAGCCCTGAAGTCTTACGTCAAATAAGGATATTTTGAAACTTGTATTTCATGTAAATTTGGCGTAACTCTACCTCCACAGCTACGCTTGAAGATGGATTAAAACGTATAGGTACTGAATTTACTTTACACTTTAAAATTTAGAAGTATTTTAGAAGACGCGTGCTATTAAATTTTCACTCTATCCTAAGTACATTTCGAGGTAGAATACTTAGTAGTTTGACTCCAGAGCCACTATCGCCACGTTTATCTCTACCTAATAGTATCAGTGGTATGCGTTGTTGTGTTCAGCTTTGAAGAGTGTGGTAAGGGAGACATACTTTTCCGAGGCATTCCAACTTAATCCTCAAGTATAGCACTACATCAAAATCAACCTTAGGTAGGAAACTAATCTTATCTGGGGTTGATTACAGATGTACGAAAAAAATATTTTGTAAGTAACATAAGAGAACCTACATGTTATGGACCAAATACAATATGATATTTAAAAGAAATTAGAAATGGCACACATAAATAACGATGCACATTCTGTTTGTCTTATATTCTAAGTCCACGACTTAACAGATTACTCAAAATGGATGCCATGTATGAAATTTATTCTGGTGTTTATTTAACATTAATATTGTACTACGCTTAACGTATCTAAGAACGAAACATACATACATACACACATACATACGCTCGAAAAAAATACTATCTATAGTCTGATAATAATTCGCCAAGTACGAGTCGAACTCGCACATGGAGGCTTCCGTACCACCAAATGTTCATAATTTTTACTTATTTTTATTCAGTTTAATATTTTCAACAATACTTAGTTATATAATAAAACAGTAGATGGCGTTGGGGTGATGATGAATGATACGTAAACAACGTATCATATAATTAAAATGTGTTTTATGGTTCCTATTTGTATTTCTTATAATACCAGTTATAGTAGTAATGGGATTTCATGTGTCTGTCTATCTATTATGGTTCCAGAGATATAGCCCTGTGACAGACGGACAGTCAGCGAAGTCTTAGTAATAGGGTTCCGTTTTACCTTGTGGGTACGGAACCCTAAAAAAGATTTATGTACCTAAGGATCTTACCTGACGTCTTCCACATATTATTATAACAGCAGAACGTAATGATTAAGGCACGCATCGTTTTATTGTATCTTATCACACTTTTTCAAACCAGAACACAACAGCGCTAGCACTGCAATTATAAGGCAGACATAGGATTTCAATGGTTTTACTGTTGCCGTGTTGACCTATGAAGGGCTATCATATCATCATCAACCCATTATTTTTCCACTGCCGGGCATGGGTCTCCTCTCAGAATGATTAGGCCATAGTCCACCGCGCTGGCCAAGAGCGTATTAGTAGACTTCACATACTTTTGAGATTTTTTTTATAAATCTCTCAGGTATGCAGGTTTCCTCACGATGTTTTCCTTCACCGTTTTAGCATGTATAGATAATCAACTCGTTTAGATAATAAATTCCTAATACGCACATAAATTAAAAACTGAGGTGCGTGTCTGAGATTTGAACCTCGGACTCCTCGCTCGAGAGGCCGAGTTTCTCAACCACTAGGCTATCACTGCTTGACATGAAGGGTTATATCTTTCATAAATAAAACATTCCGATACAGCCACAGAAATAGTTTTGCTATAAAGAGCTGGTTTCCCTACGTGACTGATTGCCTCCGTTTTTTATTTATCGGCAAATCTCTAGTGTTTCGGAGGTCAAGTTACGTTGGTGACCACTCATGATTAAGTGGAACATCAGATTGATCGGTTTTTATGTATGGATAGTGGATATTTACTAGCAATCTTCGTCGTTTTGTTGCGAGAGATATATCGCGTCTATTCTATCGAATTGTGAAGCTTTTAAGCTATACTTGGGAAAAAATGATGTTCGTATAAATCATAGTATGTATTAGTCACAGGTGAAATGTTAAGATATTTGTCGTAAATAAGTCATGTGTACATCAAATAACTGAGATAAATTGGATGTTTTCATATTTTGTAACCAGCAAACTTCCTGTTTCATATACTTTTTCTTTTCGATAAGATTTTTTACGGCGTTTTTCTTCATCAATGTGACCATTTTGAATACGGTAAATTAAATCACAGACCAATTATTTTAACAATCGATAATAAATATCTCCTCCGTTCATTCCAAAGGCGTTATTTTTATAATGCCACAAGGAGAGGTACTGCGCGAGTCCCATTGCAAGTTTTCGGTGTACCTAACCTGCACCTTGCTTTTGTTCGCACGACTATATTTATTACATAGCTGCCTATTTATTACATAGCTTACACCATACAACTCTTTGAACTTAGTTCAATAAAGAGTTGTATGGTGTGTAGTACCACTAGTACCTATATGGCATAGTAAAGGCCTCTGTGATTCGACTCCGGTGGCACCATCGCCATACCTGTTTCTACCTAATAACAGGTGTGGTAAGGAAGATATACATAGTCGAGGCATTCCAGCTTCGTCTTCAGGGGTAGCAGCGCATTTGTAGACGATCTCAGATGGGAATCTGGTCTAGTCTGGGATTGATATCAGATGTCAGTGGGTGTAGTAAATAATTAACATCAGATGGACTGCATGCATATCTGCTTGTTTTGTATTATAAAAAAAATCGCGTTAAATAACCGTGTTGTTAGCGATAAATATTCCTCACCTCCGCGGCGTTATCTCCACAACGCCGTGAGGAATGGTACCGCGTGGTACACGCAAAGTACTTTTCATTCCTAAGACATTACCTTACATTATTAAAATATTTGGATATTCTGTTGGAAAGATAGTAAGACTCTAATTCTATTACTATAGGTTCATATAAAATGGGACGGCCTAAAATATACCCCATGTCAAGTTCGTTGAATCAATTTCTATTTTTTAAAGAAATATTAATTTTTAAATCATAATATTAATTTGAACGTGATATGTAAGACAGTAAAAAAAATATTAAATATTTTTAAGGTTGCGTTAAAATAATATAACATTATTTTACCATTCTGAATTGAAGTAAGCAATAAATAAAGAGGATTTGGTACTTCAAGCCACCGGGAGTTTAGTTGAATCAGCCAAAAAAATATATTCTACTCCATTACACGTATATTTTATTCATTTCACTCGAATCGCTTTTATTCACGAAACAAAATAAATCAATAAAGGCTGGATAAATGTGGGATTTACGTAATCCCGTCTCCCGAAAGTTTTGTGCGATATTGCGTAATGTTCCCAGAGCTTAGATAACTATATCGTATTCGCCTTTTGTAAGAAAGCTTTGTTGCTGCGACACGACACGTCACGGCACCGGTACGGCACCGACGCCGGTAGCCAAATTTGTCATTATTGATCGACTCCGAAGAAAAAAAAGTCTTCAAAAGTATGTGAAGTCTACCAATTCGCACTTGGCCAGGGCGGTGGACTATGGCCTAATCCTTCTCATTATTAGAGGAGACACGTGTCCAGCAGTCGGTTAGTAATGGGTTGATGATGATGATGGCATTGACACGACACGGCGGGGTTTTAGGGACCTTTAATTATTAAGAGGAGGACAATTCAATTTTTTATAAGTGAAGAATTCGTTAAAATGTATTATTTTAACGAATATTCTTACAAATTAGAGCTAACTTATTTACATAACTCGTATAAAAAGTTGTCAATAAAACACAGAAGTACAGTTTCATCCATAATTTATTCGTATTTTCATGTTGTCGTTACCGGTGTCGTGTCGTCAATGAAGAAGAGCCCTATTCTGGTTACCTCTTTAGAATATACAATAGTAATCTACCATGTTTCTCTTATTTATGAGAAAATATAAACCATCCTTTTTAGAAAAAATAGGAAGGCCTTCTGTGTAGTATGTGTGTATGAATGAATATGAGTATGTGTGTGTGTATGAATTAAGTATGTTTAATACAATTGTTTAAACAACCTACACACGTACATACCCACTACAGCTAGTGGGTATGTACGTGTGTAGGTTATAAGATACAACAAAGATACAAAAACACAAGGACAATATTTCAATCTTATATATAAAATTCTCGTGTCACAATGTTAGTTACCGTACTCCTCCGAAACGGTTTTACCGATTTTCACCAAATTTTATATGCATATTCAGTAGGTCTGAGAATCGGATACTATCTATTTTTCATAATAAGTGATAAGGGTAGTTCACCCTTAACATGTTTATATTTATATGGCAACACAACGTTTGCCGGGTCAGCTAGTAAATATGTATTTTCCTAGACATAAATGAATTTAATTAAAAAACAAGACGTGAATGAGATTCCTTAGATTCTTCCGTTAAATATAACTTTTGTTTCATCATTCAGAGAATTATATTTAGGTATTATAATGCAGTTAGATTGCTGTTAAGTGGTCTATATTTAAAGTAAGCTACATATATATTAATTTTAAACTTTGTAAATATCGATATATATGCATTAAACATTAATGATTGTAATAATATCAGAAATATCTGAGCATTAAGTAAACTTTATTCCCGACGCAGTTATCGCTTATCGATATGATGTGAAAAGATTCCTCTCGGCTCACTTCGAGCGGATTCTGATAAAAGAAATATTTGTGTCGTTCAAGTCACTTTAGCGATAATGCAATGTTTATTTGGTTATTTTCTTTTATTATTTTTTGACGATCCGCGCGGTAATGGTAACCGCGGTCTAACATGCAAAGTGTTCTGGGTTCAGTTCCCGGCTTAGGGCATAATAATAGTCGTCGTGTCGTTAGTAATATACGTCTTGTTAAAAATATCAGTTTTGTTAAAAGTACCGTTCTATCTCTGATCCAAATTTAGGGTTCTGTAGCGAAATAACAAAAAACGAAACCCTTATGATTTCCGCATATCCGCTTGTCTATCTCTTCATTCATCTATCTAAATTTTTTTTTTAATTTTAGACCTCATTTATACCAAACGTAGAACGTGACCAACAAGGGCCGTGTCGGACAAAAAAAAAATACATGAAAAATAACAAATACAAAACAAATTAAATACAAAAAATATTTTTCTTATTATAATTACCTTCTACGGAACCCATTGTATGCAGACCTGTACGCGCTTAACAATTTTATAAGACTCATTTTCCTCTGGCCTATTTCTTCTCCGAGACTATTCCAGTTTTGTCGAAGTGCGATTAGCTATGAAGAGAGCAAATAGCTATTGCTCTATCCGCTCTTTGTAAAGCCGCCGGCGTGACCTACTCTACTGTGGTCTAGCTCTAGCCCTAGGCTTGCTCTAGAAAGAAAAATAGCGTAGATACAGAAACAAACTGACACTATTCTGTAGGTTAAATGACTTAGACTATTATTATCCTAAAAGTTTTCGATACAAATAAGATTATTATAGTAATTGGGACCTATGGGAATTTTTAATTCTATAGGAATTATGTATGAAGAATTTATTGTTTTAGGGTAACCATACACTTCTAAATGAGTAGTAGTCACATTTATTATTATCTTTTAGCTGGAGTGTGAAGGGTTGCTGTATTCTGGTTTGAAAGTTTTGATGAACAAAGGCGCTTATAGGATTTCTACTTAATCCTCAGGTGTCGTAATGCATTTGGATGTTAGGTAAGACCGAGTCTATTTGGTATTTATAGAAAATGTGTGGATTGGTATTATCATGAATTGTAATCCTGATAGCTCATTGCCACCTAAGGAATCAATGACTCGCCGGTGGTTTGCCGCACATGGATTTGTAATTAACCCCAGATAAAATTAGATTCCTACTTGAGGTTGGCTGCCGAAGCGTTCTCACCCCTGAGGACTAAATTAGAATGCCTCGGACAATTATGTATCCTTACAAAGCGGAACACAACTCAACAATGGTGCTGTTTTGAGACAGAAATACGAGTGATTAAAGAGAAATAAGCCATTTAATCATCGTTTAAGTACTTGATAATTAATTTCTAATAGGCACATAACTTTAAAAAATCAGAGGTGCGTGCCTGGGATTTCAACCTCAGACCCCTTGATCAAGAACCTGTATTTCTCAACCATTAGGCTATCACTACTTATATATTTTACACCCTAATTTATAAAGTTGTGTATAAAATATAAGAATGTAACAAAATAACACAATATATCCCTTCCTCTTTATATTAGAGTTTTCCAAAGGGTTTCAGCAGGATTAGTAAGTTCTAATGGCGATACGCTGTTCCATCGGATTGTGGTTTCACTGACCCGTTGTTCCGAGTTCAAATCTGATTGACTGCTTATGCTTTTCGGCTTTTCGGCTTATGACGTAGCTTCTCCATTCCGATGTTGGAGAATGTATGTGTGTATTAGATTAAGTGCACGTTGCATAAGCTTTATAGATTCTGACGTATCATCACTACTAACGACAATTATTTTAGGAATTAGGCGGATTGCAGGTGGAACAAAAAGGTGGATTTTAAGACGGCTTGACTAAGTTGGAATGTGTCATGTCTTGTCTTATTCCTACTATAATTTAAGTAGAATCATAATTACGTTCGGTTGTGTCTTACAAATTTTGTAGACAATAATTATTAAATTTCGAACTTTGAGGCAAAAATTGGTTAAGATTGATACTTATTACTACTACTATCTACTACTACTACTAGATACTAGATTACTAACGCATGTTAAAAGTTATCTAATTATACGAGCTAATAAAGTAACTTGTAGACTCAGTATAAATACGAAGATTTTCTCTACCCTTTAATTAATATCCTAAATAAAAATACAAATTAAACTTTACTGCTTTTATGTCATAACAGTTCACGGAAAAACAACTTAACAACTTTTCATACAAGGTAAATGAAATAAGTTCGTTGCTAACTACTACGCAAACAATTGTTAAGGAGATGTTATTAAATCAGTAAATCAGATGTTATTAACAATAAAGTGACTATTAATAACCTTGCTCCATGAGTTCCTGTATTAGGAGCAAGTGGGTGTAATGGACGCACAAAAGATAAAAAATAGATGTCTATCCAGGGATTGAACTCGGAACTCTTTGTGGATCAGACCGATGTAGGCAACGCATTTGTGGCCGACCTCAAGCAGGAACCTAATCTTATCGGCGATTGATTGAAGATGTCAGTGAGCGACAGTAGCTATCTATCTAGCTATCAGTAGCACTACCATAAGTTTACAAAAGTATTACTCGCTAGCGACTGCGTAAAATAAATGTATGAAAAATTGTACAGCGCCTCTGGTGGTTACTCGTAGAACTAAAATCCGTAGTGGCGTAACTCGATACGTAAAAAACCTATCGAAATCAAATCGCTAGCGAATGTCATTATGATCTATTGCCATACAAATTCGGTCCCATGAGTCATTAATTTGACAGACGTTGTCAAGAAATACCGTAACGATAGTACGAGTAGTTATGTTATTCACTAGCAAAATGACAATAGTTTTCTATTTACAATTTCTATAGTGGCGTTTCTATGCCAACTCATGGTAGTGCTACAGGTGAATGGTCGTTTGCAACCACGATATTATTTAAAATAAATATATGTATAGAAATAACATATACACATATGTATATATTTATATTGGAATAATATATACAAATATACATATAATATATACAGTAGTTCGTATCCGAAATACCCCTAATCCGAAAAACATTGATATTTTCCGTATCTCAGCAGATATTATAATCTTAAGTGGATGTATTGATGACATATTTATCTATTTCTGTATACATAAATATATGAAGTTGATACGTACATATAGATATAATTTTATTATCTGTCGGTAATTTTCAAATTGCTAATTGGTAGAATGGTACCGAATATAAAGTATATAACAAGTAGCAAATTATTAGCTATTTCTAGTTCTACCTTGAAAAAAAAGATACGATACTAATTTCAAGAAAAAAAATTACAATCTGTGAACAATGCTATACGTAAATAGATTTAATATACATACATGATCTTCAAAACGTTATCACACAGGTAAAGTCACAAGCATAAACTAGTTTTTGATAACCTCCAGATATAAACGGAATCTTAAATCATATGTTTTCCAACCTCAAGATGTGGTGGTTGCTATCAGTACTGTTACTCGGTCTTGCTGAAGCCAGGAACCGTTTGGATCCCCTGGTTGATACCAAAATAGGTCTGATAAGGGGATTAAGGGCTAGTGATGGAGATTACTCAATGTTTTTAGGAATTCCGTACGCGAAGGTCAATGAGAGTAATCCGTTTGGGGTGAGTTGAATTTTATTTTTTTCTTCTGAGGACTATGTTGTAATGCCTTCGGATTCGCACCACGAAGGGTTCTACTGACTTCAAAATTAGATTATTAGATATTTATTTACAATGTTTTGAAATAATCTCTATTATATTGGTTTCGCACGCAGATTTCATAATTTGATATCCAGTTAGGCAGACATCTGAATGTGTAATTATGATTTCAATTCTGAGGCCGGGTGTATTTGTACTCGTTTTTTTCTGTGACTAAGATTCCTCTATACAAACACAGCGTGGGGTTATAAGTATTGATTTAAGTAATTTGTTTTAAATTGATTTTTCAGCCGTCTCTCCCACAACCAAACTTCGAAGAAACTTTCGAGGCCTTCGACGACTCAGCAATATGCCCTCAAGTTGAAGAATTAAGCAATACTATCAAGGGTTCCTTAGACTGCCTGCACCTTAACATCTATGTGCCAAATACCGCTACCACCAAGAATCCGCTACCTGTATTAGTCTGGATATATGGCGGTGGCTTCCAAATTGGGTATGCTGGTAGATTCCTCTACGGCCCAAGGTTCCTAGTACGTCATGACGTTATCTTGGTAACACTTAACTACCGCCTGGGCCCGTATGGCTTTATGTGTCTCGATACACCAGATGTTCCTGGAAACCAAGGGCTGAAAGACCAACTTAGTGCTTTGCGATGGGTCAAGGACAACATCAATGCTTTTGGTGGCGATGTCAATAAAATTACTATTTTTGGAGAAAGCGCCGGTGCAGTTTCAGTGGATCTTCACTTGATGTCAGAACAAGAAAATCTGTTCAGTAAAGTAATAATGCAAAGTGGTGCTGCTCTCTCACCGTGGGCTATTATAGAATCTGATTCCTCAACACCGCTGCAGATGTCTAAGCATCTTGGCCTTGACACCGAAGACGTTGATCAAGCATTATCATTCCTCGCAGGAATCAGTCCTGAACTTATTATTGGGGCAACTAAAGAATTGTCCCTTACATTTGGACCTTGCGTTGAAAAAGATTTCGAAGGTGTCGAAAAGTTCGTAGCAGATTATCCAATAAACACTGAAATCCCGAAAGCTAAATCCATACCCATTTTAACGGGATACAATGATGATGAGCAATTATTGCAGTATGTTAACAAAGAATCGGAAGCGTACGAAAATGAAGAAAATGTATTTAAAACCAGCCTAGCATCAGCTTATAACTTTGGCGATGATCTTGACGAAATGGCAGATTTCGTTCGTCATTTTTACATTGGAGATGAAAAAGTGTCTGAATTTGTTAAATGGCAATTGATTGATTTTTCGTCAGACTTTTATTTCAACCATCCAGTGCATAGAAGTGTGCAGAAATATTTAAATAACGATGCTGCCGCTGTCTACCACTACGTATTCTCATATGTTGGTGAAAGAAATTTATTGAAGAAGAGGTATAATGTCCATGCAGGTGGTGCCGCTCATGCTGATGAGATCGCGTATCTGTTTGACATATCCTATGACGTCAATATAACTCCGGATGACCAGGTTACAATTGACCGAATGACTACACTGTGGACTAACTTCGCTAAATATGGGTGAGTTAATATAAAACTGTACAGTTCTAATTCTATTTAGAACATCCAAACATATTTTTAGGACGTACGACTCTATGATCATACAACAAGTTTTGATTTTGGCTTCAGAATTCGCATTTGTGGTGTATAATACTAGTTTTATTCGTGGAATTGAAAGCAAGTTCAATGCAGTGACCACGTCACCGAAAGTCAGGTGGATGGACTTACATAAAAGATAAATACAAATCTGATATCCGTTTAAACCTTGACATATTTCTATGATGATATTTCGCAATTCATGATCAAAAGAAGAAGTAAGATCTATCGTATCTTATCGACCGTCAGCATTGAGTGGATATGTTTATAATGTTCCAATATGTATTCAGTTCCGGGTTCGATCCCCGGCCATCTTAATTATGAATATGAGAAGCTGTAAATAGTAGAAAATATAGAAAGTAGTAGTAATTATAGTTACAATTTTTGAAAGACATTGCAAGATAGAATTTAGAGAACAAAGAGTCATAGCTGCAATTTATAGGACTTGACTTTTTTCGAACGCATGTTCGATTATGTATGTCTCATTCTTTGGCAGGTTCTACCGTCCAAGCGGCTCGATGAATTTTAACATATAAGGTGTCGTTAGCTTTGTCTAAATTGCGAGAGAAATGATTATTTATAAAAATAATTAGTAGTTAACGATTGTAAACCTAATAATATTTTTCTGTCTAGATAATATTTTTAATTTTTACTTCTTCCAGCGATCCTACCCCAGTCACGACCGATCTCTTGCCAGAAAAGTGGTTGCCGGTGACCAAGGATTCATTGAACTATCTCAACATCAACTTCTATTTGTCTATGGGAACCAGACCTTTCCACAGCAGATCCACCTTCTGGGATCTCTTTGTGAAGATGAACAAGCAATCTTTGAAAGGATATAAGGACGAGATTTAATATCATCTGAATTTTTTGAAAATGAAAATGAATGATTTTTTTTTGTTTCCGAATTTTAACTTTACTCATATATTGATTTGAGTAAAATTATTTCATTATTTATTTTGTCTCGTTACGTATTATTAATATTTGTTTTTAATGGCGAATCCATACTTATATAGATTTATGTACGCGTAAACTATTATATACCTAATAAGTTTTGTAGAATGTAAATACTATTATTGTTTAGGAATTAAAGGTTTTATTCACGAATTATGTCGTTTTGAACTGATTGTGGAACTAAGACTGTCATATAATTACAAATACAATTACAATTACGAAAACGAAATGACAATTTACAAATACGAATTTAGAAATCTGATAAAAAATATATAATTTCATGAAAGTAGGAGTCAATTTTAGGTATCTTACAATGGCCTTGTTTAGCTTCACGGACCCGTCCTTTTAAGTATTTTCAAAAAATGTGGAGTAGTTGCAAGTTTATTTGCTTATTTACTTTCATAAGTAATTATATATCGAGGACTACAGGTACTAGCCCCTCATATACACTAGCGGGTAACCACGGGGGCAGCATCTCCTCTTCATATTGTGGCAGTTAGCTCTCGTTATTAATACTCAATCTATCTAAATTCTACTTACGAAAGATTGGAATTTGACAATTCTTAATGTGGAGTGATTGCCAAATGTCGATCTTTGGTAGAAAAAACTTTGGATAGATTGGTCATTAACGGGCATAAGTGCGTACAATTATACACGGTTGCATATCAAAATGGAAAATCAGATAGCCGCCCCCGCATCTAATACTGCATAGGAGCGTTAAGTAAAAGCGAATCAAGGATAACGCGTTTAATGCCTAACCATTCCCAGAATACCGCGCTAACCCTGGTTTCATATAAGCGAATGCTCGTTTATGAATCAAATTCGAAATAAGCCGGCTCACTCACGAGATACATAACTGACGTTGCCACATTCCCACACGAGAGTAATTCTGAAGCGCTGTAACCTTGTTGCGCCAATTTGTTGGACAAGTGACCACGGGAACTGCACGTTTATATGCCAAGTGTGTAAGAGACCTATGTAATTATGGTCGGTGTTGAGTTGATTTGTATGATATGTACGCTGTGGAGTGTTGAGATTCAAATTTTCAAGTATGTAATGAACCTACGAGATACTTGATTTATTAAAATAGATCAGGACTGATCAAATTTGGGACCGCATTGCGATTTGTAGTGTGCATTTATGTGTATTTTTTTATAATATAGGAGTAGCAGACGAGCAGGCAGTCCACCTGGTGGTAAGTGGCTACTGCCGCCCATGGACAACTGTAATCAACCCCAGATAGGATTATATATTCCTACCTGAGGTCAGCCACAGATGCGCCGCTACTCCTGAGGACTAAGCTGGAACGCCTCTGAAAAGTGTCACTTACCACACTCTTCAAACCGCAACACAGCACCGCCTAATACTGCTGTTATTAGGTAGAAATAGGTGTGGCGGTGGTGCTGCCGGAGTCGAACCACAAAGGGTTCTACCACCTACGAACCGTCAAGCCATCAAAAATAACTCAAGTTTACATAATGTTAACTAGAACTAAACAATGTACTTTTAATCATACTATATGTCTTTTTATTTTTAAAGCAATAATTATTTTTTAAAGTCATCGTAACAAAATTATGAATTGAAAAGACCATTAAGAAAATACAAGAAAATATAGGATAAACACATTATAATGTCCTTTTTTGAAGTCAAAAGCAAAGCTGTTTAGAAGCTACGCTCAGCTTATATAAGCTCGGTATAATTATAAGCTCAGTTTAATCTAAAGTTGCGCACGTTATTATGATAATGCACTCCAAATATGTATCGCATGTATATAAAGCTCGCATATGCGCATGCTAACGCAAGCTTATTAAGTTTGTGGACTGGCTATGTTTTATTATATAGCTGATCTAACAACATCGGATAATGATAATACTTAAATGGAATTTATAATTAATTAAATAATTTTAGATTTTTTTCGTTTAAATTGTACTAGCAGGCGACATGATTATTATTATACCTACTACCGAAATAAGGTTAATCAGTTGCAAATAGGTTTGATGTTTTTCTAAAAGGCAAATGAACGTGCAATTTACCATGGTAAGTGACCACTATCGCATATTGTCATTTCTTGTCGGTTTGGGGTTGAGGTTAGTTCTTTCTCCACTTCAGCCAGGAATACGTTGTTACTCCGGAGGACTGAGTGTATATGTTCTCCTGTATTGCACCTTTCAAATCACATAGCATTTAAATTAAAAGAATATTATAAAATTGTACTTCATTTGTACATTTCAACATTATAAAATGTAAAACGAAAATAAAATTACGCACGGTATTTTCATAGATAAGTAAAGATATCTCACCGCCTTGTAATTGACGAAGTCAAAAAAAAATCAAACAGCTTACGGGTTTCATGCATGTACACGAAATTACGCACACACTCACGTAAAACAGTTTACGGTTTTTCCCATAACGTTTCCGACCGTCGTGGTGTAATTTACGCGGAAAAATGCCGACATGTGCAGTAAAATGGTGCAAACACAGCACGGAATCTAAGAAAAAGCGCGGAGAAGTATCATTTCATTCGTAAGTGGTCTAAAAACTACATATTTTTAATATTTCACAAACACGAAAATAGATAACATTGACAGTACTAAGTGTTGCCAGTACCTTATTGTGAATTACTTTATATGTGGGAAATAACTTGCAAGTAAAATTAGATATTGATTATGTGTTTTATTTAAATTTAACAGAAATAATAGCTACGTACGAGTAACATTAAATTGAAATATTATAATATTATTAAATTATAATTAAATTTTGGAAATATTTTTTTCAGTCGAATCATAAGGGGTAAATAATAATAATAATCACCTTCAAAATATTCATATGTAAATATCGACGTAACTTTTGCGTCACTTTACTTTTGGAAGGAATACATTGTCTCTTTCTTGTCAGTAACTTAACCATGGCGGACCAAACACGAAAAATAATGAAACAATAATATCTCCTCATTTACTTGTGATTTGTGATTCCATGAAGCTTGTTTATTTTTTTTTTGTTTAATATTTACATTTACGGATTTAGTTAATCGTTGTTATAGCAATTGTATATTTAATGTTTGTTGTTGTCACTGTCATATATTTTCTTCTGTATATTTTTTGTTAATTTTTAATATATTTTACTTTTTATTGCTTATTAGTTCTGTATATTTTTAGTTAATTTTTAATATATTTTACTTTTTATTGCTTATTAGTTATGGTGTGCGTTGAGTATATTTCATAAATAAACATTACTTTCGTAATACACATTTAATTTAATCCCTTTTCCCTTGCTACTCTAAGTGCCTACTAAATTATACTACTAAGAAAACAATTCGTAATGCGGTGTAGATACAGACGACGGGATTGGTCATTTTATTGTTTGAATTCTTGACAAATATAACCTTTTTAGAGAAAGTTTACGTATAAATAACGAATACTACGTAATTAACATAGTAAATAAATGCGTATTTCAAACATTTTAGGGAGACTAGAACGGAGACGTGGCAACACTTTATTATTACGCACACAATTCCAACTGTCAAAACTGGCTTCATTTACTTGTATGGAGTGAGTTATCTTTACTAATCTATGGGTATTTTCTAAAAATAATTCCGTTTTCTAATAGATTACTACCCAGCATTACCTTTAATTCAGTCAGAGCCTTCAGTTGTGCCTATCAAATCAAGTTTGCGTCAGATCGGACAAAAGAAGGTCGGTTCCTCTCTTTTAATAGAAAATCTATTTAATCCCCAAACAAACCCAACTAAATTAGTTAGTGAGGGAAAAGAATGCCGCACTCAAATAATTATCGTTGACGGAGGCTGTAATGGGAGACATCGCAGTGGGTACTCTAAAAACCTTAAGGTGGAGTTTCGAGATCAAAGTTATACGATTTTATCCAATGGAAATATTTTTATATTGTCAAAATATCATCAGTTTTTTTATATTGCAACAAAGTATTACAATTAAGTGCCTGAAATACGCGCATTATCTGTTGCGATTTTACTACTTTCAGTTAATTTTAATACTAGAATGGATAAGAGCATATATACGAGTACCTAGTTTCTGATTAAGAGCCAACATTTGTGATGTAGATTTGAAAGGGGATTGTCAGAAGAGTGAGGTTTGACCTGAGTCAAAGCAAAGAGAAATAGAGACTTGCTTAAGTAATAATCAAATCTTATCTAGAAATTAACCTGTGAATGGTAAGTGCAAATAATAAATATTTATTTGTAAGCATAATTGAGCAAATTCAATTTTGAATAAAGTCCAGAATGTACCAAAAAAATCTTTACGATTAAATTACCACGGAATTGGTCGAAAATCGCAAAATCGCCCATCGTTCCCTTCGAAAACCAACCTTAATCCGAGATAATCTTGTAATTTTATAAGTGTCCAACGCTATCTTGTCCCGGTTTCCTTACGCCTGCCACCTTTTGAAGAATTAATTGCTCCAGCCAGAAATATTTTCTCTCGGGACTGTAGGCGTTGTGCTTTTTTAAAGAAACCTGAACATTTAATTCTCGCCTGAGCCCTTCGTTTTATATTTAAGTGTAATGTCTGATAAGATGAGGCCGTTTTTTATTTACACCTCTGAATTTTTTCTTGCGTTATATTTTATGTTATTTTGGGTTTCGGTAACGCGTGACACAGTGGTCTTTTAACGAATAGATAAATATCAAAATATACATAGATATATACTCGTAGTTTGTCAAAGGCACATCAAATACAAAAGATAAATTGCGGGAATTTGATTTGCGAATGGTTATGATGGAATACAAAAAAATCCTTACAAAGTATTTTTGATTAACTTAGTTCAAAACGTTATGTTTAATATATAAATCTTTTAGCCAAAAGGGCATTCACGGACGGTATCGCAAAAACTACTTTCTTGTAAAGTAGTATAACTGGCGTCCTATGTAAACATCTTTTACGTTATAAAAAGAAAATCCTTGGATCAGTCTCCATTGGACGTTAACCGTTGTAACGATATATAAATATTTTTTGTTTGTAAGTCTATCGTCCTATCGTAGAACTACCATCATAGAAAACCAAATCATGAAAAGATTTTTGAATGATCACACCCGTGGATCAGTCATCATCGTATCAATTTAAACTGCATAAGGTTCGGTCCCCAGCTATGCAGACATATAAACTAATCAAATAATCCTAATGTGCGGTTATGACAGTTTTCATACAAACACACACACACGAATGCATACACACATGTTAGGACGCGCAAATAAGCAACACTTCCTGTACTTATTCTTTATTATATTGGTGCTGATTTCCGTAAGTATGTTGGAGTGGTACCTATGATGAGGATGACGTATGTACCTAACTACTTACACTTCGAGATATTTTAATATAACCAAATCATCAGTCATCATCACCTTTAAATAGAGTTTACTTGGTAGTTTTTTCTTGATATGAAATAAAAAAGATTGATTTAAATATAATTGGTAAATGACCATAAAACATAATGTTAAGTAGCACATTCTTTACGTCTACATAAAAACGTAAAGAAAGTCACGGTCTCAAACTTGTCTTACCAAAGAAACGGATCTTGTTTCGACAAAGAAAACATTGGGTATGTTTGTATAAAATACTATCGGCCATAGTTTGTGTTTCGGCTCAGTCACATTGCCGAGCTTGAAATATGGCCTTTGACAGAACTTTCATTTCGATATGTTAAGGTGACCGGTGGCTATCCGGGTTTGTATGCATTGGCTCGGAGTTCGCTGAAATAACTTTTCTTTTCCTTTCATTTTTTCAACGGCTTAACTCGTGTTTTTTTTGCGCTTTGTGACATTGCACAGTATGCCTACTTTTTTTCGCTTTTGTGACTGTGTTTTTATGAAGTGAAATATGTTTAGTTTGTAAAAGCCTACGGGTGTACTTAACTGTCGGATCGAAACATGAACTCAATGGGTTTGCTTTTCCTTTTTAGGGTTTTGTTCCAAATGATTAAAAAGGGTCCTTATTTTCTCAGTTGAGGTCGCGTTCCGATCCAGTAGTACTTAGTTGAAGAAAAAAATATTGTAACTGACAATTTGTAATTGCCACTGTAGGCCTATACAAAAAAAATTTTAACAAAAAAATAAAACCGACTTCTATGTCACTACAAAGTAAAAAATAATTGAAATAAATGTTGGTTTAGTACATATTTCTGAAGTCGGCGCTCAATATATTTCGTTTGATAACAGCGTGTCCAATATGAGCGCCGACTACCATACAACACCAGCGTTAAAGTACAAAAAAAATGATTTGGTAGTACGAATTGTGAGTACTTTCGACTCACAATCGGCCAAACATTACCTATCTATTTCATCACTCTCCGGTGCTAGTTCGCTCAATATTCCAATTTAAAAAGGCTTGCAATTTCATCAATGCTCAATATTATTGGAAGCGCTTTATACAACCAACCATTTATATTTCACGCAATAGCTGGATTGGGACAAAACAATGCTCAATTTTAGGTGAACGCATGGCCCAAACAAACGCCATGGATTATACGCATACGTGCTTCAATATGGTTTCAATGGGGGATGGAATATGCAAAAGGTCCATCTGGTCGGAATCTCGTTTAATTAGGCATGTTTGTTAACATATATATTCATGGTACAATGGTACACATTACATAGGTACAACTGTAGTAACTGTACGTGTACAACGGTGATTAACTGAATTCGGTTTGTTCAGTTATTGTGATAGTTTTGCGATTAACAAAATATTGAAAGCTGTTATTTGTGTTTACCTAAATATTATATAAGTGACATCGCTTATATAACTAATATTAAGGGAAATTGCCATGTAGAATTTGTGTATCAACTAATTTAGCGTCAAAATACATAGTTACTAACTAAATATGGCGGTGATAAACGTTTAAATACTGATTTATTTTTAAACTTGTGTAACTCTTAGCGTGTATAAAGAAATTGGTCCATGTATTTAAACAGGTTACGGAAGTGTAGCGCGCTGATTTTGTAAGTCGCTTACAAGATCGACACTATTTTGGTCAGTTTTTAAAGAATACCTGATATATACGAGTAAGAAATGTCTTAACATTTGTAAAAAAATATATATTATAGCAATATTTTGAAAACTAAAAGCCACGTAGAATTATTTACGTATATAAATACAAATGACATAATCATAAAATTTTGAATACAACGCCATCTAGTCATAAGTTAATAAATCTTATTACTGTGTAAAACAATAAATATAATATACGACATACTTATTTTAAAGTAGTAAAAAGTTGAATGTTCGTCTGTGCTCTGTACATATGTCTTATATAAGGTTCACAAAAATATCATACTCTTTTACGTCTCGTATTACTCAGCAGATGGTTACTTAAATCTTACGTTTACTACCATTCATACCGTATTATGCTAAAAATAAAAATGTGTTCTTAGTAAAACCCGCTTGGTTAGTGAATATTTCGCTCACGTCATCAAAATCTGACAAATGTAAGGTTCTTACCCTCCGTGACGCAGTGACGAATGTTCAAACTGCGGGGAGTGGCTCACTTAGCTGATGTATGCCAGCATTGAGATCAATTGAAAACATACGGGTGAAGATTTGGAACGTTGCAGCTGCGACTGTTCATATAAACAACTGAAATCGGCAGAAAATAATTGTCAGTCTGATTTTTCGAAATAACTGTTATTTAGACAAAAAATGCTTCAGTAACACAACAACAGTGATTTAAAATAACTAAATTTACATTTAGTTTAAAAACCTTGCTTCGTTTACAAAGTGAAAACAAATACATTATTTAAAATTACAATTATCTCAACAACTTTACTTCACTTAAAGTAAATTGAATCACAAAGTATAATTTCGATTCGATGTCTTTCAAAAGACTGTCGTATGTAAACTGAAGAAATTAAACCTGCCAGTAAAATAACGCTTCGTCCCCAATTTGCACGATATGCCAATTTCCTGACGTATGTTTTTCGTTTTAGGATTCCTCAACGCAAGGCTTTTATCTAGTCGATCATATTATCATGAGGACGGCCTTAAGGTGTTTGGTCGTCCCAAAAACCTATAGGGTTGTCACACAAGAGTAATTCGGATACCTCTACAGCATATGTAGTATGTTTTATTATAATATAGAAGTCGCAAAGGATCGTGCAATCCTGAAGGTAAGTTATTGTCGCCAATGGATATGTGTAATTGTGTAATCAACCCTAGATAAGACTAGATTCGTATCTGAGGTCGACCACACGTTAGTTGCTAACCCTGAGGACTGAGATGGAATGAAGTAAAAGTGTAATATCTCCCTTACCACACCCATCAAAGCAGAACACAGCAACGCTCAACACTGCTGTTATTAAGCAGGAACAGATGTGGCCGTGATGCCTATGGCGTTGAACGACAAATGGTTCTTCTAACTACAAAATAATTAATTAAATAAATATCATCACTAACCCACTGTTGGGCACGCCTGTCAGAATGAAAAAGGCTTAGGCTTACTCAATTTGACGACCATATGCAGTTTGATATATTTTTTCCTATATAACTATGGGAAGCGCAGTTAATGTAAAACATTTTGCTATAAAAGATAAAATATCTTAAAAATCCGTTGAACCAAAAAATTAGAGATATTCTGACGTTCTTTCAGAAATAACTGTAGAGAAAAATTCAAATACCTATCATCCTCTCGTAGTTATTATTCGATCTAGTTCCTCGTTATACGGTTCTGAAATTTTAATACGATAATGTTTTCCGTTACTCGCAGACAGAAAGTATTTTTCTCCAAAGGAAAGAAATTATAACATGATTGGGTGTTGTTTTATTTTTCCTGTAACATACATGTGAGGAAATTTTCCTAATTATATCTTTAAGGCTTTTCTTAACGATCTTCCTCATGCGGGTCTCGTGGTACCATCATCAATATTTTTTAGAATTTCCTGTAAAAATCTAGGATATTTGCGAGGTACAAATTTAAAATTAGGCGGCCATCATTCACCACCGCCATACTTATCTGTACATTATCGCAGCAATGTTGTATTCTGCGTTACTTAAATATGTAAGTGTTATCTTTTGAATAAAACAAAATCTTTTATTTAAAACAAAATATACATGACACATAAATGTGGTAGAACCATGGTTCGACTATGTTGCCTTATTACACCAACTGTGTTGCAGCAGTGGTAAGCATTACAGTATTCTAATTTAAACTTCTCGTCTTCTAGTCCTCTCAGACGCAAGAATTCATTTGTGGCTGACCTCAGATATAACTCTAATTATGACTATGGAGGGCAGTGGTCAATTATCCGGAGGAGTACCCTCGTTTGCTCCTTTTTATATTTATTAATGGAGTAAACGAGAAAGCAGTTTATCTGATAGTAAATAGTTACTGCAAGAGTCCCACCTGAAGTTTACTTATGCATCGCTACTCCTGAAGACGAAGATTGTGACCTTGTATGAGGCCGAAACGCATTTTTGCATTTCACGCTAGAAATACGTGTGTCGGCGGTTTCTCCCCGGTCAAACCATATCGTTCTACCTTCAAGCTACTTCTATATTATAAAAAATCTACCCATCAACCCTAGCAACGTACAAGCAGATTCACTTTCCGGGACGTATGCCTTTTTATGCTAATAGTAAGCCTTATCTTTGCGGAAAAGAGTTTTTATTTATTTCACTCGCTTCCTGTATTTTTTGCATTGTTCAAACGTACTTACCGTGTGATTTTATTCTTTTTAGAAAAAAAGAAAACATTAGGCCGAATGGAGGAGTTCCTCATTTTTGAAAGTCCGTTGAATATGCAAAATTCTCTCGGTATTTCATATTTTATCTGCATACTTTTTCCTACATAATAAGAATAAGAAGATTTTTGCTTTAATGTCATAATAATATCGTATATACATAAGAGAAGAACATTTTAGAACGGTAATAATAAAAGTAATAAATATTGAAGTAGTAAACGAGCTTGCAGTCCACCTGTACCCTTACCATGAGTTTTCAAAAGATCCACAATTTTACGTTACGTTTACTCAATCCAAAATTCTGTGCCGTTTGGTTCAGTAGACTGAGTATACGTAACAATAAGTAAGTGCTCAAGTCCTTCTGTCTGCCTCACATGTTCGCAAAAATATTGACATTGAATGTTACGTTACGGACACTATAGTTCTGATACAATCCGCTAGGGTCGCTGATTAAAAATTGTATGGGCAAATACGTAAACAAATGCCAAAACAGTCATATTTGTCAAAATGTAAAAACTCATGGTAAGGGTACTGATGGTAAATGGCAAATGCCACCAATGGACATCTGTAATCAGATAGATCAGAGGTTGGCCACAGATGTATTGCAACATCTGGACTAACCTGGAACGCCTCGGATTAGTATATCTCCCTTCATAACTAAACACTGGAGTGCCGGACACTTCTGTTATTAGTTAAAAATAGGTGCACCACCTATGGACATCTGTAATCAACCCTGGATAGGATTACATATTCCTACCTGAGGTCGGCAACAGATGCGCCGCTACCCCTGAGGACTATGCTAGAACGCCTCGGAAAATTATGTCTCCCTTACCAGACCTGACCAGACCTTCAAACCAGAACAGCGTTTAACACTGCTGTTATGAGGTACAAATAGGAATGAAGGGTTTTACCTATTATTTGATATAGAATACTTTAAAATACATAACAAAAACAATGGTTAGCCATCACAATAGAGGCGATGAAACCCCATTTGCCGCGTCTTGACCGCACACATCGATTTCCCTGAGGGCTTTCATTTAATTACGTTTGTGCTTCTGCTTCACAAAGAAACGAACATTTTTCCGTATAACACGGGTAAAAATATGTTATCTATTTCGTTTTATACAAATGTAAATTGAGGAAAAGTTAATTGAATGTGGTATTTCTGTCTTGTATCACCCTTTTTTGATCACGTCACACATCTTTGAGATCTTTTTTTAGGTTTTTCTGTACCATTTAAGCAAGTGATAATTAATTTTAAATAAGCACGTAATTTTAAAAAATCAGAGGTATTTGCCTCGGTTTGCATCCGTGGACCTCCTAACCGTGGTTTACTGGACTTCCTAATGGGTTAAAAATATTATTCAATACGTTGACTCTTTCGTACAATTGAAAATAAAAAAAAAGTTTGGAAATTTCCTTCATCCAAAGCTGGTAGCAATCGATTTCCCTAAGGACCTTCTTCGTTACGTTAACAGGTTAGTAAGAGCAAGTTAAATTAGTTTCTTTCATTTTAAGTTTTATAGTAGTTTTCAATAGAAATGAAAGATAAGTTATTAAAGAAGATAGATTTGTGATTTATGATAGATAGTTGACATTTTATTAGCAATGAAATATACGATTAGTAGAATAATTATCTATTAGTAGACTATAATGATGGTGTAAAATATAGTCATATTATAATTATTATAAGTGTAGGAAATATTATTTTTTCCAGTCAGGAGTTTTTATACAGGGTCCCATGGATACATTACTTACAAGTACTATTATATACCTATGCACCACGCAAAGATTTATAATTGTGACATATGTTCAGATTTCTAGAACAAGTTATATTAACATTCAGTAGCCGTGAAGTTCTATCAGAGACATCTCTGAGATTAGCTTTCGATAAGTCAGATATTGAATCATGTCATCTATCTAATTGAAAATCAGTGCAGTGATTTCATGGATTCATTCTTTCTTTCATTATTTCTGTTTTATTTTTGTCTATATCTCTCTCAGTTTAGTCATCACTTCGAAAAATAGTTTTTTGAGTCACATTTTTATTTCTCTAAGTATTCTTGTTATACTTCTTTTTGTTTCTTTGATTATAGCCGTGTTTGCTGTACCTACGGGTGGCAAGGGAAACATAGTTTTCCGAGGCATTCCAGCTTATTCCTCAGGGATAGAGGCGCATCTGTAGCCGACCTCATATATAGAAATCCAATCATACCTGGGCTTGATTACAGATGTCCATGGAAGGCAAGGTGGACGGCATGTTTTCTGTTACTCTTTTATTAAAAAACCGACAGTTCACTAACCACGCAAGTTATCAGTTATCTCACATAGAAACAATTAAACAATGACATTGAAGCAGGGTGGCAGAAATGTAATTAAATGAAGCGCCTTGGGAACCCTCGCGTGAGGTCAAGACAGCGTCGAGGGGGAGAATTACATCAGCTGTGTTCTTATCTAACTAACGTATATCTACTTTTTTTAATTTTGTGATAATCTGATAAGCGTTGTTTACCTTATTTATCGAGTTTTGAATTAACCACCTACCACCATTAATGCCTCCCACTAATACACACTAATGCTTTTTAACAGTTTCTCTCTGACAGCGCAGTTGTAGACACCACAAACCATGGAATTTCGTAGAAATATCAACAATAAATAAATAAAATCATTGTAATGTGTACCGTGAATATGTATAGGTACCCTACATAATGTCTCTGTAGTTCCGGGGATAGAATAGGGCTACGGTATCCCCTGCCTGTCGTAGGAGGCGACTAAAAGGGGGCTTCCGGGGTTGCGGGCGGCAAGAGTGGGAGCTCGAACTGTCCAGTATGCCACCCCGGGAAGGACGGCGGTAAGTGTGGTTGCATACCGTCGTAATCACCAGATGTTGTGGGAGGAGCGAAAGCTCCCCTAGAGCAGAGCCGATCCGGGTATCGCGCTTGGAGGACTCTGGTTGTGTTCCGTTGGAGATCCCGGAGTTCTCCAACAAGCGTCGAGGACGGCCACCGGGGGGGTTTTAGTGCAGTAAAAATCCCACATAACCCGACGTCGCTCCCACGTCGTCGGGTACCTTTTGAAGGTTTCCCCCTCGAAAAGAAAAAAAAGGTACCCTACATAAAACGTATTAATTATATCATTTGGAATAGTTCGAAGAACCATAGCTTTTCCATTGAACAAAGCCTTCAGTATTCCTGAGAAATTATTCAGCTATTGCTATCAAGCGTAGTGACAATGGCAAAACCGTTCTCCTTTCTTCTTCCATCCTTTCTAGAGAGGCCTAAATATGTTAGACATTTTTTAACTAAATAAGTGTAAAGGATTAAGTTGACCTCCGCAGTAGTCTTTTAAAACAAAACCACGTTTGACACAAGCTGATGACATTGTCCACTCACCACAGAGCTTACGTCGCTGCCCTTCTAATCCGTTTATTTAGATTTGCCACGACCCCTGAATACAGAGTGATTCGCGATAAATGAACTGTCAGCGGGTCCAGTTTTCTGTTTTCATAAACAATACGTTAATGACCCTCGCTTCTCAGTAACAAATGGACGTGGTGTCTAGGACTAAATTAGTGAAAAAGAACAGAAGAAATCATATGTTAAAATATGAGGTTGGCAGCTATGTGAATTGATTAGATGTGTGATGAGAAGTGACACAGAGATAAAATACTTAATGATCTCGCGCGGACATTGTCAAGAGTTTTAAAAAACAAAAATCAAATTTGCTGAACTACACCATCTCCAATTGCTTGGCGTTTACTCATAATGGCTTATGAACCATTCGTAATAACACATGGATGACACTTTTCCTTCCCTGGGGATAGTTAAATGTCATTGAGATTATTACATACACAGTTCAATTATTGACCATTTCCCTATACATCTAGCCGTGCATTTAAATTAAGATTTCTTTTCTGGGTCTAGCTTTTTAACTCGCTTAAGTGTCTCAATGGATCTCAATTACACCAGGAATCATTAAGGGAGGCGATGAGTGTAAAAACCATATTTTTTTCTATATCATCTAATTTTATTTCACCTTTTGTTACTTTGTAGATTCCATCTATTTCTTTAATATTCCCCTACGTACTGATCCTAGTTGACCTTTACTTTGTAGATCCAATCTGTTCCTCTAACATTATCTTACGAAACACCCAGACATGAAAAGCCAGCACAAACTTATTTTGAAAGAAACAAAGAAAACATTTATTTCTGTTTAATATTCGTCGCGAACACGAAAATAATTCAGGTGCGCTGATAGTAATCTAGGGAAAGAGACTTGATTTCGTTCTTGACTGAGCACTAACCATTTGCAAGAAAGTCTAGAAGAAATGCCTCCCTTATTTTTAAATTCCTCCCTCAGTCGCATTTCTTTTTTGCCGCTCACGGCAAACGGAAGTTGTCGCGTTTGAGGGTCTCACTGTCAGTAAAGTACGAGTATCGTGGCTTTTATTTTTTCAGCTCAAATAAAGCCCGTCGTGACATTTTTATGTAAGCCGAATTCTTGGGCTTTATTTTTAAATGTAGTTGACCTGTTACATGTTCTTACGCTCTCATTTCTTTGTGGGGTTGAGGGTGCTACGTTTTCATATTTTCAAACGCCGTGATGGGGTTTAAGTTTTTTGGTCTTTTATGTAATTAAACAGCTAAAGCTCTTTGTAAACTATGGTCGTCTATTACAAATCTATGAACATATGTAAGTAAACTGGATTACTTACGAAAGTATGAACAATGTGAATTAAAATAACACTATAGTGGATAGTATAGAGGCTGTGTTAACTAAATTGAAACGGATAATGTGCCAACTAAGCCATTTGTCCTTTAAACAAGAAAAAAAATAGTACGAATACTTTATGAGAAGATTATTTAAACACATGACAAAAATGTTTTAGTAATTTATTGTTTTGTTTTATTTAATAATTTTAGAACAAGGAATATAAAAATATTTTACTTAATAAACTTTGAGACAAAGCAAAGCTTAAGCCGGTAGATCTAAGAGAAATTAAATTTTGCATGAGACTTATGAAGAAGTCTCATGCAAAATTTAATTTCTCTAATAACACCGCAACAAAGATGAGCAATGAGCTTTTGAAAATTCTACCACAAAGAAGCTTAATAGATTTTTTATAAAGTTTATTTAAATATATAAATTACAATCTAGGTATATTAAGACTTTACTCTAGGCTCTTGACTAATATTTTAAATTGATATTATCGTGGAATTAATATATCTGTATATCAGTATGTATTGTGTTTTGATGATGAAGTAAATTTTTGGAAGCAGTGACTATCATGAGTAAGCAAGTTTGCTACTCCTTTGTACAAGTGACTTATTTTGGCTCCATTACACATATCCCTGGCCGGTATTACTCATTTAATATGGTGCATGCTCGTTTGCAGGTTCCATTACCGTGACGTGACACGCGAAACGTCATTAAGGTGACGTTGTCCACGCTCTGAATACAGGCATCAGTCAAAGTCAAGCGCTCCTTTGTTTATTTTGACAGCAAAAACAGCGGTCCAAATGATCCCTGTGTAATGGATTTGCAAGTGTTAACGCGGTCTCACGCGTTTTTGGAACGGAAATTATTGTTTTCGTTTTGTGTTTATTTGTGCATTTTAGGAAACGCTCATATGTGTGTCCTATGTTCCTATAATCCTATATCACGGCGTGTGACTGTTGTAGACATAACACGTTTTTTATTGTTTTCTATTTTGGATGTTATGTCTACACTCTGCCCATGTTTTTTACTTTTCTACTTAAATGTAAATTATTTTATTTTATTCATACGTAATGAATAAAATTATTTTCTATTTCAGCTTTTCCATTTCTACTGCATTAATCTAATAGTATGAAAAGTGTGAGAAGACTATGATGATGTTATTTACTATCATCAACACCATCAATATTATCATTATCATGAAAATTAACAATATAATCAACATCAACTTCAACATAACCCTCTATATTATTATTATCATTACCAAAAACATTATTATCATCATCACACATGGTCATTACCACGTTTCGTTTGAATTAATTTGAATTTGAAAAGCGTGACCTAACTCTAGTTTTATACCTAACCCTAGCACCCCTAAAGGTCTTCTTTTATACCTAACCCTAGTTTATTCTGATAACACTCGGTAAGGGTTGCTATTGAATTTATGAATACTCTATCTTGAATACCTACTGCTCAGTGCTAAGACGAGATACGTTCCTCATTGCTAAAGGCTAGATAGCCTAAAGTTTTTACTACAGAGCGTCATAATCGTTTTTTTGTATACTTACCCTAAAAAGTTTGAAAAGATTTTTGAACTAATATATAAGCAGTATTATTTCTTGAGGTGTCATGAAAAATTCATGGAACTAAGATTTCTTTATGTTCATTAAATGTATAAAAACAATATAATATGGCATGATACTTTTATAGCTGCTGCTATGACTAAGAAAATACTTAAAATTTCGTCCACTTAAATATATCTAATGTGTAACAATATATTAAAAAAATCCTTTTTTGTACTTCCAATTTTCAATTTCAATATGAATTACGTCGTTGCAAGAAGTTGAGACCAACCTGGTTTTAACCTGTGGTCCTAATATTCAAACCGTAGTTAATGTGGGCGCTACAGAATCGATGACCACTCTTGATGACCAAAATAAACGTCTCTCATGTAAGTTGACCCATATCCACACCCTTTCACTGAAATCCCAAGAAATTCTTCGCACAAAATAGGTGTGGCGGTGCCCCCTTTTGAACTACACTCGTTTTACCTTTAAAAAACATGATTAAAGAGTACAGTACCGCGCATTTAGAACTGCAAATGGATAGTAGAAGATCGTTCAGAGTTCACATTTTATTTTCTCTTACAGATTTCGAAGTAGTAATAACTTACGTGGCTCCTCTCACCGCACGTCATACATGGTGCATAAACTCTGAGCTTTGGGACCATTAACTCACCTTGAGTACTGTGACCTGCTTGCACAAATGTGTTCCGTACATCACCGTGATTTGTTCATGCATTTTGCAACGCTGTTTATTATTTTATCTTAATGCTACTTTATTTGTCTACATTTCTTCTTGGTAACTAATAAAAAAAGATATTAATTCATCTATGGTTAATCATAAAAATATATAAATAAATGAAAATAAATAAACACTCACAGCCCCACACTACGATTCCCTGGGTGGACATCAAAAGACGATTACATAAACATCCAGACCCAGAACAGACATCGAAATTCATCATACAGATATCTGTCTGTCCGGGGATCGAACCCTGAACCCCTTGCGCGTTAGACCGGTATGGTGACCGCTCCACCACGTGGGTCGTGGGATATATGTAGATATAGATATAGATAAAGATATAGATAACATATAAATATAAATAAAGATATAGACATGGACATGGACATGGACATGGACATGGACATGGATATGGATATAGATAAAGATATAAATATACATATAAATACAGCTACCGATATGTAATAGGTGTACAAACGCTAATGTCTCGTGGCAGTGCACTCAAGACAGTCAGGAGTTAATTGCCCCTGAAAATTATATGGCGCTTGTGGGACAACAAACTTGCTAGACCATTATAATCTACTTGTTACAAATAACATGTTGCATGCAGCAGATATGTTCAAACTTAGTTGTTTGGCTTGTGGGCAAGTTTATGCTGTTTCATTGTAGAACGGTGGAATAAAGTGGTGGAAGAAAATAGGGTTTGTGCCCATATGAACTACTTTTAAAACAAGTCCGTTACGAAATACCTTCCGAAATAGTGGTAAATTATATTGACAAAATAATTTTGCAAGAGTCTTCTTCGAATAAAATATGTTGAATTTGAATCCTTTTTGTTAAGCTATGTTTTCTTTCATTTCCTGTAAAAAGAGGTGTTTTGTGTCGACTAGAGGGATAGTAATGGGTTGATGATGACGGCGAACCCTACAGCCCTACGAAGAAGAACGTTAGCCGTTAGTGCTCATAAATCTAACTGCTAACTCCTGCCTGATTTCTTAACTTAACTTCTTAACTTTATAGTTGTTTAAACGGCAAATGATCCCTGGGTAGATAATAAATCAGAGGATTTATTTAGCAAATCTTAGTGGAACCATCTCCCATGCAAGCTCATACTCTAAACAATTAACTAAGGCAGTGCAAACAGCCAAGTTGTACCCACAAACAGTTCGGATCAAACGAATATTCTAAGAATTTTTTGTTTAATGTTTTGTTATATTTGAGTTAATCTCTAAAATATAAGAGTCTTGGGATAAGTAGGTAGTCTGATAGTAACAGGTTGACAACGACAATTCCAGAAATAGTCAACTGACAACCCTTCGAAGAAGTAATTATCCAGGAGCGCCTACAACCCTGACTACTAATTGTCACCTGATTTTTTAACTTTATAGTTGTTTAACATACAAATGAATGAAAATACAAATGATTACTGAGTAGAATAATAAATCAGAGGATTTATTTAGCAAATCTTAGCGAAGCCATCTCCTATGCTAGCTCATACTCTAAACAATTAACTGAGGCAGTGCAAACAGCCAAGTTGTACGCACAAACAGCTCGGATCGGGTTTGCTCGCTTTATTCTTGGATAGCGCTACGATGTTTGTTTGTTCTGCACAGAGCAGTTTATTACTAGAGGTTTAGTTTATTACGGCGGTTGAATGTTAAGGACGTTAAAAATATTATAAGATATTTGTTTGGTATTATTTTAGTATATTAAATAATTTTATTTATTTATTTATTTTTTTGACCACTGCTGCCTAACGAAAATCAGTGATTAATCACAAATAGTGCTAAAATATTGTCCTAAGTCAGCCACAGATACCTCAGAATTTTCAAGCATCATTTTAAAATGGCCCACTTTAA
This sequence comes from Epargyreus clarus, assembly GCF_041222505.1. NCBI lineage: Eukaryota > Metazoa > Arthropoda > Insecta > Lepidoptera > Hesperiidae > Epargyreus > Epargyreus clarus. The sequence continues at coordinate 13,968,080 of NW_027332227.1, read as the reverse complement.
ATTACCCTCTACCAAACCTGCTCTGTGGGCAAGCTTTTCTTACTCTAACCCGCTACATAATTCACACGAGCCGGGGCGGCTGAGTTCCCAGCATTAGCAGTGTCCAGCGGAGAACTAACTTTGTGAAAACTATTATTAAAGTAATGTAATATAGAAGGACAGTTACTTATTACCCACATTGTTTTTAAAAAACGACCGACGTGACGGAGCGGTCTTCAAAATGGTCTGATGCGCAGAGGGTCCCGGGCTCGATCCCCGACCAGACAGATATCTGATTGATGAAGTTAGATTTCTGTTCGGAGTCTGATTGATTTTGTATTCGTATATGTATGCGTCCATGGCACCCAACACGAAGGGCAATGACCACCTTCTAGGCAGATTGCATAATCATGCAATCAGCCTTCCTTGTTCTCATTTATTATAAAACTAAGCAACGTCGAGATCTGTCAAAAGTTGGATGGGTTACCGCTAGTGGCTAAATCTTTGGGTTACAATAAACACCAAGTGATGTGCACTAAGGACTTCAAAGGTCACTATATAGGAGCACTTTATTTTCGTTCCCTTATTATTTTCGTTTCTACAAATAATCATTATACCTAACATTTTCAGACATTCTACAAAACTCCAATACATGATAAATCCATAAGTTCCCACACAAGATCCTGATTTATAGTGGACGTCTGAATCGCGGCCCTCTTCAAAATGATAAAACTTCGCGGAGCCTAAACAGACGGAAGTTTCTAACTTCGCTCACCCATAAATTTGAGTCGTGTGAAAAAGGGATTCTTTTCACCTAATTTAAAGCTTGGAAGTAAAAAAGGAACAGTTTTGTTTACATACATAAAGGAATATGTGGTATTATGGTACTCTTTGTGGTGCTCCGGAGGCACCATCGCCAAACTGATTTCAACCTAATGTTAGTTTTTATAATATAAGAGTAGCAGACGAGCATGCAGTCAACCTGATGGTAAGGGGCTGCTGCCGCCCATGGACAACTGTAATCAACCCCAGATAAGATTCGATTCCTACCAGAGTTTGCCCACAAATGAGCTCTTGTGAGTTACCTCTGAAAACTAAGCTGGAGTGCCTCGGATAAGTTTATCTTTCTTACCACACCATTCAAAATGGAATGCAGCAGCGTTTGACACGGTTGTTATTAGGCTGTAATAGATGTGGTGGTGGTGTTGTCGGAGTCCGACTACCTTCAAAAAAGAAAAGGCAACAGTTATTTCGAGAAATAAAAAGGTTATTTTTGACGTAACTCTTTATAATTCGACTCCCGAGCTACCACCGCCTAACCTTTTTTTTTACGAGCGGGAAACCTTCAAACGGTACCCGAAGACGTGTGACCGATGCCGGGTTATGTATATTTTTACCACCCCTCCGCTGGCCGTCCTCAACGTTTGTTGGAGAACTCCGGGATCTCCGACGGAACACTGGAGTCCTCCAAGCACGATGCCCCGATTGGGCACTGCTTTGGAGGAGCGGTCGCCCCTTTCACAACTTGTTTATGACGGTATGCGACCCCAATACCGCCGTCCTTCCCGGGGCCGCTTACTGGACGGTTCGAGCTCCTATTATGGCCGCCCGCAACCCCGTAAGCTCCCTTTTAGTCGTCTCTTACGACAGGCAGGGGATACCGTAGCCATTCTAGTCCCGGAACTACAGGGATAACCACCGCCTAACCTATGTCTGCTTAATAACAGCAGTGTTCCCAATTTCTTCATACTAAATAAATCTGTGACAAAATATTCCAATCTTTCCTTGGTAGATAAAAGGATACATTAATTAATTATTAAACGGGCGATAATGTAACGGTAAAAAAAAAACAAAATACATCATACGAAACGATCTACAACACCTCAGAAGCTCGAACTTTAACTTCCCCACTTGATACGCTCACCTTACACCCTCGGCCCTTCAGTAAGGGAATTCCTTTGTATCGACTATCAAAGCGCTTGTCCGAACGCGTGCTCGAGTTGAAATCTTAAACGTGTAATAAATATTTAATAAAACCCGTTTAATAAGCACCTATTTCTGCCTTAACAGCAGTGTTCAGCGACTATGTTCCGTCTTGATGGGTGTGGTACTGATCATTTTTTGACGAGGAGGAAACCTTCAAAAGGTACCCGACCCCGTAGGACGACGGCTTATGTGGGACTTTTATCGCACAAAAAACCTCCCGGTGACCATACTCGGCGCTGCGAAGAGGACTCTGGGATCTCCAAAGGAACGCAACCGGAGTCGTCTTAGCGCGTCCCGTCGGTCTCCGCCCAGATAACTATGAAGCTCGCCACTACGGACTAAGTTGAAACGTCTCGTTAAGTATGTCCCCCTTACCTTTAATAGTCGAACCACACAGTCGCGCCTAACAATGCTGTTTTTAAGCAGAAATAAGGGTGTCAGTAGGGCTTTCAGGGTCGTAACTACAGATTAAGGTTAAAACGGTTTAAGTTATCCCGCTGTAATGTTTCTTACCGCTTCATCTTATAGCCGTTTAAGATCTCGGGCCGTTAAGTGTTTGGACAATAGCGCATTGTTAGCGTATACAAAGGAATTCCCAGTTAGTGAAGTGTGAGGTGAATGTATCAAGTGGTAAACTTAATTGAGGATGTTAGATTGCACGGTCGAAGATCACTTCCTTATGCTTGATGAAGGTGCGGTCTTTTACCCATTACTAATTATCAATTATCGATTTATTTTATCGATGTTTTGCTTAATGAAATTTGATAATTGGCATGATGACAGTATTAAAAAATCAAAGATAAATGATTTAAGTAATCACAATATATTGAAAGGATTCTCAAAAATGCCCCAGTTTAATAAAAAACTTTAAGATTTTGTATATTTTCAATAATATAAATGTATAAAATACTGCAGTCGGCCATCTTGTCTGAAGCGCTAATCGGGGCGCGAATGACGTCACTTTTGGGTATGTCTCTGAATTACTTGAAATTTGGTATGGCATGTTCTAGTGTTACGTCACCTACGGACGCCATGACACCCGCGAGCGTTTTCGCGCTTAATTCAAAATAGGTATAAAAAGATGCTATTATTATCGTTAATACTGAATTTATTTCCGAAATAATACGATTTTTGGAATCAGTATATATGTACGTACATTATAAAAGGGGTTTTCAAAATTTGTCATCATGCCAATTGCTGTCTATTGGCAGTTGTTATTTACGGGTAGTGATCTAAATGTTTGTTCGCTACTTTTATGATTAATAAATTGTAGTGTATTATTAAATTTGCCATTAGTTCTTGATAGGTGTTCAAAGTTTTGAATTAATCTGATCGTTCAAAGTGGGTGAAAATCGAGTTCAAAGATTCCGCTACTTATCCAGATACATATGTAGATACGGGTCATGATAATCGTAAAAGTGTGGTAAAAAGATTAGATAGGATATTCGTTTCGTTTAACAGTTTTAAATATCTTATATATAAATCACAATGTTAGTTACCGTACTCCTCCGAAACGGCTTTACCGTTTTTCACCAAATTTTATATGGCTATTCAATAGGTCTGAGAATCGGTTACTATCTATTTTTCATACCCCTAAGCTATAAGGGATGTTCACCCTTAACATTTTTTATTTATATGACAACACAACGTTTGCAGAGTCAGCTAGTTGATCTTAATAATATTGAAAAACTATCTGAAACTATTTATCATTTTCGTTATTTTCTATATATTCGTGTAAGCTTCAAAGAACATTAATTTTTAATCACAGACACAAAATTCAATTTTACCTATGTATTTATGTAGTCTTACGTAAAGGCCTAGTTCGCTAAACCTTGCTTTAATTCCCAAAGACATACACCTGGTGTTTACATACTGCATTCCGTTAGTCTGTTATCACTGCAATGTGATTAGTCGTAACGGTAGCTTAGTCAATTAGTCGCATACATGCTGACTAATCTAATGACGGTGCCGCATAACACGTGTTTAATTGCATCCCGTCAAACTCAAATTGTGTTAATTCAAAATTGAGTCCTATAGAACTCCTTCCATGCTATATCAAAAAAGTCCGTTAAGTTTATTCGTTAAACGCCTATTAATATGTGGTATTTTAGGCTTTCGTAGTGTGATGGTCCATTTTATATTAAGTATTGCATCATTGCTATGCAATCATTTATTTCAGGTAGCCTGTAAATGCTACGTGAGTTCAATTCAAACATTTAAATAGTTTAGGTTAGTTTAAGTTATAAAACATTTAAATAGGAGCACTTTTCTTTTTCGCGGATGAATTATAAAGACTAGACGACCATGCTTCAAATACAAATGTCCATAATGACTTTTTTTTTAATTCAGTTGTACGATACGAAAAACATCATTTTACGATTAAAAAAAACTTTGAATTTCATTTCGTAAGAACAATACTAAAATCCCCTTGGTACTCTCCTCAATCAAAATGCAATACACTAGATAAACAATACACAGAAAATATTTTTGTTACCAATCAGTCTTCGATCAATCAAACAAGCGGTCACCGAGTCCTCGGGCGTTGTGCAAATATTGCCAATTTCTGAACTAACCTCTAATAATAATTGTCACTGTGTCTGTGCATTTAAGTAGCTTACAATTAATTCCAATTTTTGAAGTGCCCATTGGGGTCTGTGAGCTACAAATATTTTAAAGTACAATATAGGTTATATACATCTATCTGTAACTTTCTTTATCTTTATGTAAAAGTCTGAGCGAAATCGGTTCAGCGAATTCCAGCCCGTACACTCCTCATACGAAATCGAAAGAAGATTTATTATATAAAGAAAGAAAATTAGTTTCATAGAGTATGTACTCCACCTTTTGGTGATTTGTCGCTGCCTACCATGGACATTCTGCCATATCAAACTTCTGCCACTTCTGAGGACACTTCATGGTTTTTCAGCTTCATACTAAAATGCAGGAACTGCTTCATGCTAGAAATAGACGGTAACCTATCGGTCGAACTTCACTGGTGTTACCACTTTTAAATTTCATACTTGAAGGTATAAAAACTATTCAATTACGCAGTCAGAATGGTACTATGTGGCCATAACCCTTCAATGTACAAACATACTATTCCACAGAAAAAATATTCAGCCGTTATTTTTCACAAAGCGAACAAAGCCGTGAGTTCGGGCTAGTTTAATCATATACCGAAAACAATCCCGAAGGAGGCGATACGATTCCAATTTACTTTCAATTGATAGAAATACCCCGGAGATCTATATTAATGGCGGCGGCTACGTGGGGATCGGAAAAGAATTCGATATATTGTTGAAATATTATTGTTTTACAGGTTTAATGTTATATGACGAAAAGTATGTAAAGATTTTAAGTTGTTATGAAGCAATGAGTGGCGTATGGGTCATGCTAGTTTAGCCCGCGATGCGTTTTGGGTTTAGCTTTAGACCCTGGCTTGACAGATAATGGAAGAACCTTTGGTAGTAATTGAGTTTTTTATACTCGTATATAGAAGTAGCAGACGAGCATGCAGTTCACCTGATGGTACGTAGCTACTGCCGCCCATGGACATCTGTAATCAAGCTCAGATAGGATTACATATTCCTACCTGAGGTCCCCTATGTCTTACTTGACAGTAGTTAGGCATTTATGTATGTATGTTTGGTATGAAAAACGCATTTGGTTAAAATATTTATACGAGAAACGAACTTAGTTCTAAGGATCTGCAAGATTTCCATCGTCAAGGAATAGGTGTGGCAGTGGTGCCGCTGGAGTAGAACCACAAAGGGTTCCACTACCTTTTATCTTACGTGGGTCGTATGGTCTGCAGTAGCCATTTCCAATTAGGTTATAACTACGTTTTTTTCAGGCACTTATTCACTCTAATGAAAATACTCGTAGTTTTAAAAATCACCCAATTTCAAATCAAGCTTATTCGATTTGCAAATAAAACATTTCAGCTAAAAGCTCACTGAAATTATAATAGGTTATGCCGGAAACGATCATAGCTTTTCATTTATTTTTATTCAATTCAAACGCATGGCCTGTTCCTAATTGATATTTTTTAGGAATTGGAAATGGAAAATTTTAATTTACTGGACCAACATTGATTTATGTTTACCTATAAAACTATTAGATTATTATTTCGTGCTCTTTGAGTCCAGCGGTTTTCGACCGTCTTCTTTAGGTCGTTGGTACACCTGTACCCTTACCATGAGTTTTCAAAACATCCCACAATTTTACGTTACGTTTACTCAATCTATTATTCTGTTCCGTTTGCTTAGTAGACTGAGTAAACGTAACAAGAAGTAAGTGCTCAAGTCTTTTTGTCTACCTCACATGTTCGCAAAAAAGAGAGACAAAACATAAAGCGCCATAAACTGGTCTGGGATGACCTGTGTTTCTTTGCCTAAATGTGGTCGCCACTAAATATGGCTACTATTCTGTAACAAAGGTTATTTTTTCATCAGCTCTGTGTAAGTATTATAGAGACCTGAGATACCAGCAGAAAATAGATATATTTAGAATGTAAGTTTTTTTTTAAGTACAATAATTAAATTAACATGGAGCTGAGTTGGGACTTATGACTAAATTGGAATGCCTCGCGTGTTTAAACTTTATTAACCCCCACAAACCATACCTCAGTCGATTCAGGAAGTATATTTTTTAATATTGGAACTTTCATATTCCTGTCTTCCTCCAGTTTAGATAAATAATATTTACACCATGTACGTTTTTGTTATTTGCACACATTAAACGTTAAACGACACAATCAACTACAACGACACATTCTCAACATATTAAAATACGTGCGAATACTTCATAAAGCATATTTTGTGCAGTATTTTCAAAGCGTTAAAATCCATATATGGTTCATAAAGGACTTTTTAAACGAATTCCCCCTCTTCCATCGTGATAGACTAATTTGGCGTTTTATAGCAGCGTTAAACAAGTGGTGGTTGTAAATTTCCTCAGAACATCGTTATGTTGTGGGGTTCCGTGCAAAAATTGTAACATTGCCGATCAGGGTTCGATGGGTGTATTGCTAGTATATTTTAAGGAATCTTTTGGAGCGTCAGTATATATGTATGTCTCATTCGTAAGTACACTCTACAATCCAAACGGCTAAATGGATTTTAACATAATAATATGCGGCGGGGTAAAATCCTCTGTGCTTCGACTTCACAACTGCCACACCTATTTCTACCTAATAACAGTAGTGCTAACCGCTGATGTGTTCTAATCTGATGGGTGTACTAAGAAATACATAATTATCCGAGGCGTTCATGAACGATAAAAGTCACTTACTAATGTGGACTGAATATTAATGTAAAAATCGTAAATATACGGAACCATACTAGCATACTTCCCTTAACGCCACGTTATGTTATTTTTAACAGCAATAATGGGTGTGCTGCAATTTAACGCATAACGGTAGTTCGACGACAGCGCGTTAATCACGAGCTTCAATGATATGTGCGGACTTTTTCCAAAAGCTCACTTAACTTTTCGAGGGAAAGCTTTATTGTTGTCTCTATCCTCAGTTATATTATTGCAAGAATGTGAACATAGACAACATAGTGTTTTTAGCTAACAAAGATTCGTCGGTTGATCTGTCTATTACATATTTGATTTGATTTAAATATCTGCCACAAGGACGGATCACGCTAAATGGGTATCTGGGAATTTACTGACAGTAAAATATTAAAGAGTGGCTATTATGACTATTAAAAAAGTGTAAATAGTAATTACAAGGTATGGCAGTAGTGAAGTAATTCTTAATAGTAAATTAATTCTTCATATGAACAAAACTGCGTGTTAGAAATTAATTATCAATTGCTTTAATGGTGAAGAAAAAAATTGGACAATTGTCTAGACTTCTATTTGTTATAAATAGAGATGCGAGTTTAGCATGAGAAAACAGAAAGGGTTTACGACTAGTTAAGTATACCAATTACTTTAAAAAAGTATTCGTACAACAAAGCTATTATTTCTTTAAAAGTATTCTAATCGTTTCAAAAATAAAGCATTGTCCTGAAATTTTAATAATTACCAAGTGGCTTTCGAAAAAAACAAACGCTTAGCCGTTAGACAATAAAAACAAATCATGAATATTAGTATAATTAATTTACCCGCCTTCTTAATTATACTAACCCTTTGCACAAAGACCGGTGCTAAAAACAAAAAGCGAAAACGAAAAAAGAACGCCCTTAAAAATTATTTCAATTTTCGCACAAAACCAGCACGTTACTTATTAATTAACTTGGCTTGTATTGTCCGAAAGCCCTTTGCAAGTCCCCGTAATAAGTTTGGAAGTCGTGTGAAATATTAAAATGTAATTTGTACGTGTGCTTAATGGTTGTACGGGAAAGGCTTTAATAATATTCGTAACAACAATACAGAGCGAATCTTTGTTTAAAATTTACTATAAGAACAAAATACTATTTACTCGTATCATTTAGAAATTAATTAATTATGATTATGGTATAAAGTGGTGTATTATGGTATACGAGTGGCGGCGTCAAATAATGACCACGACGGCTCTGACAAGAGTGTAACGCTTAAAAAGAAGAAGAAGAATGGTATAAACTCTTTCACTCTGAGAGTAGACCCGAGCGCAACAGTAGGATAGTAATGGATTGAAGACGAGTATTTCTCATTAGATGCCAAGCCAGCCAAGTGCAGAATTGTTGCAGATTGTCTCACTTATCTTTGAGACCTTTACAGTTCTCTGAAGAATGTAGGCTTCTAACAATATATTCCTACGTCATTAAACAAGTAATAATTAATTTCTAATAAGTTTCTTGAAGGTGGTAGAACCCTTTGTGGTTCGACTCCGGCGGCACCACCGCCACACCTATTTCTACCTAATAACAGCAGCGTTAGGCGCTGCTGTGTTCCGGTTTGAAGGGTGTGGTAAGGGAGACAGACTTTTCCGAGGCGTTCCAGCTTAGTCCTCAGGGGTAGCGGCGCATCTGTGGCCGACCACAGGTAGGAATATCTAATCCTATCTGGGGTTGATTACAGATGTCCATAGGCGGCAGTAGCCACTTACCATCAGGTGGACTGCATGCTCGTCTGGTACTCCTATATTATAAAAAAAAAGCTTTAGCTTTCTAGAAGTATTCTATAACAGTTCGCAGAAGGAATATTTGATCCATTTTAATTAGAAATCCTATCCTATTAAGTAGTTTAAGAATATCTACCGGCGACGCCTATGGGTGTGACTACATACGAAAAACGGAACATATTCGCTATTTCTATAACAAATTTGAAAATACGTTGTATTGCAAACATTTTGTGAGGCCGGTGTTGCCACAATTTGTCGCTTCTCTTATCACGGCGCTTCCGTCAAGCAAAACTTCTGCACATAAATCTACATGCCTTCCTCAGTGAGATAACGATAAGCTTGTGTTGCAGGTGTTATGTAATACCTGCAACTTTATATATTTACGCATAGCTTTGTACTAGTCGCCTTTGCACTTTTGGTGGTTAGCATTTAGATAAATGTGTTTTTGCAAAGTGTTGCGTAAAAGCCTGCTGCTTGTGTGGATGGTTATCGATTTAGGTAGTGGCTTATTTCATTAGCGCTTCCGTGCGTTAAAACCAATATTGATAAATCGTTGTTGAGAATTGATGAGAGGTGAATCAGTATGTTACGATTGGGGAGTAACATATTACCACCACGCCTATTTCTTCTTCTGAAGTAGTTCTTGCGTTTCGAAGGCAGGTGTAATGTGTATACTGCCTGAATTTTTGTACAGTAGATCAGTGTTCCGCAAACTTTTTGTGTTCAAGATACATCAAGGAAAACTAAAATTTTTGAATGTACACCACAAATTAAAAATTATTATTTTTTAAGTAATATTTATCAACATTTATTGAAACCAAAGAATTAAATGAACGAAACAAAACGCCTCGCTCGTGCGCTCGCGTGATTTGTGTAGGTATTTTACTCACCCTTACTTACTCACAAAAATAATTTTATAAGATAACCTTATTTTTTCGCGGCACACCAACTAATGATCACGATACACCGGTGAGCCGCGGTACACACTTTACGGAACACTGTAGTAGATGACCATCATAATTCTTAGATATCGTAGGGCACATGAGATCGTAGAACCAGTGTTCAATATAAAGTTCGTTATAATTGTCCACGAGTCGCAGTGACCGCTTACCATCAGCGTTCATGATTATTTGCTACTTCAGTCTCATATAAACGCTATCTACTCAGCAATATTAGGTTTTGACGGTTTGACGGTTTGAAAGATTCCCGTAAAAGTTGCTTAATATCCCCTTTCCTCTTATCCGCATTGGAGTAACGTAAATAACTACCTTCAAAGTATGTCACTTGTACAGAAAGAGACATAAAAAATATACAAAACATAATAATATTAGATTTAAGAATGCTAATTTTCTTGCATACTTTTTTCTTCATTTCTAAATACCTGCAGTGCGGTATACAATATAAAGTTAAAGGACATTTCTCTAAGTATAAGTGATTAGATTAACTAAGACAAACGTGATCCTAAACCCGAAATTACAGCCGCTAATTACCATATGAAATTCCGTTTTGTGCTTAATCGCTGAGTGGGACATTTGTGTTTCGCTATCTTAATTGCGAGGAGCTAGGGGTTGAATAAATTATAGTTAAAAAAACAGCCAAATGTAAGCGAGAGTCGCGCGACGAGGCTTCCATTGCATATAAGAAGTTTGTTATTAATTCGCATTTTTGTTATCAAACTTAGGTACATACATATATTGTGATTATGATACATATACACACAATATCGAAAGAATAGCAAAAAAACATAGTCCAATAGTAGCTTCGTACATATGAAATGATTGCAAAGGTTTCATAATCTTAATTGCGCGCAGTTGGACAGTTTAAAAATAAAGGAGTACGCCGTTTGGGTAAAGTAATTGTCTGTTTTACGACGGTAATGGGTGCACTTTAGTTTCTAGGAAAAAATAGGAGGGTTTCAAATAATGAATATTTTAGCTTTTGTAAATGGTTGTATACATAAAATTCCACCAAAGACCAAACCCTTTATTTTCTACGTTTGTAGTCCGCGCCAAACTGCTAGTCCGCTCTGAAGTTGTTGCGAGCAGGTGTAGTCATTCAATTTGCTATGGTGACGCGATTCATTTTCTATATAAGCTAGAACGCCTCGGAAAAGTATGTCTCCCTTACCGCACCCTTCAAACCAAATAACAGCAGCGCTTAACACTGCTGTTATAAGGCAGAAATAGGTGTGGCGGTGGTGCCACCAGAGTCGAACTACAAATGGTTCTACCACCTTCATAATCTGTATCTACGAAAGCCTAAGAAAAATTGTACTTTATTAAAAACATAAAATATACTAAATTAAATACGAGAAAGTATAATACTTTATGTTTCAAGAACATAAAATCCAGTAGCATTTCTAATAAAAATAATATCCCGTATTTCGTTACAAAAACAAGCAAATCCAGATGTAAGGGAATATGGAAATACTCGTATGATCCATTGTGCGTGGGAGACAACAATAATGAAGCAGCAATAGTGTATCAGAAACAATATTAGAACACTCGTAAATAATTCTGGCAAGCGAATCTCTCGCTTATGTTCAGTTGAGAGGTGGGATGTGGTAACTGACAATAGTTTTGCGATTATTTTTCAAATTTACTTTATTTTATCTATATATGGAAATACGACTGCATACATAAAGCAGGTTTATAGTTGTTTACGCCAGAATAAATGTTCAACAAGTGTTAAACATTAAGGTAGTATAAGTATCCATTGTGTGCCTGTTAACAAAATAACTTGATATATTTACTTCCAATTGAGCATCAGTAATCGTTTTTCTAAAGATTTTTTATTGACTTAAACGTTTTTAATTGTTTACTTATTATCTAGTAGTTTCATCATTGTTAAGAAAAAATGAAGTTAAAAAAAATTAACGTATATTTTACTAGATTAAAATAAAAGTTCAAGGTACATTGACTTAATTACATTAAATTTGTAACACAGAAAATAATTGGATAGCAAACAATTATTATTTTTCAGTAAAAACTAATAAAATGTCATGAAAAATTATTTTTCTACTCGTATAACTACAAATATTATAAAAATATTATGGCAGAAGTTCAATTTAAAAGACACAACTTTACGACATGAAAATTTTAAATCGTTCCTAAATATTTAATTATTTTTTGTCAGTTACGGGGTTTTGCTCGGGAGGAGCGGGAACAACGAAATGAGTAAAGGTATCTGACGTACGAAAGCTTATATCAATGGATTGGGAGGTTTCCCTTTGTTCGGAGCCGCAAAATATCTATAGGTGTACCTCCGTATTGAATTGGGAAACATATTCCTGTTTCAGCGGACTAGTGAAGGGAAAGCGGATTGTGTTATGGTTTTTTTTTCATAATTACTAATAATTTCCTTATGACTATAGTGACTTTAATATTTTTACATAGAATCTTTAGTGTGCATACTTAACAGGTAGAAAATGTGTTGATGGGACCTCCATAGGTTGATGAGTAAAATATGTTTAAGAAAACTTTTAGTAAATTATCAAGCGTATGTATCTAAGTGCCCCATTCTTTGGCACGCCTAACTTGACGTTGACAAAAATCTTGACGTATTTTAATTTGATTTCTTTAAATCGGTCGGGTGGGTCTTTTGTTTTTATCACAATTCTCTAGTTATTATTATTTTTTTTTGTTTACGAATAGGTAATATTGTTCCGTCTGAGTCGGGTTTTATGTAGGTATGCAAATTGTACACATTATATTTTTTTTTATGTAAGCATTTAATATTAAAGCAAAGCAAAGGATAATTTTAAAGGTGGTAGAACATTTGAGGTTCGGCTCCGGCGGCACCACCGCCACACCTATTTCTGCCTAATAACAGCAGTGTTAAGCGCTGCTGTGTTCCGTTTTGAAGGGTGTGGTAAGGGAGACATACTTCTCCGAGGCGTTCCAGCTTAGTCCTCAGGGGTAGCGGCGCATCTGTTGCCGACCTCAGGTAGGAATTTCTGGTCCTATCTGGGGTTGATAACAGATGTCCATGGGCGGTAGTAGCCACTTACCATTAGGTGGACTGCATGCTCGTCTGCTACTCCTATATTATAAAAAAAAAAACTAGATTTTAGAAGCTCAGTGGCGCGTGAGACATTAAGCGTTTCAGCAATTACTTTACCTTTACCTATTCTACCAGGCATTGTTCAAAATAAGGTTCAAATCCCAGGCACGCACCTCTGATTTTTCAAAGTTATGTGCGTATTAGAAATTAATTATCACTTGCTAAACGGTGAAGGAAAACATCGTGAGGAAACCTGCATACCTGGGAGAATTATAAAAAAAATAATAATGTGAAGTCTACCAATACGCACTTGACCAGCGTGGTTGACTATGGCCTATACCTTCTCATTATGAGAGGAGACCCGTGCCCAGCAGTGGGACAGTAATGGGTTGTTGATGATGATGATTGTTCAAAATAAAGTAAGAAAAACCGTTAAACACATGTTCCCATCTCTACCCGCTATCTGAGGCGCCGTATTGGAAGATATTGTTTGTTATTGCCTCCGAGACTGCTGGAATTCATCCTCTCAAATTGAACTTCTTTCGCTGTTTTAATACTTGATTGAGTTATTTTCTTACATGCCACAAAATAGAATTTTGTATGTTCAGGGAACAATGTATTACTTGTGATTATGAACCTGCATAGAGTGAAAAATGATATACTTCTAAACGTGGTGGTAAAAAGCATTTACAGTCTAGTGGTTAAGAAATTCTGCGTCTTTGATGGGTCCAAGGTTCAAGTCCCAGGCACAAATCTCTGATTTTTCAAATTTATGTGTGTATTAGAAAACCGCGAGGCAATCTGCATACGTGAGAAATGTTAAAAATAAAAGTTTGCAAAGGTATGTGAAGTCTACCAATACGTACTAAGCCAGCGCGGTGGACTATGGCCTAACCCTTCTCAATTTGACAGGGGGCTCGTAACCAGCAGTAGGATAGTAATAGGACGATGATGATTAAGAGTGGTAATACACACAGTAGACGAGTCGTCAGCGTGGGTTGTCGCTCATATATTAAAACCTTAAGCAGCAGCTAATTAGCACTAATTAAGAGATCTTATAAGCAAGCAATCAATGTAGAAATTACTCTACTTAAAAGCACTTTCTAAAACGTAATGCATATTTATTAAACCCCAAAATACAAAAAAAATAAACATTTTTTTAATTATTCATATTTGAAAACATTTTTGATTTAGCGATCAAAGATTGCCCCTTCGTATTTGGCTTTATCAAAACGAGTAAATAAGTTACATCTCATTTTTGTGATAGGCATCTACATGAAAAAACGTTGCTCGAACACGCGACTGTGGGTAAATAAGGCTGCACACACACTGGGCGGAGCTGACCGCAGTTAGGCGCTGGCTTTGGGATTAATGCAAAAATGTGTTGGGTACCTATCCATGGCTACCTAGCCATAATCACCTGAAGATATAAAGTAACTTAGGAGAGATTGTGAATTGAAAATAGAAATTTGAGGAGACAGCCTAAAATACGAATATTATAGCAGTGATTAGATAATAGCTGGTTGAAAGGCGTTCCAGCTTAGTCCTCAGCGGCGCATGTGTGGACGACATTTGGTAGGAATATAATCTTATCTGGGTCGATATACAGCAGTAGCCACTGACTATCAGGCAAGTTTGTCTGCTACTCCTATATTATAAAAAAGACGAGTTTCACTTTCCTAACAGTCGTTTCACCACGAGACGTTTAAGCAATAATTCTATAGCGACTCCTTGCACAGTATGAAACAGTCCCGCAGGACGGCGGTTAGTCAACCGCGGTAATCGCGACACGAAGATTTTGTGTTTACACGAACACAATAGACGCTATATTGGCGTGGAAGAGATCTTATCGGCATGATGATCGATTGTACGCTGAAAGGAATTGGTTGACGGAAGAACGAAAGGACAAAGTGTGGAGATTCATGCAGTAATGAGTTTATCGATGAGTTATTTCGTGGTATTGGAACTGCCTTGTGGAATAAAGTTTCGGTCTTCCAGAATATAGTGTTCTAGTTGCAGTGGTAAGCTGCAGAAAATAAAAAAAATACATTCTATAGATTTTAGAGAGTACTTTAAGGTGTATTAAAATATACTTCTTGTTCTGAGTGATGGGTATTAGAGTACAGAGCAGTGAGTCAGTTGGACAATTTACTTCTAATGTCGCCTAAATAATCGTCGTGATTGCCACATGCCTATGTAGGAAACGCGGTACTACGCTTGAAATGGATGTAACGGTGATATCTCTCTAGTTGTAATATTCTAGCTCTACATTTTTTTATACTTACATGTTTAGTACTTCTACTCGTTGTACTAAACATACAAAAAGTAACATGCACTATTACTTCAATCCATGTTTACTTTGTTCGATTTCATCACGGATTTTTTTATAGTTTAACCTAACGATGAGGCATATGTGCTACCTGATGGAAAATAGTCAACGCCGTCTATGTACATTTGCAACACCAGAGGAGTCACCAATGCATCGCCGGCTTTGTATGCGAGCTCTTTTTGCACCTTTTTTGAAGAGCCCTGTGTCATAGCGCTCCGGGAATACCTCAGGAGGAAGTTCATTCCACATCTTACACGTCCGCGACATCAGGTCAAATAGTTCCTCGGAACACCCATCATTATAAAGCCGGTAGAACACACAGAAGGAACCTATGTCCCTCCGCAAACTCAAAGGTTCTATCCGATCGGATATCATCGGGTCGTTTACCCACACTTGGATAAACACGACATAGCAACAAATCGTGTCCTAACTACTCATTACCACAATTCACTATTAGAAGTCCTTGAACACAACCCTCGCGTGTTGCTTCAAAATTGTTATTGATTCGAAATAATTACAGGCCACAAACCAAACATAACGTCCCCGGACTGTAAACTGAAACCGAATGAGCCAACAAATTACGTTAATCTACGTTCTAGTTTAGTTTTATTGATACAGTTCATACTTAGCTATTGTGAGCTCTGTACAATGTACATAGTTTTACGTTAGTAGTTTGCATTGAGTTATAATGGAATGGTATAATGCTGATGGGTTTAGAGTTGGTTTGGAATTTAAATATCTTGATGTATAAACTAGAGATCTTATTTCATTATTTTGACTTCTTTGGCATATTTGATATCGTATTCGTAATTCGTAAGCTTTTCTGTCACAATTTGTTGTTGTTCAGTGGACAAGATGCGATCTCTAATACAGACTTAGGAAATCTTACATACAATAACTTTTTTTTTATTTGTGTTTATTTTTTGTAAAATTTGAGGAGCAAACGACTATTATTTTTACGAAGATCATCACGTCCAAGTGTGGAACCACTGTATGGTAAGGTAAGTGATGGCTGTCACAAATCTGTGATTAACTTCAACGTAGATAAGAGTGAAACCTGAAGTTGGTCACAATTGCTTTGCTACCTTACACTACCGAGTCGGAACGCATCTTCTAAGGCTTTAGTTTATGATAAGTGTATTCATACAAACTACCTAGTCTAACCAGACGGCAAAACTAGTTCTAAATAATATATAACTTGAAAGATAAGGCCCGGAATTTGTACCTTGTTTTGGGACACGTGCAATAAATCTACGGCCGGCAGATCGAGTTAGCGCGCAACAAATTGCAGCGTCGGAGTTTTGCACCCCCGACTCACTCAATGTCCGACTTCTTCGGGAACAGCTTTTTCAAGTTTAGAATTTTTATCAACTGAAATAGACGAATCTTGACCATCTGTCAGGTTTAAAGCATGGATACTTAAAGTGTGTTTAGATCCAGATCGACGATAACTTGCAAGGGGTCCATGAAAAAGTAAAGAAATAGGGGGTCAGTGAGATGGGGACGGAGGTGGGGTAGTGAATTTCATTTCAGAAGGTTCTGACTTTAATAGTGAGGAAGGCCACCGAGGCTTTGTCAGTGCTGTAAAAACATTTCTAAGGTAAGGTGTAGGTTTGGTTTGAGTAGTACCCAAACCAAAAAAAAAATAGAGCTGTCCAAGTTAGTTTACTTATTATTGTTTAATAAATTAAAACGCTGTATGCTATGGGAATTCTGTTACATTGCATGTTACATTACTGCAGTCTGTACCCACCTTTAGAAATGTATACGAGGTATTCTAGTTTAGTCCTATGGTATAGAACCACCTGTAGCCGACTTATTACTTAATTCCAATATAAACTATAGAACTATTCTAAAAATGAATTCAAGGATATTTCATTTTTTAAACCCGTCAAGCCGTTTGGGCTGCAGGGCGTGGCAAAGAATGAAACATTGATACATAAGGTCAAAGAACATTAGGTACCAGTCGGCTAAATGTATTAAAAGGTAGAAAACTTCGCAAATACATACTCAAATCCGTCCGTTGAAAGCAATCGGATAGCCCTCTATCATCGCGAATTAAGAGATAAGACCGTCAGTTCCCCCGACGCGATAATCCTGCAGCTTTACGTTACGAGTAGATGCAACGATATAATGTGTTTGGAAACAATTGTATGGGATTAAGGTATTACTGAACTCGTCTTAAAGATGATTCAGGTAAAGACACCTATTTCCGCAGAAAGAGCCTCAGATGTTTCGATTATCATTTATCCATGTGGAAGTTTGTGTAGATGTAGATGTAATAACGAAATAATGTATTTGGAACCAATTCTATGATGTTAAGGTATTACTGAAATCATGTGTCTTGATGTGGTAGGTAAAACACCTATTTCTTCGTATTTCACAAAAGTAGACAGAGTGTCAGAAATTTGGTTTTTATCATTTATACAGTAGAAATATTGCGTATTTCATAATAACAGCAGTGTTAAGAGCTGTTGTATTCTGGTTTAAAGGGTGGGGTCAGGAGTATTTACAAGGGGCGCTCCCTTTGTTCTTAGAAATAGCAGTGTAGGTTGCTAGTCTCAGATAGGACTCGAGTTATAATTAAGATTTTTTAAAGTATTTATGCACGGGAGTGACCGATTGTCATCAGGTGGACTGTAAATACGTTTGCTATTCCAACCTTAATACGTTTAGTAACCCAAACTATCAGACTAATTTGCTGGCCGTACATCCTTCTAAACTACTACCCTTGTTACTGCTCTCCGCTATAGATATTTAGTCCCAACCAAACAGTGAATATAAGTTACGTAATAATCCCTCAGAGTGATCCCTCTGAGGAGATGAGTGCCGTTAATGGGGATTTTATGTGCACCGTTTGTCGGTTTGATGGGCATTTACCCTATAACGTATCTATAGTTATGACCGTCCGGGGATTGAATCCTGACACCTCTGATAATAACATAAGATATACATATTTTAGATGTTTCGTATGATTTATAGTTAAGAAAAAAGTAATTTGGTAGTGTCAGCTCTGTATAAAGAATGTGATGGTCATGGGTTCGGACCATAATACATATGTAATGTTTTGAAGTGACATGTATACAATGTATTTCTCACTTTCTTTAACTAATTTCCATTAAGCATAGCTAAAATGCTTAAGAACAAAATACATTGAGAAAATCACATGAGACTTTTTTCAAAAAAACTTGAAACTATCGTTCAAAAATACCATAGCGTAATCTAATCTAATCTCTACGGTAAATACAAATTTAAATATACTTTACCACTTATTTAACCCATGAATAAGTTTAAAACAGCGTAAAATAAGGGCATAAGTTCAATCTACACTGACGGTACACGCCTTGTATTGTAAGGTAAGAAGGTTAAGGGAATCGTGAGTAAGCAAGGTCGACACGCGATTTCTGTGTTATGACCATGGGTTGGTTTTTTGATGGATAATTAATTTTGGATTTACGTAGATATTATGAC
Organism: Epargyreus clarus; assembly: GCF_041222505.1. Taxonomy (NCBI): domain Eukaryota; kingdom Metazoa; phylum Arthropoda; class Insecta; order Lepidoptera; family Hesperiidae; genus Epargyreus; species Epargyreus clarus. The sequence goes on along the minus strand of NW_027332227.1, from coordinate 13,949,259 downwards.
TTTTTGTTACCTGACTAATATTTATTATTAAATTATTTGTGAAATGTTAAAATAGGTATCGTGTGTAACCTCTTGAGTTATTTATATATTTTGTGATGTAAAAAATACTTATTGGTACATCGAATGCATGCATATAAATATTGCTTTTAATAACTTAATATGTGCATATAAAATAAGTCTAAGTTAATGATAGTGAAACTAAGTCTTGGTTTTTAAAACTCAAAAACATTATTTTTTTTGTTTAAACTAATTTAGAAACCTCTAAGGTATTTTTTAGATCTATTTTTACCGCAAAAATAATAAGGATCTTGTGCAATATGCGTCACACTTTGTAATTCAAGTATTAGCATGTAAGTTAATTAAACCGACTCCATTAAAGGGAAAGTCTCAAGAGAACCAATTTCATAGTCACCCTACACCTTGTCTCGCAACGCCTTGATTGATTGAGATGACTCAGCGCAGACGAGTTACCCTCCTGAAATAACAATTATGTGCACCCTACACTGTTATAAACCATTATACGAGTAACTTGTGGAAGTTTATATCCTGTGTTTTTTTATAATTCTTTCGTTTTGTTGTTTTGAAGTTACGAAGTTAGGTACTTGTTTAAATCATTGTTGTATTAGGTAACATTATTGTAGGATTTCATCTTATATATAAAATTCTCGTGTCACAATGTTAGTTACCGTACTCCTCCGAAACGGTTTTACCGATTTTCACCAAATTTTATGTCTATATTAAGTAGGTCTGAGAATCGGCTACTATCTATTTTTCATACCCCTAAGTGATAAGGCTTGTTCACCCTTGACATTTTTTTATTTATATGGCGACACAACGTTTGCCGGGTCAGCTAGTATATTATATTATTATAATATTATAGGTGTGTTGAAAGTGGTAGAATCCTAATTTTGCCTAATAACAGCAGTGTTAGACGCTACTGTGTTCTGGTTTGAAGGGTGTGGTAAGGAAGACATACTTACCCAAGGCAGTCCAACTTAGTCCTTAGGGGTAGTAACAGGTAATGCATCTGTGGTCAATCTCAGGTAGGAATCTAATCTTATCTGTCGATTACAGATCAGTTACTATACACTGTGCATTACAATATCTCAATTTACCTAAAAGTAACATTTTGTAAAATTTGCATTTTACAAGCTCCATGACTCCGTTGACACAGTTTTTATCTGCGGCTAAAATTTTCCAGTTTATCTTCAGTGGCTTTCGTTGAAAAAATATTATTTTTACATCCAACGGTTATTTTGTAACGAATATCTATATTAAATGTAAACAGATTTTTGATATACCGGATATACGGTGTTTGTTCATTCTAGATAAGCATTTTTTGTCTAAATGTGCCCTATGTAATTTAATTTAGTATGTTAAATCATATTTCTTTATTTTTGGGTTGAGTTTATTAAATATTTTCTATACTCTATACGGGTCCAAAGCAGGATATCAGTTATGGTAAAAACCTTTGTGAAAGAAATAAATACTATTAGATTTATTTATCAATAGGTATTTTAAAATAGAGTGTAAAGATATAATTTTATATATTACGTATTCAATGCCTGGTACATTGAACTAGTTACCTACCTTCTAGATAAATACTAGGTATATACATACATACCATTAAGTATACTTACCACCACTTACTTACTTTTTAGTATACCACTTACTTTTTAGTATACCATTAAGTATACTTTACACTATGCTGGTACTAGGAACTAAGTATTGGATACCAAGAACAGTACTAGGTACTCCTTTAGCTATTGTAACCTTCACAAAATTGGAGTTGAATAAACATCAAAGGCGATAATCGAGAGTACCTCATAAAAACGTCGCACGATAATTTTCGCGGCACGCAACTCGTAATCATTCTATCCACGCTACAATTTTTCTAACTTCATTAATTTACATAATATATTCCGAAGCCTATAAGGAAATGTGGTTAGCTTTATGTCGCGGTGAGCATGTTTAATCGGTCACTTTTCGTGTCGTTTCATGTGACATGCGTGTTGTTACACACTGACTCGGTGATTTTATTGTTAAACGTTACTGTTTTTTTCACAAGCTTGAAGTTGTAAAGCGGTGTGTAGTTCACGTGATGGTAATTGCTATATGACCGTGCACATCTGTAATTAACCCCAGATAGAATGAGTACTCTAATTGCGATCCGTCATTGATTATCAGCTTAGTAACTAAGGGCTAAGTTGGAACGCCTTAGATAAGTATGTTCCTCTTACTACAACACAGTAGCGCTTAATACTGCTGTACGGAGGAAATTGTTGTGGCTGTGGTTCCTCCAGAGTCAAACCGCAAACGAATTTACCGCCTTAAAATTATTCGAGACTTAATTATGATGCACCACCTCATTCTGCGGAGAAAAACAAGGGACTTATGTTGATGGTGACTATTCCGCTTTCAAAGGGAAGGAAATGTAATATTAAAACAGGGAACGGCAAAAACAAACAACCGTTAAGCTTAGCGCCGGTATATCACAGGAGTCTTTATTACAAGAACCACAGAGTAACGTGCTTTGATATTAAACTGAGGAGTTTAATGCTCGTACCGGCTGGGGCTCAGCTCTGATTAGATTTTTTAGGTCGTTCCCTCAGCTATCATTGCGCTATTACGAAAACACTGGCCGTAAAACTTTTTATTTGTTCACACGTGAGTATGTAGAGTAAAAACGTTACTGGATGTCGTAGGGCATAAAATGTTTGATATAAGGTAATAAACGTGAATAGAATTGCTAATGGGATTAGCTTCCCACGCTGTGGCCTGGGTGCAACACCCACGCATATGAGTTACTCAGTCACATATGTACTTACTACTTAAATATCTTTTCTACATTGTAAGAATCTCCTGTGAAAAGTTTCAAGATGCTGCAACTCAAAGCTTTGAGCCGTGCGTTGTTTGTTATCATGTCTGTCAGACAGTGTAAGGGTTTTATTACGTCGATGAGCATATTAAAATCCAATTATAATGTTCGGTATATACACATGCTAGAATCTTGCTTCACATGTTAGTGGCGAATAAAGTCTGCAAGGTGTACTTACTTTTTTATCAGTATGGTGAACTACAGTAAATACACAACTACAACAGCTTACGTATTTATCACTTTGAATTGATCCAGTTTCCAGAAGCATAATTAAGATCATGATGATTAACATAAATACAATTTAATATATTGTGTAAAATATGAATTTAACTATCTCTTAAAGTATACAATTTTAAATACGTTTTCTATTTGTACCGTCTTTTTTTCTATTACGTAAACCACAAAAGGATAGCGGGTTTTTGCGAATTACGAAAGAATTGTGGATCTAGATAAAAGCTTAGAACTTTAGATGGGTGCTATCATTAATCACTCAGCTCAGCTCAAGATGACGCGGCATTGCGGACAGCGCAGACCCTCAGGAATATACATCACACTGTCCAGATAACAAAGCTTTATAAGGAAAATTCAGTTTACGCCAGTGACTATGGGAAATTTCAAAATCAGGTAAATTATGAAAGATTGTCGTTGAAAAGGTACGCTTATTTAAGGTATACTTAAAGGTATGGTGTTACTGATTATTTCTTTAAAATTAAGACCATTACTAAAAAAAGTAAAAAGTCTTAACAAAGTTAGAAATAAAAGCTTAGAAACTTAGATGGATGCTGTCATTAATCACTCATCTCAGTTCAACATGATGCGGCATTGCGGGCAGCGTAGTCCGTTGAGAATATATATCACTCCGTCCAGCTTACAATGCACTTTAAAAGCAAAATTGAGTTAATACAAATTACTTTCAGGAGACATTTCATATTATTTTTCTCTAACTTTTATTAATCACTTCACTTACGTCAAAGTAATACAGATATTGTATTCGTCGAAAACAATAAAAATAATTATGTGTTAAAATATGAATACAAACTATGAGACGCAATGCAGTGGTATTTGACCAGTTAGTAAGTTATTAATAAATTACTTTAAATAAGAAAATCCATATGTAAACTTTAAAATAAAAGCTTAGAACTTTAGAAGGCTATTATCATTAATCACTCCGCTCAGCTCAAGATGACGCGGCGTTGCGGACAGCGCAGACCGTCGGGAATATACGTCACGCTGAGCTAACAATGCTATGTAAGCAAAATTTTACCAAAACCAAGAGAATTTGACGCATTAGAAATATAAAGTTGAATGGAAGATGTTTACATTTTTCAAAAAATATTTTTGTTAAAATTAAAAGTAAAATGTATGTTATGAGTAGATATAAAAATATACGGAAGATTAATAAATAATTCATAGGTAAGAGACGTATAAGCAATAAATAAAGCAAATAAGTAGGTTATTAGCAGTTTTACATAAATAGTAATTCTTAGTCAAATGAAGGATAATTTCCTGTAATCAAGGTTAGTAGTATTTTAATTTTTTATTGTTAGTGGGTTTTTCGGACTTATTTTTGGTTAAGACCTTAATTCACTTTACAGTGGAATAAAATATTTAATAATACAGCTTAAGATAAAATGACAATGCCAACAGTAATAACCGATGTTTACTTACGTTTTACTGTCTGTATAATAAAATAACTAATCTTACTTAGTCTAAGATTAAGTAGTAAAATACTCTTGTTACTGTACGAGAATTATTTATAAAATAATTTTGTCATCAAGCTATAACTGCCAGGCATGGGTCTCCTCTACGGGGTTATGTCATAGTCCACCACGCTGGCCAAGTGCGAATTGATAGATTTCCCACACAACTCTCAGGTGTGTAAGTTTTCTCACGATGTTTCCCTTCATTGTTATAGCTGGTGATTATTAGATGTACATAGAATTGAAAAGTTCCCTGATCATGACTTACTTTAACGATTGGATTATGTCTTCCCAGTAATCATTTTTGTATTCAACACGAATTTTTATTCAATATGAATTAGCATTCGACGGTTTAGAGGTTAATAACAAATACGTTGTTGTCCCTGAGGACCAAGTTAGAAGATTTCGCGTAAATGCTTTTGCCCCTAAATTAAAGACAGATATATGTATAGACATATATAGATATATGTATAAATGAAAGTTGTCCCTACAATTAAACCACGAACGATCATTTTTTGATAACCCAAATACATGGACCCAATCCTATGGATTTCTTAGACATAAAATGGATTCCTTCCGAAGCTTTTCGAGCGTATGAAATTCTTTAATGTTCTCATATAAAACAATATTTTAGTTATATCTGAAAATTTATTGATTACTCATAGGTCAAGTAATTATACATTTTAATTTTCAAAGTCATTAGTAAGTACGTTGAAATAGCCATTTGTTCGTAATAAAAAACCTACTAATTACTCGTCATGAGTTGCCTTTTGCTAATCACTTTTGTTGTAGGCAGCCTAAATTTATTTTCAGTTACATCACAGCCAAAAACAAAGCCTAGATGTCTTGGCGTTAGTTATTTTATGCAAATCACGATGAATTTCAAAATCTAGGATTATGTAGGTACACAAGATCCTCATTGTTTTATGAACAAAGCATCTTAGCATTCGGTGTAGACTCAGATTTGTCAAGGTAATTTCAGTAGTTATAATTTCAGCCACCTGTCTTAAATATGAGTTAAATTGTGTGATTAAGTCAGTAAAACTATGAGTCAAATATATATTCCCCTCTGTATCTAAGTATTTGTATATGCTTTTCCCCACATATGCGTATTATTGTCTGGTATTTTTATTATGTTAGGCCTTAGCATCTCTAATCTAGACCTCAGGGAATCTTAGTGCAAGGTTACTTGTGTAGCAAAGTTGCGTGAAGATCGTCTTTTTAACACTTTTTTTATGTAGGTATTCATTAATTGACAAACACTTTTCGTCAATTAATCAATACATATTTTTATAATACAATACATATCAATACATGTTTCGACTTCCTACGCACATACGCTCATTGTATTTCTGGTTAATAATAGTAGTATTAATAAGCAAGGTTCCTAACAACGAGGATGACTTCAAGATTAGTCCTCAAGGGTAGCAACACCGACCTTGAATAGCAATCCAAATCTATTTCAGTTGATATCTCACTAAAATGTGGACTACATACTCGTTGACTATTTCAATTTCATAAAAAATAGGACATTTAGAAGACGGACGTGATATTACGTCATTTCTTCCAGTGACCGTATATCGTGACACTTGTCAGTCAACATTAACTTGTTCGCTGGCCTCTCATCTGATAAATGTGCCTCTTACGGTCCCCTGACAACGGACATATTATGTGACGCAATGCAGAGAACATTTAAGAGGCGGTAGAATCCTGCCCAGTTGGCGGTAGCTCTGCCTTATAGCAGCAGTACCGCTTCGTGGTGGGTTGAGTGGTGTGGTAAGATTTAGTGGTTTCTTTTTCGGTCTTTTTTTTTAATATAGGAGTAGCAGACGAGCATGCAGTCCACCTCTGCCGCCCATGGACATCTGTAATCAACCCTAGATAGGATTCGATATTCCTACCTGAGGTCGGCCACAGATGCGCCGCTACCCCTGAGGACTAAGCTGGATCGCCTCGGAAAAGTCTGTCTCCCTTACCACACCCTTCAAAACGGAACACAGCAGTGCCTAACACTGCTGTTATTAGGTAGAAATAGGTGTGGCGGTGGTGCCGCCGGAGTCGAACCACAAAGGGTTCTACCACCTTCAAAAGTACCTTTCTTCATAATTTCATATTCTGATTTCATATCATCAGGTGGACTGCATGCTCGTCTGCTACTCTTATATTATAAAAAAATATATATAAATATGTTGTTATGGATACAGATATAATCGTATAATTTCTCGTACATGATGTCTCTGCATTTTCCTCTCTGATAAATGGTCAACCTTTTTCGAGACCCTTAGCGTAATGTCTTTATGAATGTAAACAACCCTAAATATTCAAACATGTTTTTACATGTGTATTGTGTATACGAGTACAACTGTTTGTGTTTTCATCACTACCAGGAATAATCCTTGAAACTGTTGAACAAATGTCGAAATTTTGACTTCATGAAATGAAGACAAAAAGGCTTGCAGAGTCATGATTGAAATTAATAAGCTTTAGAACAACAATATATGTCTCCCTTACCACACTCTTCAAACCGGAGTACAGCAGCGTAGAACACTGCTGTTATTGGGCACAAACAGCTGTGGAAATTGTACCTCCGGAGTTTAACTACGAAGAGATTTACCTCCTTCAATTTGAATTCCCAATCTAAATACGAATACAAATATGAATAAATAAAAACAAACAATCAACATAGGACGACACTTGTAAATCAGCTCACGCCATTTTCTAGAGCTGGTTTGTATTCAGAAAATATGTGTAAGAATAATTGGACGTTTTTATCTAGACTAGATGATTCCTTATAAGTAAAAGGAACACATGGATAATCATGTCACTATCTACTTGCTTTTTTTCTTGCTCCAATTTTCTTTATACGATTCCATAACGTAATAAATAGAACAGACATGAGAACTTTCTTTGTGGGTACAATATTTATAGATGTTAGTCAATATTTATGTATTCCGTATTATATGATCACAAGTATAATATGAGTAATACGTCAGTGCTGTTTTAGAGTGAGAAGGTCCTTCGCGCTATCTAAGTACAAATTGGTAGGCTTGAAACATTTTTTTTAAATTGCTAGATGTTCCCTCACAACGTTTACAACTTTCTTTCATAATTAAAGTGAGTGATAGTTAATTTCTAATGAGCACAAATGGACTTGTCTAAGATTTTGAAACTCGGACTTACTGAGGCGAGTTTTAAACCACTAGTCTATCGTCATCAATCCATTAACCCATTAACATTAACTGCTGGACACGGTTCTTCTCTTATAATGAGAAGGATTAGGCCAAGTGCGTATTGGTAGACTTTACATACTTTTGAGATTTGTTTTATAAATCTTTCAGATATGCAGGTTTCCTCACGATGTTTTCCTTCACCGCTTAGCAAGTGATAATTAATTTCTAATACGCACATAACTTTGAAAAATCAGAGGTGTGTGCATGGGATTTGAACCTCGAATCCCTCGATCGAGAGGCCGAGTTTCTTAACCACTAGGCTATCACTGTTTTTAAACTCTATTCATGATTGTACAAGACAGAAATATACAATATAAGTCATTTATCCAAAACAAGCTTTTGCACTTGCCACACATTTGATAAATGGTTTACCACGTTTTTGCCCAGCGACCCTATTATGTGTATCTTTATATCTAACATACATGATGAAGAGCACAAAGCTTGTCATACTTGTCACTCAGTATTAACTCGGCTTCTAATCTGATAAATTGCCTCCCCGGGTTGGGACAATATCTGTGAATCATCTAAAGACGTGTGTGGTTTCGGATTGGATTTAGGTCTTGAAGTTCTTGAGCTTTTCCAAAATGAGGGTGAAATAACACGAAAGTAATAAGATCAATAAATTAGTGATATTGTTACAAGTACAAGTAGAAGTATGGAAAGTACAAGTAGAACTACTAGAACTACACTTAGTACTACTTGTACCAAGTATGTTTTATGCTACAGACACATACAAAAAGCAGTGATGGCCTAGTCATTAAGAAAATCGGCATCTTGATCGACGGATCCGAGGTTCAAACTCAAGGCACGAACTTTTTCAAAGTTATGTGCATATTAGAAATTAATTATCACTAGCTTAACGGTGAAGAAAAAAATCGTGTGGAAACCTGAGAAATCTTTAAAAAAAGTTTTTAAAGGTATGTGAAGTTTACTAATTCACACTTGGATAGCACGGTGGACTATGGCCTAATCCTTCTCGTTCGGAGAGAATACCTGTGCCTAGCAGTGGAACAATGGTGGGTTGATGATGATGATGATGATGATAGATACATACATGCTTCATTAGATTGATATCGCAAGCACAGAGTAGGTATGCTTTTATATCGTTTTGTTTATATTACGTAAATACTGAGAATGTTACGGACATAAAATTTGTTTTTGGATATATGAAAAATATTACATATATCGACTTCGTATACGGTTACAAATATAAAATTATTTTGGAGTATCCGATACTTGTGGACAGTTTTAATTACGGTTGTAAAAGTAAATAAAACACAAAAAGGTCATGATTTGGTTATATTTACATAGAATATTTTTATATCGGGATCGGTCACGGTTTCGGATAAGTTTTTATTTCGTATATCCAATATTTTGGGTGGTATGGTATCGCCCTGTAACAACCCAGGTTTCATTTGAGAAGTATAAAAATTTAACTGGTTTTCACTAGAATTTATTTTTGTGTAGGTATAATGTGACGCCTATTATTACTCAGCCATAAAGCCATTTAGTCGAACAATGTACAAATAAAGCACCTAATTTATCCTAAATTAATACATGCAATTTAAATGCATGATGTAAATACCATTTTCATTAGTGTTGGAATAAAATATTCATTACAGAATGCATATGAGCTGAAATTTATTCATGAGTGAGTGGTAACTATAATTTTGGACAAGTGGCAATTGTTTTTGTGGAAACTAAATATATTTTGGCCAGACAAATCCTATTGGCAAGGGATTTTGTGTCGGGAACGATGCCAAAACATTAGCTTATCATATAAACCAGTGCTCCGGCTACATTTAAATTTAATCTCAATTATTAACGGGTAAGTTCTGTTATAATAATATATAGTTGTATAGATGATCGTTATCTTATCTATGTATGTTCCACTTGTGGACGCATACTAATGGGGTTAAGTTTCAAATATTTATTAATTCTCCGTAGGTAACATGATATTACGAGTATGTTAGCGCCACAGAACAGTTTCCCTGTACCGTGGTTAGTGCAGAAAGAAATTAAATATTACACGGTCCGCATTGAAGCCCAATTTTTTATACTTTTGTATACCTAAAGACACATACTGACATTTCTTTTAAGCGTTTTATTTTGATTAATGTAACGAGTCTTCTAGATTCTGTTATATATTGAACGCAATCAGTGTAGGGAATGGGCAGAATTTGATTAAAAGTTATAAGGCCGTATTTAGTGATAGCTAAAATTAGTTTATTTCGCGTCTCGACCGCCATTTAAATAGACAAATTCGAAAACACAATTGCAAAGTTGAAACTCATCTAAAATATCGGAAGCCCTCCATTATTAAGACTCCACAAAGTTTTAAGTGAGTTGTAAGCTACATTTAATAAGCATCGGGATTGCTCGAGCGGTATCAGTAAGCGGGCAGTAAAAACTATTACTGGATTAAAACCAAACGTTCGTTTTGTCTGCTGCATCTTTAATTAAAGTTGGAGTCGACGGATCGCTGAGAAAACTCTTGGCTTAAGAAAATATAGAAGTATTAATAATTAAAAATATTGTGTCGAAATTTAGAGCTTGAAATTTTCTTTAGAAAAAACAGGTAGCAAAGGTGTGTGAACTAATGTGCACTTGGCCAGCGCAGTGGACTAGTGCCTAACCACTATCCCGGAGACCCGTGCCCAGCAATGGAGCAATCATGGGTTGACAAATACTTATAATACTTCTTTAGTCAAATCGAATGTTGTATATTAAGCCTACAATCATGACCTATCACGTATTTGTTCGCGTAAAAATGTTATACTTTATAACCGGGTTAGAATATCAAAACAAACATTAATTAATACATAAAATAGCAACAGCAAAAAATACCTAGTTGTAAGTGTTTTTTCTTTAAATATGTTCAGACAAACATATTTTATCAATTTTATTTAAAATACTTTATCATTCTTAATTAATTTATTTAACAATGAAAACAAAACAAAGAAAATGTCTCACTCTTTAATCAGTATAAAATATTCTAAATTTCTTCTGCCGTGTCTATACCTTCATAGCCTTCATTCTCAGTACAGCGGGGTCTTAAGATAAAATCCGTCTCTTGGAGTCATTTAACTCGCTACAGCCGGTTATTCCTATTGACCTTACGTTTTTCTCTCATCCAGGCTTTGAGTGGTTCATTGAATTAAATTAATTAAATTTATTGGTTTATTTATCCACTGATTAGGGTCTAAGTTTGTCGATTGAAATTTCAATTGATTTGTGTTATGCGTATATTTTGTTTAGTAGAATTTTCTACGTTACATTTATGTAATAGGTAAAGTATATTAGTGTTTTATATTTATTTATTTATTTATTTAATAAGGTTTGCCAACAATTGTTACACGAAATATATTATAAATAATTACAAAACAATGGTCTTATGCTACGTGCACAACCTATTACAGGCAAACACAGCATGCACAACAATTTTAGATACATAAGTGCATTGGGTAATCTAGTAGTAAATTAAATTCGATTTTAACAATATTATAATAATATAATTTGATTCTTTTACTACATTATAAAAGAATACAAAAAAAACAGATGTAAAATACATAATAAATTAATTTATTGGGACAGAACTAACATGACAATTTTAACATAGTTTTGTTTCTGGTCTGTTGTCACTATAAACTTAACAATCTTTTTCGAAATTTAGACATGCTATCAAAGTTGATATCTACGTCACGTCATTAATGAAAATATTGAAAAGGATTGGCCCCAGATGGGATCCTTGCGGCACACCTGATGATATTTCATATAATTCCGAGTCATATCCACCTACAACAACATAGAAGTAACGTTTTTTGAGATATGATTCTAACCATTTCAGCAAATAACCCCCTATGCCGTAGTTTGAGAACTTTGATATTTGATATTTTTATTTGATATTTTTTTTGATATTTTTATATTTGATTTATATTTCAAATATAAGAAAAAAACAATGCGTTGCGTCCTCTCAAACGCGTTGTGCGTTGTGTGTGCGTCTCAAATATGAAATCTACAATGCGTTGTAGATTTTTTAAGGCGAGGGCACCACTGTCATACCTATTTCTGCCTTATCACAGTAGTGTTACGCGCTGCTGTGTTCTGGTTTGAAAGATGGGATTAGAGAAACTCTTATACAAACCATTCTAAATTAGCTCTCAGGGATAACAACGCGTGTCTAGTCGACCTCAGATCTTTAATCCAATCTGGGGTTGACTACATATGGCCATGGGATGTAAAAATACCATAGTCTGATAGTAGCTCACGAGTACGCAAGACACCTTGTACCCTTACCAGGAGTTTTTACGTTTCGACAAATATGACTGTTTTGGTATTTGCTTACGTATTTGCCCATACAAATTTTAATCAGCGCCCCTAGTGGATTGTGTCAGAACTAGGAAATCGTATGGGCCAATACGTAAACAAATACCAAAACAGTCATATTTGTTGAAACGTAAAATCTCCTGGTAAGGGTACTGTCTGGCACACTCGTGAGAAACTTTTATTTAATTCAAAATCAAATTATAATCAATTATATTTTTACTTTACAAACCCAAATCATTCACTGCCTTATGTAAATCTAAACTACCGTGAATTAAAATTGTTTATTGCCATCGTTAAATGTTAAAAAGTTATAGCACATAAATTTGGGGCATAATGAAATAACAGTTAATATCACGGAAAGCGTAAACTGTTATAACCTTTTTTCCCTTTTCTTCTTTAATTAACATTTACCAATGAAATAAATCGAATCACAAAGATTTTATGTGACTTTGACTTGTAGTTTCCCATTATATGCTAGAAATGCATTATCATTGTCGAACCTCGGACTTCTTGTAGGCTACAACACTACTTTCTAGCCTTATGATAAAAAGTAATGTAACACTTTTACTTATAACCCTACAGTAAGCTTTTATGAGTTATAAGATACATATAAAGGAAAAAAATGCTATATGTTATAAATAAGAGTAGGTGCAAAGTTGGTACCTCGCCCGTCGAACTACCTATTATATTTCTATAAAAAGTATATACTATACTTGAAATAAATGAATACCCGTGATAATGATCTTCTTCTTCTTCAACCATTGCTCTCCCAATGCTGGGTATAGGTCTTTTCATGGTGTATCCATGTGGCTCTATCACGTGCCATTTTTATCCAATGGCGGCTTCTTATTTTGACCAGGTCACTCGTGCCGGTTGCCTCCCAACGTTTCTTTTGCCTCGTCTTGGTCTCCAGTCGAAGACTTTTCGGGTCCATCTGCTATCATTTCTCCGGCAGATATGCCCCGCCCATTGCCATTTGCGGTGCGCTATGGTTCGAGCTATATCAGCCACCCACCAGTGATAGTTATAACTATGCCAAAATCAAACTATAGGTACATACTATTTTGTAAGCGTGAAACCTAATACACGTTATTAGAAGTTTAACTACTTGTCGTATGTATTCTAAGTTTGTTAATAGTTGTTTTGAAGGGATAATAGAGGAATTTGTAGTAACGATGTAGACCGTAGTTCTGAGCAAACATGTTCATAACTCATGTACCGTGTAACTAGTTAGCAATAAGAGTATTACAGACCGTTATTAAGGACGATCTTAGTAATTTATGTTATACGTATCATTAGAAACGTGGCGTATCTGAGTGAGGATTGCCCGGGCGGCAAGATTTGGGGGCGGCAAAATCTCGCAAACAGCTTTTAAGTTTATGTTTGAAGCAACATGTCAATACAAGTAATGACTAATAAGTTAGTAATTAAGATATTTAATCATTTTAAATATTTTAAATTTGTTTAAAATCATTTCGTTCATTAAATAATGATTACCTACTCATACATGAAGCCTACGGACTACACACTGGAAAATACAAATGCTAATACAAATTTAGTTTACATCCCAATCGGAAAATGCAGCTTACATTCCGGAGGCTTGCACGTCAAGTGGAACATGCCGGGTGGCAAATTTGCCCTCCCCCTCGGGCGGCAAATGCAGCCTACCCTTCGAGTCGTTTTGACCAGCGCCCCGGGCAGTCTAAATCCACGTTACCCCTCTGTGGCCGCTATAGTTTCAATAGGATGCCTTTGCTTACATGAGAAGTTATGTAGTAGTCTCGAATAGATTGCAACTGACCTTCAGTTTAAGTCACAATAATATTAATACGATTATTATTTTTTAACAAACGGATAGTTGTTTTATATTATCGTATTTGGTTAAGATAACGTCATTAAAAAGGTTTCTATATTTATATAAAAACAGGTAGGAGGTACCAAAACTTCAAAATTAGTATCCTTCCCAATTATACATTTTCAATTTAACCTTTGACTGTAAATAGCCCTTTTTTGAAGCCGGTTAATTAAAGCAAAGTTAAGAAAACCAATTTCCGTTTTTCATTTAATATTAACGAGCGAACAATGTGTTAACTTAACCATGTCAATTTTCTGTCTGTTATAGTTAATACGAGTATGTAATGAATGGCATATTTGCTTTCTACTGGTTCCAACATGACATTTTGACGTGAAAATTTTGTAAAGTTTAAATTGGTACCTTTAATATAATGTTTAGCTTTCAATAGTACCTACTACTATCTCTCTTGTATCTCACAGTATATCTGAATGGGGGTTCTAAGTTCGAACGTCGAACAGATTTTTTTAATAGAAATTTATTATAACTACACGTCTGGGAAATTGTATGGAAGAGTTCTTAAGGACGTGTGAATTCTACCAATTTACACTTGAATTATGGCCTGCTCCTCGTGCCCAACAGTGGGACAGTAAGAATATGCTTAGTATTGTAATGGCTATCTGTAACGTCTTAAAAAGTTATAATCTTTTAAGCCAGTGTAGCTTTTTAAACCAAAGCCTTATGTCTATGCTTACAAGCCAGTCCAATAATAGTTAATAGCTCGAGCTAGCAACAGGCAAGTCCAATAAATAAGGCCATCTGCGGTAGGCTAATTAAATAAAACAAGCCGCTAGTCGATCTATGAGCCTCAGGGGCGCTATCGTCTGGCAATGTAGAGACCACTTTTATACGATTAAACTTTTGCATAAGAAACTTATATAAAAAGTTCATACTTTTTACAGAAGTTTCATTAAATATCATTGATCATCTCAAATCATTGATCATTGATCATATCATCTCAAAATCTAAAAGATTTTGAGATTTTTGTAGACCTTTAGGGGCATAAGGACTTAAGGAGTTTCGTGTAGATAATTCATTTAGGGGAAGAAAATATAAAGTTTTATAATAGGTATTTATCACGCCTAATACTATAAAGTTGGAGTAACTCAATGAAGATTAAAGATGGGTTCAGTAGCGTTCCAGGGATACCCCCTGTCATTATTTGCTTGAAGCCTAATACTAAGCTTATAAAATTAGTTTTTAACAATAACTTAGTAAGAAGCTAGTGTTATGATGTTGGCCCTAATAAGCACCATTCGCTTTGTACCCTTGGATTTTATAGGAGCAACGAGATTAAAATCAGTTATCTTCCAAAACACTCAAATCCAAAAATGAGTCCCCTTTGAGATTAAATTCTGGACACATGCAGGATATATTTACAGGCCATATGCATTATACTCATTAGAGGTGTAGCAATAACACTGCGGAATCCATTGTTTAGATGAAAAATCCCTATTTTGAAACAAGTGTTGTTCTGGACCGTTAATTAAATTAAACAACCCTGCAGCCGATATGGGCCCCTTGGGAGCCATTGCCTCAATGTAAAAATACGTCACTTTCATTGTTATATTATTAAGTGGGCGTTAAAAAGTTAAGCTTTTACACAACATTGGGATTTGTTTGTTAAAATGTTTATCCAAATGTAAAAGGGTGGTAGAAATATTTGCGGTTTGATTGCGGCGACACCACAGTAACCTACAAAGTGTTAAGCGCTGCATTATTTGCTTTTGTAAGGTAAGGCAAAGAAAATTATGAGATGTTTAAACTTAGTCTTCACATTTGTGTATTGATTGGATAATAATTATACTAATTCGAAGCTTTTCAAATCAATAGTGGTCATGGGTACGATTTTTGCAATCGAAAGGTGTTGTAAGGAATTAGAGAATTTTAACTCCTAAGGGGCAGTAATGCATTTGTGATCGAGCTTAGTTAGGATCTCTTTTTAATTTGGGATAGGTTAGACTCTAGGTGGTAATGACCACTTCACATCGAGTGAACTACAAAATTCATATATATAAAATTCTCGTGTCATAATGTCAGTTACCGTACTCCTCCAAAACGGCTTAACCGATTTTCACCAAATTTTATATGCATATTCAGTAGGTCTGAGAATCGGCTACTATCTATTTTTCATACTTCTTAGTGATAAGGGGTTGTTCACCCTTAACATTTTTTTATTTATATGACAACACGACGTTTGCCGGGACAGCTAGTATTAATATATGTAATAGTATACATGCAGGTGAAGAGAAGACGCGTGAAAACACACGTTCAGTAAACTTCTGTTTTATCCAAACCTTAATTTAGTTATTTAGCGACAAAAAAGTTCTTAAATGGATTTGCTAAATTGCCTAGATATTTCAAACGACCCACCGCGGGCATTTCAAGCCGCGATAAATAATTTTATATAGTAGAATTTGTTACGGTTATGGCAGTAAAGGAATTCAAAAAATGTATTTTGTTTCATATAATAATATACTTACAACTAATTCTAACTAGTATTTTATTATTCTAGAAAATCTTTACAGAGATCATAATAATTAAGAAAAATGCCTGAGAGTTCAAATTTACATTGTCTGGACTAAATTGAATTTACGATAAGTGATTCTCAAGGGATAGATTTTTTTTTGTATTAACTGAAATTATATCCTAAATTGATTTAATTGCCATTAAATTTGAGAGTTCTCCCTGCCACTTTCGTTCTTATACGAATTGTTTAATCTTTTTTATAATATAGGATGGTAAGTAGCCACTTCTACCCATGAACATCCGTAATCAACCCCAGATAGGATTAGATATTCCTACCTGAAGTCGGTCAAACATGCGCCGCTACTCCTGAGGACTTGCGGGAACGCCTCGGAAAAGTATGTCTCCCTTACCACACCCTTCAACCCAGAACACAGCAGCGCTAACACTGCTGTTATAAGGCAGAAATAGGTGTGGCGGTGATGCCGCCGGTGTCAAACCACGAAGTGTTCTACCACCTTCATTCTCTTCTACCAATTCATCTATAATAAATCTTTTGTAAAAGGCTAGTGTTAACCGTGTTTATGCCCGTACACGTGTGAATGTATCGCATCGTTTACGCACACACTTACAGGTCGCTATCTTCACAAGCAGCGAGAATTCATGTGTGCTGTGCCCTTACCATGAGTTTTTACGTTTTGACAAATATGCCTGTTTTGGTATTTGTTTACGTATTGGCCCATACTATTTCCAAGTTCTGACACAAACCGCTAGGGGCGCTGAGGGGTGGGACACGCGTCAGGGCGTAATCGCGCGTTAGGAACGTAGCTTTTAGGTTTACCCTTTCATATTAATTTTGCTTTGTAATGTTCCAAGTTAATTTTCTAAGTAAAAACGGTACAAAATTATCACACGCTAGTAGCTGTGTACTGCCATGTACCCAAAAAAGCAATTTTCGTCAATTCAAAATGAACATAAAACTATTACGAGTTCTTGCCGCTTAAATAAAGATTTCCAAATTACTGTTATTAAAACACACACTTCGAAGATTAATTATGAGTTAGCCATGCAATGTTTCGTGTTAAGGCCGATGGTTTTATATACAAAGGATTATAAGCATTATTGCTTTGGTTTTACAGCCGATAATTCTGTGAACGATGTCTGCAGTTTCTCTTTCTCATCCCCGAAGAGTTGTAAGGAAATAACCTCAAGTAAAGTTGAGTGAAGTCCTCGAAAGCCTGAACAGGCTAATTAGCAAACTTGGTCATAAGTAACGGAGAGTTTTAAAGTATCGTAAAAGGCCATTGCAGTGGCCGTACAGCTGCGAAACTAGCTGACAAAGTTTTTGTAACAAACGAATTTGGTTTGTGTTTTGCTAATAAGCGAAAAGTATTAATTAGAGGTGATATGATATTCGATTTTTGTTTGAATTTAGTTTTCTGTAACGCTGTTTGAACGAGACATATAGTTATGTCGCTGAAGTATCAAACGTGCCAGTCCAATCGACGATAAATGGTCACTGCCATCGATGATAATTTATATATTTATATCAGATCATAATATATTTAAAAGTAATTTATTAAACAAATGTTATTACAGTTTAAATACGTTCTTAAGTGACAACAGTAGCCGTTCCGATTTGTAACGAAGTGCGTGGTTTTACTTTTAATCATTATTTAATTTACCTTGACGATATTCCCATTGCCATGTGACATTATAAATATTTTAATTTTTTGGAATTTATATTATGTTTACCTTTTTCACAAATAAACTGATTTGAATTTGAATTTGAATCATCTCCAGCCTCTAAGATCTAAGATATTAGCCTTGTATAAGGGACATACAAGGTAACCATCTTATTATATTTCAAATCAGATCATACTAGTACATACTTAAAATGTATTTGATATCTGTAGAAGTGCGTATTCATAGTAATGTTTTTGCAGCCTAACAGCTCTATCATTTATAAGAAGCATACGAGTATCTTCACTTGTGGTTAAGAAAAATATGACTTCACAGAAATAATCACAATGAACAATGCAAAGAAATAACAGCGTGAAGTTCACATTTATATATTTTTAATGTTCTTAAACAGTTTCGCGTGATTCACGTTTCGCACCGCAATTTCGTATTCCGAGCTCATTTCTGCTTTGTTGGGTGAATCGATCCTGTTTTTAGCATTCCGTATGGAACGTTGCATGTCGAATACCGATGTTGAGAGTGACGTTTTAATGCTTTTGTGTTATAGTCTAACAGTCAGACTATTAGTCTTCATGAAATACCAGGTCTATCAAAGTGAAAGTCAATATTCTCAAAGTCAGTCAGTCAAGTCTCTTATGTTTTCAACATTTCATATTACTATATAATGTATTATAATGTATTCATAAACTATTCTTATTTATAAAGAGTTAGAGATATGAAAGAGCGGAGCCTCCTGCTATAGACATTTAAAATGCTTACTAGGATGACACGAATCACTGCATAGATGTAAAGAAATATACAAATAAATGTTAGTGATAAGCATGTCTGAAATAAATTCATATTTGAATATTTATAAGATTGAAGTGAATGAGCACTGCATTCATCTGATGTTATGTGGTCACTGCCGCCCATGGACATCTGTGATTAACTTCATATAAAACAGGGATTCAATAGGCTTAACTATCGCAGATGCGTTGTCTTTGCTGAGTATTAAGATGGACGCTATACATGTAAGTCTGTCTACAATTACGCCCATTCAACGAAACAGTGGTATATTCCCGTAATACAGATAATACTACTCCTATCAGTTGTATGTACTGTTACCACTAATATGTATCTTCCTTCACCAAACCCCTTTTCAACAGCGCTATAAAGCATTATCCAGGCCCTGGATTGTATAGAGACCGTACATAACCCCAAAAAAGAGTTTTGGCTAATTTAACCCCGGAATATTTCGTGACTCTGTTAAAATTCGTACGCAACGGAACAAGGGTAAACAAATTAATGGCTGCCACGAAAATAAATCACATTTTTCTCACGGTGCAAAGAGAATGCAAAGGAAATATTTTTATCGTCGACATCAAGAGAAGCTGAGAGCAATCAAAGTGTAATTATCGGAGACTTAGGGTGACGTCATCAACTCCGCCCAGTTATTAAACTCGACGACCGTTCGAGATAATAAAATTTCGAAAAGAGCGTCCTGTGGATATTATTACAGTTTCTGTTATGACGAAATTGATGATGGACGTGAAATACGGTGTCTGGGTTATTATTAAACGGCGATGATGTTAAAGGTAAAATTACATTTTAAATTATGATATCATTTTAGAAAAGTGATAGAGTGAGTATTGTCGGTCGGGAAAATACCACTGCCACACCCATTTATAGTGTGTGTATGTGTGCTCTGTGTTTTGGTAGAAGGGTATAGATAACGGCTGACTTACTGCCGGATTTGTAAACCTTTAGCAAAAATAATTACAAATCTTTTTTTTTTTTAAATATGAACAATATTGGGGGCGCCTGCTTAAAAATACGCGACAAGAATAACGCCTTTAGACAAGGCATTTCCTTTTAATCTTCAGAGGAAGCGATGGATCTGTGACTACCGTTTTATAATACGAGTAGGAGTAGTAGTAGATAAAGTCTATCTACTATCTATCTATGTACTATCTATCGAAAGTCGGCCACAAATGCGCCACTACCTTTTGACAAACCCTTCACACAGGTGATCATCATTCCTAGGGTTAAGTGCACAATGTCTATTTGTGGCAGAGACAACTAACTATCCGGTGAACCATATTTTCCTGCAATTTCCTTAAAAACACGATTTGATAGGAAAGTTAAAATGAAACCCATTATATTTTTCTGTTCTTGCAATCATTGTAATTATCGGAGGCTTAGGCGACTTCACCAAGGCTCGTGGATATCCAACTCGGCGACAGATGACAGATAATAAAATTTAGATAAGGACCGCAAACGTTATTATAATGATTTTTATGATTAAGAACCTTCATTTGGTTCAATTTGAAAGGGATTTGTTCGAGATTTGATTTGAAATGGAATTTCAAGTGACTTCAGTTTAATTAAGCTTTTTATAAAGTTAGGCCTTTGTTAAATATTTGCTTCGATGTACCTACTCTATCCGTTTTCTATAGAAACATGTAAAGCTGATTATTTTTTTCTGCAATTTCAAAACAACGCCATTATTCTTATTAAAAGGTATGTTTATTTACGTGAACTATAATAAAATCCGCTTGTAAATAAAATTTCACATTTAAATTTCATAAAAAATTACCGTTATCTGTCTATAGTGCGTGTTCGTATGTGTTTTGGGGATTTCAGCCTTTTTTTATTCAGCTTGCGTTTAGCCGCAGTGTGTTCTCGGCCTTCGGTTCTAATCTTTTTAGTTACTAAGCTACGGAATTTTCATGCTAGGATTATATTATGTAGCATATCAATGCCAACTGCTTTAAACCATTAATAAATCAAATAATTATCGCTGCATGGATGCGGGAGTTGCGGGTGTAACATACAATAGGTAGGTATTACAAATAGTATCTGTAGTATAATTAGTACTTAATGTCGTCAGTATCTAAAATGTCTTTTTTTTATAATATGAAGTAGCAGACGAGCATGCAGTCCACCTGATGGTAAGTGGCTACTGCCGCCCATGGACATCTGTAATCAACCCCAGATAGGATTAGATATTCCTACCTGAGGTCGGCCACAGATGCGCCGCTACCCCTGAGGACTAAGCTGGAACGCCTCGGTCTGTCTCCCTTACCACACCGTTTAAAACGGAACACAGCAGCGCTTAACACTGCTGTTATTAGGGAGAAATAGGTTTGGCGGTGGTGCCGCCGGAGTCGAACCACAAAGGGTTCTGCTACCTTCAATACGTACGTCTTAAGTACGTAATACGAGTACATTCACTAACATTTATAGTACTGATTCCCTCAATGCTGAACGTAATTAGATTTGCAAGTCACTAGTACTAGTACTCATTGAAAATCAGATTTTTTTACAAGAATACGCATAAAAGGAAAAGTTTTTTCACTCACAACCATTGCTAGTTAAACGTGCGTTTATGAGTTTCCTTTTATGTGTGCTCCGGTCATTTTTTCTTTCAAACACTGCCCTACGTGGCTACCTTAACCCGACGTATTGAAGTCTACTTTCGTTTAACAGTAAGTCTTTGATAAAACTGCCTTTTTAACTGAGGCCCATTCTTGTTTTGTGATTATTGTAGGCAATGTTGGCACGGGAACAAGGGCTCTTGTAGTTATTGCTATCGTAAAGCAGGTTTTACGCTGCAACTTCTGTACATTCCGTTAGGACCGTAGGACTGAGTTATCGGGGTAGGCGTACTGGACCTCACCGTGAAAGTTAGAAGCGTTGAGCGTTTTAATGTATTCAGCTCTGTGGTATCAATACAAGACATGCGGCGAAAAGTGTCTTCACGAATTATTACCAAGGTAATAATTTGTTTTGAAATTCTAATGAATCCGAGATGGTGTCATTGTAAAGTGGGAAGAAAGTTTTTGTGTGAATTGGAAATATCGGCTCCGTTATAGCCCTATGTATATTATTTAATCTCTTTTTTGTGTGTAACTTATTTTGCGTGTACGAATGCTGTGTTTAAGTTTAAGTATGAGAAAACAAAGAGGTATAATATTATCACGTGACAATTTAATATCGACTTCGAGTCGTCGCCAACATATTACTAGCAATACTAGCCCACCTCTAGGCCTTCTGCAAGCTAGGGGGGTTATAACCACTGCACTGGCCAAGTGTGAATTGTTAGACTTCATACACACTTGTGAACCTTTTTTTTTTAACTCTCAGTGGAGTGAAGGAGTGAAGTGATAATTTGGTGGTGTTTTTATATCCACATTAGCTGACTCGGTTGTGTTGTCATATAAATAAAAAATGTTAAGGGTGAAAAACCCTTATCATTTAGGGACATAAAAAATAGATAGTAGTCGATTCTCAGACCTACTGACTATGCATATAAAACTAGGTGAAAATCGGTAAAGCCGTTTCGGAGGAGTACGGTAACTAACATTGTGACACGAGAATTTTATATATAAGTTAATTCTGGAAAATTCTTCCTTAAAGTAGAATTAAAAAAGTAAATAAAAACTTGTAAAAAAGTTTGTTTCAGATATTATGACTTGTACCATAAAAGTGCGTTAAGGTAAGTATGAAAACGTAGTACACTTTTCAAGTGTTTTTATCAACACTTTATAAAAGTTCATGGTTTATGAAGTGGTACTTGTTGAATGTTCATTATTCGTCTTGCTCTTTATTACTTATATAATATAGAAGTAGTACTAGCCTGCAGTCCACCTGATGGTAAATGGCCACTGGACCTCTGTAATAAACCACAGCTAAAATTAGAGTTTTACTTGTGGTCGGTGACAGATGCGTTGATGCTCCCAAAGAGTTGAAACGCTTCGGATAAATATTATCCTTCCCACACCTTTTTAACTATAAACAATTTCATTTTGAAGTTATACTTCTTTTTTGGCGTTATAAAAATAGGAGCGAATATTAACAATACAATACTAATTTACATTTACAATTTAACAATACAGATTAACTCTGTATTACAAAGTAAATAATTATTAAGATTCGCTAGTAAATATATTTTAGGTATACGATACTTACAGTTACGTGTGTCGTATTTTGTACACAGACGCTCTATTATTTGTTTTAAATTCAATGCATTAAACCTTCCATTCATTTCCATTCTTGCATTTCCATTCATTCCTTCCATTCGGTCCCCGGTCAGACATTTCAAATTCATATACATAGATACGCACAAACACACCTAGACCCAGAAATATAATTAGGTTTATATTTCTGAGTCCATAGCACCGACGATACAGGGAATCCTAATGTGGGGCTATGAGTGTAGAAAGTGTTTAAGCGTTAGAAAATGTTCCATTATTCTTTCTTATTATATTTATTGTTCGTAGCCACGAAAGTACCAGCTTTATTAAGAGCAAGCAAATATTAACACAACAATATTATCACGGTGTTAATTCTGCGTTAATTCTGCAATTCGCAGTACACTCGTAACTTTCGCTTTAGTTAACCGCAAGGGACAGTAGATAATTTTTAACTTTGCCACAGAATTATTTACCAAGCTAAGTCCTGTTAACCCTCATGTTTCCTTTTTAGGCGTTTATTACCTGGATGATAATATCATAGATCACGTTTAGTCGTCAGTATGCTGTTTTAAGTACTGGCATATGAGGCGTTCTGCAATAGCAAGAAAACCGTACCACCAGAGGTATGGCCGGTAGTATGGTGGGTCAGTTACGGATTGTTCCTTTAGTTCCGAGACTGAATCGGGCTACATTATTTCCTGCCAATCTTAAGAGTTTATAGGGAGCTTCCAGGGTTGCGGGCGGTAAGAGTCTGAGTTCAACTTTCCGGCCAGCAGGCCCGGGAAGGACAGCGGTATGTGTGGTCGTATTCCGTACTTGTTGGTACTTCGATCTTACAAATAACTCATTCTTAACAGTCCGCTAAAATGTTATTTTTGTTGTGATCCCAAGAATAAATAAAACGACATGAATAACTTGAACTTATTTATTAATCATTATAACATTATTTGACAAAAATGTTATATAATAATTGTATCACTTAAAAATATTTTACACACTGTTATAAAATAGTTGCTATTTATTTCACTGTACATAACATACTTACACGCTTATGTTCTTATTTTCTATCTTAAATATAATATATAAAATGCACCCTTAACAGGCTTGTTAGTGTAAAATTCATCTAATTATTTACTTAAGGGTTGAGATGCAATGTACTTATGGTAATTTGTACTTAGGTACATAACGTAAAACGTTATAAAAATACAGATTATGTTCAAAAACAGCAGCGATTTTAAAGTAATAATTATTTATCAACTCGTTATATTATTAATGTTATTTATTATTACTATAGTTTATTTCTAGAAAGTAGGTATTACGGAAATGGAGTAAGAAAGATAACCGTTATGACTAGTTTTCCTAGTTAAGGTTAAGTATTTAAGGTTTAGTAGACAAAAATTGAGATAGTTGTCTGCTCAAACTTCTGTTAAAACAAGCTTTAAACTCATATTTTATTATATAAATTAAATTATCAGTAATCAGTTACTTTTACAAGGTATCAGAATGTATCTTCAAGAAATGGTTCAATTATATTGAACCATACGAAAATGTTCTATTAAATATAACAGCTTGTTCACCGCAGTTTCTGTAGAAGTTTGTAGAAACAAATACTAAGAGTGGTGATTAAATAGGAAAAGTCAGGGAGTTTATTAGAACTACCGAGTCTTTTCGTCACGATAATCCCTTCCACTGTAAACGTGTATTTATTATCATAGCAGCCCTAGAAGTAAATTCGAACCGAAAGATAAATAGAAAAACAGCGCCGAAAAATAACGGTTTTTATTTTTAATGTTTGTTATTATAGCGGCCACCATTATAGATACTCTGTAAAACATCAAGTGTCTATCTACTATGGTTCAAGAGATAGAGCCCTGTGAGAGAGACAGAGACTTACTAACAGGGTTCCGTTTTAACCATGTAGGTACGGAAACCCTAAAAATCACTGTTTTGCGTATTTCGTTCAATGTCCGTGATTAACTTTAGTCACTTGGCAGATATTTGACTAGAAACTATCCCCAAATTTGGCAATCTCGTCACATGATGTATCCCATGTTATCGTATGGCCCGGTTTCCTGCGTCTCTATCGTTTCGATGGAGTTCGATCTTGGACTAATTGCTAGTTTGACTGCTGGCTTCCAATCCGGTGTTGGTCTGAACAGATCCCAGCCCCGCTGTAAGGAAAAGGTATATTTGAAAATAATTTTCACAGTTATTGACACTTATTTTTTCTTAATTCCCAGTTAATTGAAATGGAATAATAATGATAATAATTGAAATAGAATTAAAAAATTAAAATTTAGCCGCTTTTGTTATTATAACGAATAAATAAAACAAATAGAATAAATAAAACGTTTGACTCTTACGAAGGCAAATGTAAAGTTGATGTTTTCAATACAATTCTCTGCTTCTATTATTTATGTTTACGAAAATTTGTTTAAACAAATAAAAGGTTTGTTATGGATGCGTCTATGTGTAGACAACATTTTTGTCTAGGCACTTAAACTAAGAGCTAAATCAAGTCCTAAATAAGCAAGGCAAAATGGTGGCTATAGTATCGAAGAGATTTTTAATGAAATATATTTATATACCTTTTGAAGGTAGTAGAAGCTTGTTTTATAATAGAACTATAAAGTGATAGTTTGAAGGGTGTAGAAAGGCAGATAATATATTAAAATTACGTGTCACTCTAAGGTGATAACTATTATACTTTTTCAAGGGAGCCAATTTCTATCTGGTATCATTCTGCGCTTTTAATTTTAATGATCGATAAAGCTCTTTACAAGTTATCTCTATGTAAGATGCGTATTGATCACTGTAACTTTTGTAATTGATTCCAGGTAGGACTCCAATCTTATTTGGAGTTAGTTATAGTCCCTGAGGGTCAATGACCATTTTAGGTCAATTCAATTATTTTGTACTTACATAGCCGTTATATATCGCCCAGCCGAGGCCAACGGGGAATAGTACGAGGGTTGACAGTCCGACTGCCCATCCAAGGATATCAGCAAATAGTGGGAACACGTAGTCACCGTACGCTGGAGGTGACCATTCGATGAAGACGAAGATGAAGACACCCTGTAAAGATAAGTTGTTTTATTGTAGTGCTCAATGCACATAGTGCAGCTGTGTGGAATTCAATATCTACAAAAGCAAGCAAATGGGTCGCGGTGACTACAAACAACGCTAAACAACGCTAGTGACTTTTCATGTCTTCTGTCTTTCAGTCTTTAGGAGGTCACGTTAAGTGGTTAGTCCCGATTGGTAATCTACCATTGGGTGGTAGTCGTTAAATCTTATCGGTGGCCTTGTGGGTCTTACACTCAAAGTATTTTGGGTGAAGTTTTCAAAGTTTTCCACGGAGTATAGTTACCTGTATTAATGTAAAGCAATGGAAATAAGCTCGAGAAAATGTTTGTAAATAAATGTATAAGCATCTGTCACATGACGTCATGACATGAAGTCTGATTAAGCTCGTCAGAATTCTTTATCTATTTAATACTGATCATGTAGGACTGCAAATAGGATCCTAAGGCTACTAACCCAGGCGAGCCTCCTCGGTTTAAGAGATTTAATACTATTTATATACAACGATTACGATAAGTTTGTTTGAATACATTTAATTTATACGATTGTGCAAGATTATTATGGCGTTATCAATATAAAATACAATACTTAGTATGTAAGATAATTGAAACTTGGTATTATGTTAGTGATAGGGTTTATTTTGGTCGATGACGTAGGTACATTTATCAGGGATATAGATTCTATGACGTAGATGGTGTTAATAACGTGCTAACAGCTGCAAACACTAAAAATAATTGAGCACTTTGAGACTATATGTTTGCGAATTTGCCATAGGTTATTTAGTTATTTAGAAGAATCATAGACAATTAGATAGAGAAATAACAAATACAGTAAATTACTTTTTATAGTAGGGTTTATAAAAGTATTGGTTTAATAAAGCTAGTGACAAACTTGAATAAAGGTGAAGCTACATTTAAAAAACGAGAAAAGTACAATTTTCTCTGGTGCACACATACATTTAGGAAAATGCTATCAATTAATGGTATCACGAAGAAAAACCAGATTCCTAATCCGTGTGTGACTTTTAAGCTCACTTACACAAATATAACTATTTAATTTATATCTACAGACAGAGTGTGTCAGACATATTTCCAATCAGTTTTGATACAATCCGCTAGGGGCGCTGATTGGAAATATATAGGCAAATACGTAAACAAATATCAAAACAGTCATTTTTGTACAAACGTAAAAACTCATAGTAAGGGTACAGATAATTTTTCCTGCGCCGTTTCGTGTCTATACGACACTTCCTCTACATTTACAATGTTATAAATTCCCGTAAATAAATGTTCCGTTTATGAACATAAACGGAACATTTATTTACGGGACATTTACTGTGTTGTCTGTTGTACGAAGCAGTATTAAAACTTAAAGCAACAGTATACATTTGGTGACTATAACTCACCAGACTAGCGGCCGGGCCAGTGAAGGTCCACACAGCGCGCCAGTAGAAGTCCAGAACCTTGTTGAACTTCATTCCCATGCTGGCGAGGTCCTTCATGGCACGGTTGATGCCGTAACTCCAGGATACTGAGGTACACTGGAAAATAATATTCGAATTAGGTAATTTGTTTGACACGAGAAGTTTCTCTTTCATGGATTGAAAGTGGAGTCTTATTTTTTTATTTTTTGTGGGATAATTCCATATTTTTGTTGTGAAGAGGATTAACTTTTTACGATTTCAGAAATGTATAGCAAACCAACCAAAGCTTAGGTTTTAACCTTATCCTTACCCATTTAACCTATGTTTGTGGGAACTTGATTTTTTCGTAATTACAATTCATATAGCCATTCATCATTATATAACTTCTTCCAAATGTTTTTTTAAAGTTCATAATACCAATAATGGATGAAATTAATGAATGGAATGGATGGATGGAATAAATGTCAACAGAAATGTAAAAACGAATAACAATCTCTGTGGATTATACGAACATAATAGAAAATCAAATATACAGAGCAATAACTTCTGCATGAACTAGCTTTTACAAATGTTGATTAAAATCAACGAACAGAGCTTGCCAAATTTCAGATTTAATTGGCCCCAGTATAACAAAATGCATAAAATTGAGAGCGAGATAGGTACGTCGCGTTGCATAAAAAGTTTGAACAACAGTGGTTTACGGAGTGGAGATACTCGCTAGATAAAAGCATTTAATATTCATTGGAGTCCGCCCGAAAAGATTGGGGAACAACTCGACTAATTGAAAAAATGACGTTTGAGAGACAAACTCGCGCAATTACTTTGAGCGGTCTGCTGCAAATTGATAAAAACGGTTTATACTCGAAAGTTGGTACTCTTTGTGATTAAGCTTCACCCACTATAAGTACCTACTTTTTGTTACTGTTTTGCTGCTTTTCCGCTTGGAATAGTGAATTATGAAAGAGTTACCTGAAAAAAATATACTCAACTAAGGATTTCTGTTACTTAATTTCGATCTCCTAGTATTTGGAGTTATTTTTTGGATGCCTAACCATGAAGATCATATGAACTAGAAGATCGTTGACTTGTAGGACACCAACGTTAAAGTACAATCATTTGCTTAATCATGTGTTACATGATATGTAGGTCAGGCGGTATCAAAATCTTCGCCGAAAGGCGAAAACTGCTTCACAATAGAAAGGTGTGGTACTTTCCCAGTCAAACTATACAGGGGGGCTACTACCATATCTTAAAGCAATATTGTTGCTGGAAATTTAACTTTCTAAGCAAAATATGACAATTTCAGTTGGTTGTACAATGGATAAGCGAAAAATTAATAAGGGTTTAAGTTTGTTCAACTGTGTATGACGGAATATTTTACTGTTTTAAAGAGGAAATAAAACTTTTCTGAACTATGATGGTTAAACTATGATTTATAAAAGATGATGGAAGGCCCCCAGGTTCTATCACTTTTAAATTTGTTCCATTCGCACCTCAGCAATACCGATGAGCAAGATGGCCCACGATGCAGTATTCCAATCGAGCAATGTGAACAGGTAGACTCCGCCGCTGAAGCACATCGGTATACCGAGGATGAAGCAGGTGAAGCAAGTAAACGCAGTGACCTGTGAATGAGACATTCTTAGAAACAAAAGCAAAATATACAAAGTATTTGAAGAAATTTGGCATGTATTTTACTCAGCCAAAACAAACGTTACAGTCTTATGTAATTTGCCCAAGTCAACGATATTGTTTCATGTGATGAGTATTTCGTTTTTCTGGCTACAGCTATATGTCTTATAATGTAAAGGGCAATAATAATCGAGCAAGTACATTTATCTTTAGTCCACTCATTGTAGCCATGGAAAATCTATAACGCGCAATATTCTAAACAAAATGGAGTCCTATCTGGGGGTCAGACACAAATATTTTATAGGAATTAATTTTCGAATAGAATTTATCTCATCAAAAAAATGTAAAGTTCGTACCATCCAATATCTCTTCCTGAACTGAGGCCACTGGTCCACAATAGCGGTATTGATGGCCTCAATTCCAGCGAACTGGCATCCGAGACCCAGGATGAACAGCATGAAGAAGAACATGATGGACCACATCTGTGGTATAGGCATCTGGAGCAGAGCTTCGGGGTAGGCCACGAAAGCTAAGCCAGGCCCCTGTTCAGCGACATCTGGTAACAAGTTATTGATATAAGGTCACGGTAAAAGGATTTGGGACTGGAGGAATTTTCTGGACCAGGCTAAGGTATAAGGTATAAGGCTGTAGCGCCTTAGATGATGATGATGATAATGAATCTTTGGTTGGTTGATTGGTTGGCTCTTCGTTCTTTCTGACAATTCGTTCTAATAAGGAAATGACAATTATGAAATATTATACTTATGTATTTATTTACAATTTAAAAATGTTTGAACTTTGAACAATTTTCCTTAGTCGTAAGTTACTATCAGCACTTGTACCTGTGCCGACTAGGTCCCGCCTGGCAACGCCACATCGACTTTATAGCTAGGTCAACTGAACAACTATGTATGTTACATCTTTGTTACACAGGCATAGTCTTCTGTTACGATTACAAACGATTCCTGCTTTAGTTGTACTCAAATAATTTTTACAATTTCGTTTTCAATTTTAATCCATTTAATGACCCCTACGATTTACAGGGCATGGCATCCAACTCAGAAAACAGTAGCGGTACAATGCTTATTAAATATCACTATAACCGGTAAATAAGGTAGAAATATACTTTTGAGACAATACTGAGATCGAGTTGTGATTTCAATTTTAATGACAAAGCTCTTTTCATATCAGATCGATATAATGAGCTCTGTTCGCCCGTCACAACCTTAGTCCTGTACCCTTAGTATGAGTTTGTACGTTTTTACAGAAAAAACTCTTTTTGTAGTATTTGCCCATACGTTTCCAATCAGCGCCCTAAGCGGACTGCATCGGAACTGATTGGAAATGTATGGGAAATACGTAAACAATTAAAAAAACAGTATTTTTTGTAAAAACGTAATAACTCACTAAGGGTAGGTGCTGAATACATACCATTCTCATGAACAGTGTTTTGGGTATATGAAGTTAGTACAAGTGTTATTAAAACAGGCGATTATGTGTGATCAATATGAGGTTTATCGCTTGATAATATAATTGATATCCGGTGTTAATATCATGGTGGCCATAGGAGGTAATAACAATGTTATCGATGGAAAACAGCTATTAAAAGATAGACTTGTTTTTGACAAGGTCTAGGCAAATTAATATCTAATACGCACATAACTTTGTTAAATTTAACACTACATAAATTTATTCCTAAAAAGAAGTCGTATTAACGTAATAATTATTTTGATTGAATTACACCATCTACTATCATATCTCAGAAGCTGAAATTTTCAATTACTGGTATAAGTTTTACGGTCCAGGTAAGGCTTACAATTCGAGGAGCGTTTCCGAGCGCTTTTGTTTTATTTAAAAAAAACGCTCACCGTTGAATGTGAAAATAAAGATAAAAGATAGTTGTCATCTTCAAAGCAAATAAGCTAAAAAAGCATAGCTACTCCACAGCGAGTATAGGCGAAAGAAAAATTTTCCATGAGATCTCATTAATGACTGTACAATTCAACTTTAGATGCATTTAATTATTAATATAATTATCCCTCTTAGCTATTATACTGCTTTCGACCTCAAATGAAGCTTGTCGACTCAGGTACTTACTACGTTATAAAACTAGATTAACATAAACTTAATGTAACTCTCTCAATGTCAGCAGATTAGATAAAATTATTTTAATTCCTTTTAGGGCTCTGCGTCAAACTTGTATAACTTGATGGAAAGAGGTAAATAAACCAGCGCTTATTAAATATCACTATAACTGGTTGGACATGCAAGGTTCCTGGTTCAGACCTAGCCATGTAAATGAACTTAGATTTATTTTCTGGATGTGGTTTCGAATATAGTAGAACCCTATGCGGTCCGACTCCTCCATACCATCTTCAAACGTATTTCTGCCTCATAACAGTGTTAAGCGCTGCTGTATTCCAGGTTGAAGGGCTATATGGGAGACATAGGTTCTTTTCCGAAGAGTTCGTATCTACTCCTTAGGAGTAATGACGAATCTGTGACCGACCTTAGGTTTTTTGAGATAATTCACACATGCTCATTGCTCATTACCACTTATCGTCAGATGGACTTCATTATTTTTTGTTATTTCCCTAAAAAATTGGACCCACCACACAGAATAAACGTTTTAGTGCATAACTGCTCGAAATAACTACTATTTGTATTGTAATATTCAAAACATAGCAGATATGAACCACTTTTATAAATCAGAAATATCTCTATTTCCATGCCATATTTCATCAAATAAAGTTGATTGTTAAAATAAAAATTCCAAAACAGAAAGCTTTTGCGTCAATCAAACGAACGTATAAGGTGCAATTTTACACAAACAAATACAAAACCATCGAACCGGTCACGCAGTCATGAACTGAATTAGACAGGTTGTTCAATGTTTATTGTTTAATTAATACATTACCTTGCATCCGAAACGAACAAACGTTACAGGGAATCAACAGGAATCGAGTTCTCGCGTATCATTGCCGATTGCGTAGCGCACTGTATCGTATTCAAACGCGTATAGTGCGACTACGCTTCTAGGTGCATTTAATTTAGTGTACGAATTAAGTTAGGTTAAGTTAAGTTAAGAAACACAGCTTCTTCAATTTATTTTCCTCTATTTTGAATAGTTCCTTACTCACTTCTTATTTTTGTACCCACGAATGGCATTGATCACGATTGACTAACTATAAAATACCCATCGATATACTACTAATTAAGTATAAAATGTCATTGAAAATACCCTAATTTTTATGTGTACAGTGACACTAGTCAGTCATTCTCAATTTTATTTAAATCGAATTATGACAACTGTTGGCAAGTTGACAACAACAAATCGTGCGTGTCATATGATATCTAAGATAATAACAAATCTTTATTCGAGTTTATTAAATCATTATTTTGTTTGCCTGTCTTAGTAATGCTGTCATAAACTATTGGGAATCCAGTATTATCTTGATAATCATTGGTAAGTATATTATATAGCTAAGTATAACCAAATTGGTAGACTTTATGCCTTATTTAAGACCATAAATTAGAGGTATGTATAGCATATAAGTCTTTTCTCAATATTACCTCTATCCTTAAAATTATTTATCAAATACATCAATAGTTCTTTAATCAATAGTAGCATTTTACTTTACTATCAAATATATTCTTCCAGCTACATTAACCCAACACTCGTATTTTGTTTACCACCGCCCGCGGCTGCATACAGCACTCGGCTTGGATTAATCTGCTTATGGCATTTAGGTAAATCTTTTCTCAATATTACCTCTACCCTTAAAATTATTTATCAAATATATTAATAGTTCTTTAATCGATAGTAGCATTTTATTCCACTATCAAATATATAGTTCCAGCTACATTAACCCAACACTCGTACCTTGTTTACTCCCGCCCGCGGCTGCATGCAGCACTCGGCTTGGATTAATCAACTTGAGCAAATCGTCAATATGCACTTTTTTGCTTTTTAATATGCATACGGGTATTCTATTTGCCTGCACCCAAACATTCCTTGTTTGTGTTGTATTGTTTGACTTTACAGAAAGGGTTGATAATATTCTTTAAATGATTAGGATTTTTTTAATATTTTGAACTGATTGTGGAGGACAATTTTTTTCGAGTGTGTCTTTTATAATTTGATAAGTTCTATAGCCCAAACAACTATTACTAAGTCTCCGTTCTCTGTCTGTCCGTCTGTCACTTGGCTCTATCTCTTGAACCGTAATAGATTGACACTTAAATTTCTTTTTGTAATAATGGATAGTTTTTAAATTTTGATTCATTATACTCAATTGTAAGTAAGTCGATTTAAAAATCATCACTGTTAATTCGATTGTATGAATCATTGAGAGTTGTTGTAATTTGCTGAATAATATAACTGTTATTAACACAAGCAATGTCGATTGTCACAAAGAATCATATAAAAAAAAAGGAATTCCAAACGACCTTATAGGACAATGAAGTACAACTTTGGATTACGGTAGTGAACGGAGAAACAACTATCTCGTGAATAACTTACTGGAAGCATTTCAAGGCGACCGTGTTTTGACAGAATTTTGTGTTTGTTGTATTTGTATAGAATTTGTTTGTACATTACCCACCTCTCATACTACCTTCATTTTTAGAGCACTGGGACATGGTCCTTTAAGACAAGATATAAGGATGAATGTTGACGAATACTCGTATATATCTAAACAAAATAATATACGCTTTCTACACTTCAAACCTTTTACACAGATGATATGTGTGGATGCCATGGACACATAGAGATGGGTACGCAGACATCTAGATCAGAATCTAGATTTATCGTTGTGATATCTGCCTGACCAGAGATCTAACTCAGAACCTTTTGTATGACAAACCGATATAGTGATGATTGAATTAAGACGATACAGAAAATAAACTTACCATCAACACTAACACCCATCTTCATCGCCTGGAAACCAAGTACGGAGAATATGGCGAAGCCGGCGTAGATCGACGTGAGGAAGTTGGTGAAACTGACAAAGACGGCGTCGAAGTGACAGTTGTTAGTGAAGTTGTTGTAAGAAGCCAACGTCACCAGAGATCCGCAGGCCACACCGAAAGAGTAGAACGTCTGTTGATAGACAAACAAGTCAGAAATACAGAGATAAACAAACAGCTTAGAGGTTGATACTTGGCTCTTCGCTCGAGGCGTTCGGGGTCAAATCCCAAGCACACACCTGAGTTTTCGAAGTTATGTGCATATTAGAAATTAATTATCAGTTGCTTTAACACTATACAATGTTTACCTTGAACTACTGTAATCAAATTCATGTATACAACACGCAAATAGACGATGTTTTAAAAGATTTGTCGGATTTTTATTGTAGCGTGTAACAGTGTGCTTAGGATTTAATCAAATACACGATTTATCGTATGAAAACACTACTGCATTATGTTTTCTGTTAGATAAGGCCATTTTTGGTATCTCAGTACAAAATTGTCAATGTCACGACTCAAATTGCATATTTACTATTCGCTTAGAGCTAACTACCCACATGAGTTGATTTATCTGTACATGTGTGCTTAAATCGTGAAGTAATAAGTTTTATTATTTTTATCACAGATAAGAGAGAGACTTGACTTAGGATCAGGCTGCCTCATTTTTCTATTGTTATGGTTTATGATTTTTATGATGGCTTTGAATGAGACATAGGTAAGGATTACATGGGTTTATATTGTTAATAGTCATGGCCATAATATCATTATATTATTGTACCATATCTTAGGAGTGAAAAATCATGCCACACGTGCACACCTGCGTTTGTAATGTTTATTTATTTACATACGCATTTATAGCCTAGTGGTTAAGAACCACGGCCGCTTGATCGAGGGGGCAGAGGTCACACCTCTGATTTTAAAAGTTATATGCGTATTAGAAATTAAGTATCACTTGCTTAAACGGTGAAGGAAAACATCGTGAGGAAATTAATAAAAAGTTTTCAAAGGTATGTGAAGGCCAATTCGCAATGGGCCAGCGCGGTGGGAGCCTAATCCTTTACATTGTTTCTATATCCAATATTTTTTTTACTTAACATGCATTACATCAAGTATAGCTTTATATACATTAAGCGGCTTCGGACATTTTATGGCAAACTACTGCAAATTTTTAAATAGAATAAGTAATGCAACATTTTTTGTTTTTAGTTTGACGACCCGCATGGCGGAGCGATCACCATGCCGTTCTGACGCGCAGAGGGCCCCTTCCCGGGTTCGATCCCCGGCCAGACAGATTTCTAAATGATGAATTTAGGTTTCTGTTTCTGGGTCTGGGTGTTTGTGTATTTGTCTCTGTGTGTGTCCATAGCACCCACGAAACAGGGAATCCTAGTGTGGGGCTGTGAGTGTAGAAAGCGTTTTTTTTTTTTGACACTTACAGTACGAAAAGTATGTTAATAGCTCCAATGATCCACTTAAGCAACACGGCCAAGTAGTTCCATTTAAATGAGGTTATTTGGAAAGCGCTTAGAGGTTATACTCGGAAAGTTTTAAACGAAAACAGTATAATGGCGATTAAAAAGTTTTTTCTTATTAAACTCGTCTTTAAAGTAATTAGATGTTTATTCGGAGGGAACATTAAAGAGGATTGTTTCCAATGAATTGATTACAGTAATATGTTGAAGGATTTGTATTTGGTTCTACTGTAAAAGGGTAACGAAAAGAGATACTACGAGAAATCGAATTACAGTTTTTTTAATAAATAAAAGCAGCGTCTGAACATGTAGCATTCTTGATGTTATGTGATCAAAGCTGTCCGGTCCATTGTTGAATAGGAGTTTTACTTGAAATCGAACTCATGATGTTTATAATCACTGAGAGATCTCCGACCATATCATAACGAATAATAACCGGAACCGATTTAGGCCCATCTGTTTAACACCGTTCGAAGCACGTTAGCACAAATTTAGTCACTAGCGGTAACCCATCCAATTCCCACCCGCGCACCACATTGTTTGAGTCGGTATTGTATGGATCGGTTGTTATCTACATAAGCCGTGGAGCTATATATTTTTATTTTAATGTTGTTTTGATTACACATTGAATCAAAAATCATTTGAATGATAGAGTAGTATGGTAATCTTTATCGCTCATCGCTTATTCGTTCACGATACGTTAAGTCAGTGTTGTTCATAATAGAGTTGAAAAGTTTGATGATGGACTAAATAGCTTTTGAACTCAGACCAAAGAATACAGATAAAGCTTTTTGAATGAAATATTGAAGCGTATGAAATTCTTAATAACTTTCTTAACCTTTGACGAGCCGCGTGGCGGAGCGGTCACCATGCCGGTCTGACGCGCAAAGGGTCCCGGGGTCGATCCCCGGCCAGACAGATATCTAAATGATGAATTTAGATTTCTGTTTGGCCGGTCTGGGTGTTTGTGTATTTGTCTATGTGTGTGTTCATGGCACCCACGACACAGAGAATCCTAGTGTGGGGCTGTGAGTGTAGAAAGAGTTTATAATAAAGAGTATTTAAGAGCATTATATTTATGAGGCATCACCGCTTTTACTACATATGTTTCCGCTCAGCTCATCTTTAACATCTCTTTGTCGATACTGGCATTAAGAATTAAGCAGAATCTCAGATAATACACATTATTAAATTATATAAAATACGTGAAAAAATATGAATTACAAATATAATTTGCGATTCACATAATCTTCCATGGTGCATAAACATAATCGTATGTGAAAGATGTGCTTCAATGCAATGTTCCGCAAGGCTTTGTCTAACTATTTTGGTCTGCGTTCTGGATGAAACAATTCAAAGTGTGCTTTATTTTACACTTTATTAAACAGAGTGACTTCATAAACCATTAAATGTTCCGAATTTCTTCCAAAAACCGCTTTAAAAATGTCATTTTCGCTTTTTGTTAACAGTACGGTGTTTTATAGTTTTGGTAATAGTATTTGAATGACTGGATTTGGTTTTGAATATTTAAATAAATAAATAAATAAAACGCTTTCTACATTCACAGCCCCACACTAGGATTCCCTGTGTCGTGGGTGCCATGGACACACACATAGACAAATACACCTTCGGATTTCATGCGGAATTTTATGTAGTTCCCTTGAAGTAACATGGCTAGCAAACATCGACTCATGTTTAATCATATTGCGTTTTCGTTTTAAGAATAAGATAGAGGAACTTGTAATAGGCATTGTAACTTACACTTCAAGTAAGTTCCAGTCCTAACTGGGGTTGATTATAAATATTCATACGGCAGTGGCCACTTAGTATGAAGTAGACTACATGTTTATTTCCTATTTCTATTATATAAACTAGATTATTACCTGGGACGCAGCATCTCCCCACACTTTAGCCTCCAGTAGCGTACTCCAGTCAGGATTTAAGTAGAACAGGATGCCGTCAGCAGCGCCGTCCAGAGTCACTCCTCGGATCAGCAAAGCGGTCAGCATGACGTAAGGGAAGAGGGCAGTGAAGTATACTACCTTCCCTGCTGATTGTACACCCTGTGGAATGAGATTATTTTAGTTTCTTAACGTGGTAGAATTCTTTGTGGCACGAATGACGATGCCACTGCAACATCTATTTCGTATTAATGCGTTAAGAGCTACTGTTCTGGTTTAAAGGGTAAGACAGATATACTTCTCCGAAGCTTTCCAATTTAGTCTTCAGAGGTACTATCGTATCGTATAATGATTATTTTAAATAGGAAGAGCTTTGAAACTCAATATGCGCTCTTGGACGGAATGTTTAGGGGGCTAAATACAATAAAAATATTTTATTTTCGCTAGAAACTTGCAGACGGGTTAATGTGATCCTAGACTTCTCATACACTGTTTATTACGGACGATATTTTTTCCCAACTGCCAAGGAAGGGTTATGTTTTTTCCTGAATATTTCGTTATAAGGCGGTGTCAAAAGGTGGCGGAAATCCGTAGAACGAAAATTACCGCCATAGTTCTGATAACAAACTAAAGTGGTCATGGCCACATGATTAAAATTTGTAGGATCACGTTTGGGGTGACGGAATGTATATTGCCCTTCGATGATTTTCGTGAGCGACTGTGATACACTTACATTAGGTCGACTACACTCTACTTCAATTTCATAGAAAAATATATAATTTATCTTTACTACATTTTTGAATAATGATAAAATCATTCCCAATAATTAGAATGTTATCACTAGATATGTTGTATAATGTAGATTGATTGTCGTATTAAATATAGTATGACTTTTCCTTATTTAAATAAGTGTCACCCACACAGACACACATTTGAAAGTATACACATGTATGCGTAAGGCATACACCATTCACAAACCTATCAAATCGAGTAAAGTTTGTTTCGCTATGTGATATCAAGATGCAAATAATATCGTATATATATATTTTATTAAGTATCTATAAAAATAAACAGAATTCAATTGTATCTAAATAATACCGTCTATTATCAATAATATATAATAGTTCAATATTATAGAGCCCGATAGATCTTTTTTTTCTTTTAGAGGTGGAAACCTTCAAAAGATAACCGACGACGTGGGAGCTACGCCGGGTTATGTGGGATTTGTACCGCACTAAAACCCCCCCGGTGGCCATCCTCAACGCTTGTTGGAGAACTCCGGGATCTCCGACGGAACGCAACCGGAGTCCTCCAAACGCGATGCCCGGATCGGGCTCTGTCCTGGGGCAGCGTTCGCTCCTCCCACAACATCTGGTGATTACGAAGGTATGCGACCACACATACCGCCGTCTTTCTCGGGGTAGCTTACTGGACGGTTCGAGCTCCCACTCCTGCCGCCCGCAACCCCGGAAGCCCCCTTTTAGTCGCCTCTTACGACAGGCAGGGGATACTCTAGCCCTATTCTAGTTCCGGAACTACAGGGACAATGCCTCCGATAGACCTAGGAATACCTAGCATTTTGTAATTTTAAAGTTTTAAGAAGTAAGAGTATGATGATTATTTTTAAATAATTCTGAAAATGGGCACGTAATACACCAGACTTGGTTACATGCTCACTTTCATGTATGAGGGTAAAATAATATCATCGATTCCGCTTATCATCAAGGTATGGTAATGGTGAACCTTTTCGGAGGCCTTATCGATGAGTTATATATACGTTCGAATGTGGTTAACCGCTAACTCTTACTTCCTTACTTATCAGCACATAAGCAATGATGTTGTATGCTACAGACCTCCTCCAGGCTTTGAAAGAGACACATGACCAGCAGTGGGACTTAAAAGCGGATTCCAGCTACTCAAAACACTTATTATTTAATCTTCTAGTGATATGCCTTACCTTGATGACACAGAGGAAAGCAATGAACCAGCAGCCGAAAAGGCAACCGACGAGGTGCCACTGAATAGTGCCCCAGTTCTCCCAAGTAGCGTCTCCTCTTCCCAGCACTCGTTCACTGTAGAAGAAGATTATTTTTAGAGAGGTTTCAGGCGGTAGAGCTATTGTAGTTTCACGGGTGATACCACCGCCACTCTTGTGTGAAGTAGTTTTCCATTTTAGAGGAAAGGTGTGGATGCCGGTTAACTGGTATATAAGGATTATCTTAGTCCTCAGAAGTAGCGACAGATGTCTATGGGCAGCAATTTGCACTTTCCATCAGATACACGTTAAGCTTGTTTGCTATTTTCGTATTGGTAAATTTCATATTGGTAATTTAAATATTGGCAAAGGTGGTAGAACCCTCTGTGGTTCGACTCCGGCAGCACCACCGCCACACCTATTTCTGCTTTATAACAAGTGTAAAGCGCTGCTGTGTTCAGTTTTGAAGGGTGTGGTACATACTTTTCCGAGGCGTTCCAGCTTAGTCCTCAGGGGTAGCGGCGCATCTGTTGCTGACCTCAGATAGGAATATCTAGTCCTATCTGGGGTTGATTACGGATGTCCATGGGCGGCAGTAGCAACTTACCATCAGGTGGACTGCATGCTCGTCTGCTACTCCTAAATTATAATATATATACACGAACCCAAGTAATATACAATAACACAGACAAAACACATTACTTAAATACGGTTCAATTATTTACATTACAACATGTGTTTCTACAAGAAAAGAATATAATTGCCTATAATTACGTGCGACAAGAATGATAACAATTGATGACGTAGAAGATACATACTAACAAACCGCGGAAGGAAAATCGTTACCAGCAAAATATGGCAATTTATTTAGCACATAAATGCCTCTATGTTTAGAAATGGAAATCATAGTTTCATATATTTTTATCGAAGTTGTTCATTAATTTTGTATATTATTTGGGTTATCAGGGAAAAGTGGACAGTAAATGTTTATGACAATGATAAAGCAACATTGTATATTGAAAGTAGGTAGACAGAAGAGACGTCGGGTACAGACTAGGGAAGGTGGCGGCGTAAAACAAATGAATAGATAATGTTTCGAAAACGTACTGCGGGAAATATTAACATTTTTTTTAAGTATTCATATAATGAATTAAATTTCGATTCAAGTTTCGCAAATTTGTTTAGAAATTAACCAAATAACGAAAAATTTACAATCTTTAGAATTGAATATCAGTAAAATTGCAAAAAAAGTCTGAAAATATTTCAATCTCCGTCTCCACAAGAGATTTCACTAATGATATCTTAGGAACAATGGATTTTTCTAAGTTCCCACTGTTTCAATAAATTAATGACTAAGATTTTTTTATGAGTCAGTAATAAAATGTAAATTTAATGCCGAGAAAAGCCGCTTAGACGACCTGGCCATTGACCCACGAAGGCTTGTAGATAACATAGCCTGTAGATTGCTACGGAATTTAA
The DNA here is from genome assembly GCF_041222505.1 of Epargyreus clarus. Taxonomy (NCBI): domain Eukaryota; kingdom Metazoa; phylum Arthropoda; class Insecta; order Lepidoptera; family Hesperiidae; genus Epargyreus; species Epargyreus clarus. Next base: position 13,908,217 of record NW_027332227.1, on the reverse strand, counting down.
TCAGATAAAGAAGCTTAAAGAATTTCAGCCATGCGAAAAAATAATGATCAATAAACACTAATAGATCGTGATTGTCAAATGATTATTATTGAACATTGTATATAATGTGCAAGTAAAATGAAATATTTTTGGTATTGATAAGAGATATTTTATAAGATTAGCTGCCCATAGTTTCCTCCGCGTTTAAAAAAAATACAATAACTTACCTATGTATAACTGGAACTTTATACTATCAACATTTTAAGCGAATTTTTTTTTAAATAGGGCTTTGATAGCAAATGATGTTAGCATATTCAATACAAAAAGCTAAAGTTATCTTTACGTAAACTTTAAAATTCTGAACAGAGCTAAGACGAATTGCGCGCCACCCTTTTTGCTTTATAAGGCACAGATGAGTTCTACGTGGAGTACCTCGTTCTCCTCTTGAAACTCCTAGTCTTGAAAACTGGTTAAAAGAAGGCAAGGTCTGTCTTCTAGAAAAGTCTTCTAGATTAGAAATTTCTCGGTCAACACGACATATAAAGCTTGGAAAAATACTCACTTATAATACTCCTCTGCAGCAAGAGTACGTGTGACATTCTTGTACCACGGTATCTTCTCTCCATCGCGCAAGCAATGCAGGCCGTCGTACCGGTCGAAGCCGGTCATTTCGCAGATGTCTCCAATACTCATACATTGTCGAAGGAAGAATGTCAGATCATCTGCAGTACCAGTGTTGTTTTCTCTGCATGCTGCGTCGTATGATCCACTGTAGCAAACTGCAAGAAAAGAAGAATTTAATGGGAGCTCAAAGTTAATATGTTGGAGTCTTTGAGAGACATAGAATGTCGATATTTAATATAATGTCGTGAATATAATGTGAGAACCGATGGCATTGATAGCGTGGCTCTAACATTCGACTAAGCGGATGAATTTTGTCTGCTGAAAATAGAACACACAAAGCTAAGTTTGATAGCGCATGACTGACATACGAGTATAAGTATAAAATCCTAGGATCTTTTTCAGAAACAGAAATTTAAGTTAAAAAATTTATTTGTATGTCATTGGATTTCCTTGGGCAGAAAGTTTAAATGACTAGTATGTGACAGTTAATCCCATAAACAAGTATGAATTTTGATATTATGAACATTGAATTAATACTTGTAAATGAACTAAGCCACTTAGGGTAAATAAACTCCGTGTATTTACATCATAAACTTTACGGGATCAATGAAGATGTATATCAAAAAGACAGTTAAATATGTCCTTATTTTCATATATTTTATTATCTCGATAGATACTGCAACCTTTACGGGTGTGGGTGTGCGCCACTCGTAAAATTTATATGACAATTCGTATCGTAACCGGTGATTTACGATTTTCAATTTCAAATTCGAGGACGTGATCTTTTCAGATAACAATTTCAATTCACATCATAGGAAAATATTAAATTTTGGTTATATTTTTGGTGAACAAAAAGTAATTCGTGGGAGTGATTGGTGTCATTATTCCAAAATAATTTGTTTGTCTCTTAAAATCTGTAACACAATGCTTACTTGTAAATTACTTAACAATATAATAATATGTCGAAATAGTCTAGATATAGTATTATACATAGAAGTTAGAAGTCCATAGCTAGAAGAGTCATGTGGTCTTTAAAACCCTGCAAATAATAACATGAGAAGAAAAATAAGGAAGGATGTAGGGTAGGGGCACATAGACATAGACATTGTAAAACAATAAATTATGGATTTACAATAAATCTAAAAACATTGCTCAATTAGTAGGCTATGCGCACGGTAATGTTTAGGACAATAAAGGAAATATTTTTTTTATTAACTCTTGATTACGGATTACTTGAGTTTACATAATTATTATGCTACTTTAATCATATACGGAAAAGCGATAATTAAAAACATTATCATGACATAATACTCGTAAATGAACGTTAAGCATTACAGTCATATCATTAAGCAATCAGTTGCAACTTTAGATACCAATCTTTGCAATGGTGGATATATTGATAAGAACGTGAGTTCAGTCAGACAAGGATTATGAGGAACATAATAAGATTAACACAAGATTAATACTTACAATCTGTGTTGAATGCGTTATCGCATGAGCCCCAATCTAAGTTTCCGGCGATTGATACAATTGTGTAGAATAAGGTCCAGGCAACGATGATCATGTAGTAGATGGATATGATGGAAATGACCACTAGCGTGCAGTAGCCGAGACCACTGAAGAACGGTGATATAGAACTGAAAGCTTTCAGTGGACCCAATCCAGTAAATTGGCCCACGTACAACTCCAAGTAAAACAGTGGAAGACCAATTAGCAGTACCATCAAGAAGAATGGTATAAGAAAAGCACCTGAAACAAAAATACAAATTTTAGTAATTCCTTTCTTTCATCAGCAAAAAATATAGACATCAACTCGTATACGTATACGTTTTTACAACCAAAATAATTGTATGTACTTTTAAGTGTATACTTTGAAAGGGTCAAGAGTATTTCAAGGAATAGCGTAATTATTTAAAGCCTTTCATAAGATCACACTAATAAGCTGTAACGACTAACTAATACTCTCTATGGAAACCGCTTTCCGCAAAATATACGTGAATCCATATTTACGATGTATTAACACAATCACGTTAATCATTATAAGTTACTAAAAGTGTAGAGTGTAAAGCTAACTAAGAATTTATTAGACACAATAAAGATTCTAGGATTTGCATTCTGCAGTTCGTTGAGCACATGGATCCTAAATTAGACAAATGCTATGATAACGATTAGATAAGGTAAGCAAGAACACATGTGGCAAAGTGACTTCGATGATTAGAAAAAGATATGTATTGTTCTTTATCTTAATGGAGTTATGAGTGGCCGTAAATCTAATGTTGCTTATACGTATATCTGAAATTCTTCTGTTTGTTGAAAATATAAGAAAAGATTAGGGTACGTTGCATGGAATGCTCCATTTGATACAATTATTATTGCTAATTGATTATGTTCTATAGATAAATCTTATTAATTACTTGTACGTGGTATGAAACACATACTATCTTAAAACCTACAATACTTCTGACCTATCTTACTGTAAACTGCTCTGGTAACATTATTACTTAGAGATATCTTCGTTTATTTTATAAACCGAGACAAAATAATTCGTATGAATATACCACGATATTTATTGTATTCACTTGGATCTTGCTATGTTAAGGTAAATGCACTTTGGGTCTAATCGTATCTGCAGCTGCTGATATTATTTCACATTTACATACAAATTGCTCCACAAATTTACAAAAACAAGAACCCTTTACATTAGTTAGTGCGGATTAGTTACTGCTGTCGAAAGTCTACAAAATAAAAGTATTAAAGTATACTTAATAACTGGAATCGACTGTTTCGTGTCCGATAAAGAGTACAGAAACGGTAATAAAAATTTGCACGTGTTTTGTGTTGGTTAACCAACTTAGCATATTATCAACAGTACCAGCAGTTAGTATGTGTTATGAGTGTCATGACTCCAATCTTAGATAGAAAACTATTTTTACGTTGCTTCGATTATGTTTATGGGTGGCAAGAATGAAATATGTATCGTATGCTCGATAAATTAGTCAATTGTATAAACAATATTTTTTATCGACTTACCTCCTCCATTCCTATAACACAAATACGGGAACCTCCAGACATTTCCCAAGCCGACGGCATATCCAAGACATGCCAGGATAAACTCCAGGGGCCTCCCCCATTTCGCTCGGCTCGGGTTCTCTGATACATTGTCTTTCTCCACTGGCGGTTTGCCGTTCACTTGCGTCTGTAACAAAATGTAAGTGTTAGTGCTAAGATATAAGTTATACATATAAAATATAATTTATAAGTTACTAGTAATAACAAGTACTCTGTTAACCGAACGATAGTCGTAGGTCGTCGCCAACAACCGGCGACAACAGTCACTGACGATTAAGCGGCAACAGTCGTCCGCGGGGATTGTGGCTTGGGTTTTAGTTTACACTCGCTCGTATGACCTTCCCTAAGGGAACTAATACATGGAATAGTTCATGCTATCATCGTCGCTGTCGCGGACTGTTGCCAGCTGCCATCACGGACCGATTGTCGGTGTTGTCGCTATTGTGTCATTGTCAAAATTTAAGTTTTGATATTGATATTAATATTAATGCAATAAATGACGATCTCTACACTCATATCCTCACAGTAAGATTTCCTGCGTCTTGTGTGCCATGGACAGTTGGACACATATAAAGACGAAAACATAAATAATTAGACACAAAAATAAATATTAAAATTCATCATTTATACATCTATCTGACGGGGCATCGAACTTGAATCCCATGTTTCCCTTAAGGTTTAATTTAAGGTACGACTTACTTAGTCGATTGTAGAATTGTATAGTAGCAAATAAGTTGTAAACTTAATTTCTAGGTATTTTTATGAAAACACGCACCATCCATGAAACTGCTGGTTAGCATTGTCATCACAATTAGAATGCGTAATGTGTCTATTCCTATTATGAATTCCGATTTATTGGTAGATCAATTTAATGCACGAATGTACGTAGATAAAATATATAGAGCTACTATGCAATCAGTCAGTCAGTCAACTGGGACGTCATACCCACCGGGACTCTCATATGCTAAGGCTATGTTAACATAAGGGCGGTGGGCATGGAATTTCGGGTCTCGAGGATACTCTCTGTGCCCGGGCAGATTCTCAGATGGTAAATACCCCCCGGATTTTTTTTTATTTATTCATAATAATATAATGTTATTTAAAGCATTATAGAATAATGAAAAAATATATCATCCCACTATTGAGTGGGTGATTCGGTACTTATGCGTCGTTACCGAGCGGACGGTCGGCCTCCTGATGGTCGGAGGTCGCCAGTCCAGGGAGTTCCCGCGGGAGCGGGCGCCCCCCAGGTGGTCGATCGTGTACGGGCGCGAACCCCTTTAAATGGGAGTATGGTCCGGCCTCCGCCCGCTCATACATTGAGCGTGCGAGGCGGACCACAAACTCCTCGACCGTCTACTATGCAATCCCAACTATCCTAACTTATATTATAAATGCGAATGTGAGTTTGTTGGCTTGTTTGTTTGCTACACCTTAACTACATAACCGATCATCATGAAATTATGTACAAACATTGATAGGGCTTCAGAAAAGGACATAGTGCACCTTTACCCTGGAAAAAGTACCGTTAAGTAGAAGCTAGTAACCCTACTAAGTGTGAATTAGTTAAAAATTAGAAATAGCACACTTTTTAATGCAGATATTTATACTCTTTGAGGGAGACTTATTAAAGATTTACAAGATGCATGTGTGCGATAAGGACCCGTTAATTTACCTATTTTTTATGAATAAAACAATAATTCTAATGTGAATAATGATTACAAATATATAAATGTAAATAAACATATTTGTATATGTAGGTCGACTGATTAATAGAATATTAATATTCTCATAGCGTATCCATATATTTTAAGTAATAGGTTAACTTCGTGTAATGCAAGATAAATTAATACGGACATACATTATTAATACTTGTCACGATATAAAATAATAGTGACTTAAACATATGACACACCTTGGTAATTGGTTTCAAAGATATATTATTACCAATCATTACCAAGGTAGGTACTTGTATTTACATAATTAAGTCATTTAGTCCAATGGCTTTGAATAATACATAAAAAATAATCGTATCTAAGTGGTATACATTTTTCTTTGTATTTATAATTAAAAATGTGAATATTGAAAGTGCATAATAGGTTAAATGTAAATAATAATTCAAGTAATTTATATACTCATGTGATAAATGTGTGAATTCCGGATAACCTACATATTTATTTATTTTATTTATATATTTATTTATTCAGGACTACCAACATAAGATACAGCAGTGACCTTAATATACAGTACAATTATATCTATTATGTTAGTGAGGAACTGTACCCTTACCAGGAGTTTTTACGTTTTGACAAATATCACTGGTTTGGTATTTGTTTACGTATTTGCCCATACAATTTCCAATCAGCGCCCCTAGTGGATTATGTCACAACTTGGAAATAGTATGGGCCAATACGTAAACAAATACCAAAACAGTCATATTTGTCAAAACGTAAAAACTCCTGGTAAGGGTACTGTTCTTACTATTACAAGTAATCACAACATGCATTGAATGTACATTGTACATACTTAAAATATATAATTATAAAAGATTATGAGTTTGCGGCGCTTGCAACTGAGACGTTGGGTCCGTGGTTTTTCATGTAAGAAAAATTTTTCATGAAAGAGTTGTCCCATCGGCTTATCCTCGCTTCGGGTGACCAGAGGGCTGGCAGTTATTTTGCCCAAAAAATTAGCCTCGCCATACAGCTAGGCAACGCTGCAAGCGTTCTGGGCACTATGCCACAAGTTGGAGTTTTGGACGACATCTTTATCTTATAAGTTTAATTTATTTTTTAATATTAGTTAATTTTTAATTTAATTAGTTTCATATTTTTATTATTATTATATAGATTATTTAGTATATTTCATACTTAAAATTGAAAAATTAACATATGAGGCGACCATCTTTGTTCTCAGGAGTGGCAATGCATCTGTGATGGGCTTCAGGATGAAATCTTGTTATATGGAGTAGGTTACAGATGGCCATGGGCGGCAGAGACCAATCATTCATCAGGAGGACCGAATATTTCAATCGAAGATAAAATGCCATCCACCATTGATTAAAAACTGGTAATAACTTGTTCTCATACAAGTGGCGTTTGCCATAAACCTCTACAAAGTTTGGCTTGAATAAAAAACTACAGTACAATCGTTTGCACACATACACAAAGCAAGTCAAACGTTCTATCCATACGCTTGAAATTGTGACGGTTTGGCAAGGGTGCCGATGGAGTTTTGCCACTTTACCTATTGACTTTCATAAGGGCAACTAGATACTTATTGGTATTAAATAAAGTTAGCTCAAATGCAGTAATTTAATGTTACCAACCAACAAGTAGCTTGCCTAAGGACACTACACATCAGCTTGATCATTATTAATGTATTAGAATTATTTACGTCATAGTCGTGTTTATTTGTTATTGCGTAAATTACATATTTAGTTTTATATTATTTATTAATTATTTATGTCTTTAAAATTGTTATTAATTAATTTATGTCATTTTATAAATGCCTAATCATTTTTCAATTTATGGAATGTTTTACCGGAAATCTGTGTTACTAAACGTTTGTTAAATTATAAGTGTAAAGGAGGTAGTGCAAAATTATAAAATCATATTTAAGTAGAAGCTCTGCATTGACATGATGTATTCTAATATGTGATTACAGATCAGAGGAAACTCTGCCCGAGGATATAGTCAAGTTATTTAGCGACTACTTTTATTTTAAGTCTATTCCAGCTGCAGTTACATTAAAACTAAAGCGTTCTGACATAGTAACATATCCAAACAAACGTAATCTGAGAGTTAATTTGCCTCTACAACACGCACGAAATTAACCCACGGCATATCTTATCGGGCCTTAAGAAATAATTGTCTGGCTTTATACTTCCAATCTTTATTGTAATTGAACGTTAATGAGTCACCTTTAATGTAAATTACGATGAAATGAGGAGATAAATCGAAGTTTCTTATGATTATAGATTTTAATTATAGTATAGGAGTAGCAGAAAAGCATGCAGTCCATCTGATGGTAAGTGACAATTGTTACCTATGGACATCTGTAATCTACCTCAGACAAGTCTAGATCCCTACCTGATGCGACAGGTGCTCTGTTAGCCCAGGCCACTAAATTAGAATACCTCGAAAAATTATGTCACCCTTTCCACACTCCTCAAACCAGAACACAGCACTGCTGTTATTAGGCAGAAATAAATGTGGCGGTGGTGACGCAGGTGTCGAATCACATAGGATTCTACCACCTTCAATTAAATTACCAATAAAATTTGGTATTATAAAAACGCTTACCACCACCAATATTACGATTTTATATTAAAACTCACAATTAAGGATTTCGGAGATTAAACAGTCACAAAAAAGAATATTAGACTCTGGACTGCATTTGATTTTTATTTTTTTTTGTGTTTTATTTATAAGTCCTAATAGTAACTGGTGTGCCAGTAATAAATATAAAATTATTTTATTTAAAAATATAAATAAATATTAATTTCCTACCGCTCGAGTAAAAAAAAAAGTTTTCAATAAATACTACAGCAAATTAAACGTAAAATGTAATTCGTGAATGGCAGTTTTTTTATTGTTTACGAGCGTTAAAATGCGATAAGTCCAGTTTTATAGGTTTCGCATTTCGTATTCACGAACGATCTACTTATATTTTATTTTTAAAAAAGATATGAGGATAATTTTAAAAATCAATGATATACTGTAGGTTATGTGACAGTTGTAAGTAGAATTTGTATTTTCTTTATAATTTACTTTTTACAGCGTAAATAAAGAAATCATTCCTGAACTAAGGATTGTTGGTAATGAAAGGAACGTGATACCAACTTTTACGTCTCTATGTTTGATATTTCTATTATAATTTGTACTATTTCCCCTGCATATATTTTATTTTCACCCTCTTAAAAAAATAATTAAAGATGGAAAAAAAATACATAAAGTACTAGAAAATTTCATACTATTTTTTAAATTCATTTTTACATTTGTCCTCTCCGTCCTTATAGGTTTACCATGAAAAATATTTTCTTCTATTTTTTTAAGTCTTCTCTAAATTCTCAGCTTTGGATGTGTTAGAAATTATTTATATTATTTCGTGTATACCTGTAACTCATATTTTTTGTTGATTTCCATCTACGAAAATTTCTTTTGAACCACTTATAAAATATACTACTATCACAGCAATATTATAACTTATTTAATTCAATAGGATATTCTATACATGTGTATGAAAATTATTCAAAGCGTTCGTATCTAATTTTTCGTATACACTGTCTTTGCTTAACACACACTTAATGTTCTCCATATCACTATTAAGATTGCATGCGTTTCGACGTTTTTGCACACGATATGCGCACGCGCCGATTCTTACTGTACAAGCGTACAACTAGCCACGGTTGTTCCACGATAACGTCCCTCTCACCTCGTGTTGCATCATTTACAACGTAAATAAAGCCTTTTGCATATATTAGTGTATTATTTACTATTTGATTATGTTACTCATGTTGAATTTACTTTATAATAATTTGTATTTATGTTATCCGGGGATTCCCCCGTTCCTGTCATTGCTATCTATGATTTTGTTTTTTCCTTAATAAATTTTAAGTTATTCGCATTTGCGACCACACATACTGCCGTCCTTCCCGGGCGGTTTGAGCTCCCACTCTTGGCGTCCGCAACCCCGAAAGCCCCTTTTACTCGCCTCTTACGACAGGCAGGTCTGATCCCGGAACTACAGGGACAGAGCATCGTGTCAGAGAGTACAGAGTGTCGTGTCGTGACATTTTCCTTAAGTTATGTAATTTTTTTTCTTCCGTATTTTTATAAAAATGATAATTACGGAGAAGCTATAAAAACTACGTTACTACGTTTGTTACTATATAGCACCTTATAATATTAAATTTCTTTTCAGTACATAAATTTTATCAAGGTTTTACATTTTCAATTATTTTAGAGCAATCGTGATTTTTATACAAATATTCCATTGTAATCTTAAAACTACTGAAGTACTATTATGATATCACTCCTCCAAACTATTGTCATAATTGTGTCATATACCGACTATGTAGTTAGCAGCGAGACAAGCCCTTGAGCCCGTAGCTCCATCACTAATGATCTCGAGAAACTCGGAACTGTTCCCGTAAAACAGGTGCATCGCCCCGCATATGTTTATAGAAATCGGTGCAAAGTTTCACTCAACTCTATCTGGCACGCCATAAGGAGATTTCGAATACATGAACAACAAATGTGTGGAGTCGAAATACTATCTTAATCATGGTTATAATTTTTGGTTTTTAATTGAACATTTCCGTATTTTTTGCTACAATAAATTATTCATCTTTTGATTTTTTTCTATTTATATATAACCAATGATAATAGTTACAAATTTTATACATAGAATAAAATAAGTTTGTATCGTCATAAAACATTTTTGCGAGGACATTTTAAAAAAAATATTAATTGATTTGATTTCATTCCAATGAATTTTTTTATAAGAGCTAATAAAATTACATTTAAATTTAGTCGATAATAATCGGTTTGATAATATTAAGTATGATGTAAAATGACCATTACAAGATCGATCTTCCCAATTAGAGATAACATAATAAGCTTAGCATTTCCCAGATTTATATTATTCAAATTGCGATTTGAATTATAAATTAAAATGCAGTATTTCTCTTTATTAGTATGCTTATCAAACAAAATACATTATCAACAATACAGCGAACTCTATGCCGCGTTCACATGCTTGGTGTTTGCTGCAAACTTCGAACCTCTATAAACTTCGTTGGTCTTCTTTAAAACGTTATTGCTTACATTAAAGTCTATTTACATAAAAAATACAACATAGTCCTCTCTTTACCTTCCGAAACCTAGTCCGTTGAACATAAAGTATGTGGGTAAGAAGTTACCCGAAGTTCTGTGACTCGAAGAACTCTGTACAATATTATTTGAATAACGTAAAGACGAGTCAAGGAAGTTCCCTGCCTGAGCCCGTTTCCATTGAAGATGAATTTGCATGCAAATTGGACGATTAATTTGCTGTTTGGTCGAATTAAGTTTGAGCTCATTGTTATCGAATTTAAGTATCTACTGTACCCTTACCATGAGTTTTTACGTTTTGACAAATATTACTGTTTTGATATTTGTTTACGTATTTGCCCATACAATCAGCGCCCCTAGCGGATTGTATCAGAACTATAGTGTCAGTAACGTAACATCAATGTCTAAATAATGTCTCGTGTAATGTCTAAATTGACGAATGGCGCTTAATGTTTTGTCTGTCTTTTTTGCGAACATGTGAGGTAGACAAAAAGACTTGAGCACTTACTTATTGTTACGTTTACTCAGTCTACTAAGCAAACGGAACAGAATAATGGTTTGAGTAAACGTAACGTAAAATTGTAGGTTTTGAAAACTCATGGTAAGGATACTGGGTAGAGACATGCTATACATGATATTGAGAGTATTTAGCTTAAATTGAGGTTATTACTAACTTTTTAGGAACAGACGGGAAATTTATTAGTACCTATCTCCTGTTTAGAAATATCGCATTACTTGAAATTGTATTCAGATGGACACATCAGTTACCAATCATTACATTTATAAGTATTTTTACTGAATCCGGCACCTAACTTAAAGTTGACAATAATTAGTACTCTTGGGCTGTTAAATATATCTATGTATGAAAGTATCTATGTAAAAACATTACAATTTGAATTATATTAAATCAAACCCATATCTACTTCAGTATCAAAATACAAACAGTTTCATGTTTCGAAAAGCAGCAATGCACTCTACTGTATTAGGTATTTTTGAATGACTTTGAATACTACTGACGTTACAAGTACATCAAAAAATACAACAGTGATAGCCTAGTCGTTAAGAAACTCGGCCTCTAGATCGAGGGGTCCGAGGTTCAAATCCCAGGCACGCACCTCTGATTTTCAAAGTTATGTATGTGCGTATCAGAAATTAATTATTTATCACTTGCTAAACGGTGAAGGAAAACATCGCGAGGAAACCTGCATACCTGAGAAATTATTCCTTCTCATTATGAGAGGAGACCTATGCCCAGCAGTGGCACAGTAATGAGTTGATGATGATTACAATTAAATCAATTCATATCTGCTTCGTTACTTAAATAAAACGCATTAATAAAAATATTACTCATTACTCATTATATATTATAATTTATAATAAAAGAGTTCAATTATAAAATAATTCGCTCACTTACCATTACAATAGTTTAGCGACGGCTAATCGTGCCTATTAACTAGATTAGCAATAATAAGTCGATTAGACGTGTAGAAACAGATTTGTTACGTTTACCGATTACTCATTAGACGATTTTTATCATAATTAATGATAATAACCATTTTGATGGAGATTGCTACTGCGTAGTAATGGTTATCGTGTAAGCAGTCGACCTTTGGTCAGCTAAATATTATTACAATGATTTTTCAGATTGGAAGTTGATATAGTAGATAGTGGGTATGCAACTTTTTCAAGCCAAGGCAAGGGCTTTTAAGGGCATTTTTTAAGGGCAAGTAGCCCTTAGGGAACTTGTCATGTCACGCGTGATACGCAGGCACACGCGTCCCGCCCGCATGCGTGCTACTTTCATCCTACAGTCCACACATCATACACATCATATCCTTATTTCACAATCACGGGTTTTGGTTGGGGACGTGCGTTTAAGTCTAAACAGGCGCGACAGGAAAAGGGCCTTTAGCATTTTATCATGGTGGTATGAAGGCGGTAGGTTCCACTCCGGGTTGTCCCTGTAGTTCCGGGACTAGAATAGGACTACGGTATCCCCTGCCTGTCGTAAGAGGCGACGAAAAGGGGGCTTCCGGGGTTGCCGGCGGCAAGAGTGGGAGCTCGAACAGTTCGGAGAGCAACCCCGGGAAGAACGGCGGCATGTGTGGTCGCGTGCCGTCGTAAATACCAGGTGTGCGGGAGGAGCGTAAAGTGCTCCCCCCAGGGCAGAGCCCGACCGGGGCATCGCGCTCGGAGGACTCCGGATGTGTTCCATTGGAGATCCCGGAGTTCTCCACCAAGCGCTGAGGACGGCCAGCAGGGTGGTTTTAGTTCAGTAAAAATCCCACATAACCCGGCGTCGCTCCCACGTCGTCGGGTACCTTTTGAAGGTTTCCCCCTCGAAAACAAAAAAAAAAGGTTCCACTCCGGGTGCATTTCTGCAACACCTATTTCAATTTAAGCAGCAGTTAAGCGCTGCTGTGTTCTAGAAGTAAGGACGACATATCTTTATCTGGGATTCATTACAGAAGTCCATTGGCGGCATACCATACCATCAGGTGGACTGTATTCTTGTCTGGTACAACTTAAAATGCGATAGGAGTCCAAATTGTCAATGTTAAAATGGTAGGCGGAATAAAAACCAAAACACTGAATAAAAACAAAGAAATTTTGGTATTTGCGACATTATCTTATTTCATTTTACGATTGTCTAGATTCAAGGAGATAATTTTGATTTCGATTCAAAACAACAATTAATTTCTTTTATCATAGAATGTAATGTAACGTAAGCAAATCTTTGCGATATGCGACAAGCGTTTAATTCCGCTCATTAAGAAACAATTATTGATTAATAAAAAGCATTTAAAAATATTTGTCCATGTGCAAGTTGAACACGCATACGGAGGGTTCCGTACTACTAAAATTTTCATTTTTAGGGTACGGAACCCTAAAAATGAACCGAAAGGATAAAAACGGAACCCTATTACTAAGACTTCGCTTTCTGTCCGTCGGTCCGTTTATCCGTCTGTCACAGGGATATATCTCCGGAACCGTAATAGATAGACACATGAAATTTTTACAGAGACTATATAATGGTGGCCGCTATAACAACAATTACTAAAAATAAAACAAAGTTGAATATTAAAGGGGGTCTCCATACAACAAACCGGTTTTTTCGGCATTTTTCGATGTAACTGTTAAACCTAGGAATACTGGAAAGACGGTTGAAATTTTTACAATCCGTTTACTAATAACTGGTATTATGATAAATACCAATAAGAACCATAAACTTAATTTAATTTCATTATACGTTGCTTACGTCATTCATCATTACCCCAACGCGATCTATTGTGTCATAAAACTAAGTATTGTTGAAAATAATAAAATGATTAAAAATAAGTAAAAAAAAATTTTAACAAAAAAATAAAACCGCCTTCTATGTGTCACTACAAAGTAAAAAATAATTGAAATAAATGTTGGTTTAGTACATATTTCTGAAGTTGGCGCTCAATATATTTCGTTTGATAACGGCGTAAACAGCGTGTCCAATATGAGCGCCGACTTCAGAAATATGTACTAAACCAAGACAAAACACACACAAAAGAAAATTGAAATTAGTTAAGAAATACTCGACTTATTGAAGTTTATATGAAATCGGGTTTTTCCAATTTTCCGGAAAAACTGGAGGAAATTTTCAAATTTCCTCGAAATGGGACCCCCTGTGAAACTAGCCGCATACAATGGTGTATGAATCATATAGAACGGTCGCGGCATCGTGAAAAAATCGCTGAACAAACATAAAAAAAAAACAAAAAAACATATATACGGTCGAATTGAGTAACCTCCTCCTTTTTTGAAGTCGGTTAAAAAGTAATGAACATTTGGTGGTACGGAAGACTCCATGTGTGAGTTCGACTCGTACTTGGTGAATTATTTATTTTAGTATTTGTTATTGTAGCAGATATTGACCTAAATTCATTGTAAAAATTTGGGGTCTCTACTTATTACAGCTCAATAGATAATGTGAAAAACGTCGAAAAATAGCGGTTCCTTGTACGTATCCCCATTTATTTTCATTTTTTTTATTTATAGTATTTGTTGTTATAGCGGTCATCCGAGTACGTCTAAGTACCCTGTAAAATTTCAAGTGCCCATTTATTACTGTGACAAACGGACAGACAGCTTAGGAATACCGTTTTTACCCTTCGGGTAAGGAACCGTAATTATATACCTAAAACTTGTTTGTATGTATATTTAATTATTGTAATTCAATATAACTTTTAATAGTAAATATATGTAGTGTTTTTAAGCGCCCAGCTAATTTACTCGTACATACATATTACATGGCCAAAATTTTAGTTTTTAGGAATGGAAATGTGTCTGTGATCGACTTTAGGTAGAATCCTCGTGCAACCTTTTGTTTATGAGGGGGGAACCTTCATAAGATACCCCATGCCGTAAGAGCGACATAAGGTTGTGTGGGATTCTTACCGCACTAAAACCCCCCCGGTGGCCGTTCGCGGCGCTGCGTAGAGGCGCTGCGTGATCTCGAACGGAACGCAACCGGAGTCCTCTCGCGCGTTGCCCCATCGGGCTCCGTCCGGTTGGTGCGTACGACGGTATGCCACCACACATACAGCCGTCCTTCCCGGGGTCGCTTACCAGGCCGTTCGAGCTCCGACTCTTGCCCGGAAGCCCCCTTTTAGTCGCCTCTTACGACAGGCAGGAGATACCGTAGTCCTATTCTACTCCCGAAACTACAGGGACGATCCTCGTGTTACCTAACTTGCCTGTATCGATTTGGTCGTAGATGTCCACAGGCGGCAGCTAGGACTGCGTGCTTGTTTGCTGCTCAAATTTAATAAGAAAGTGTAAATAGATGAAAACATTGTGAGAAAATCTTTTAAGTATACATATATGTACGAATGTATGCACAATTGCACATGTAAAATTGTATATTTGGGAGATTTTCATAAAAAAAATCAAATATGTGGCAAATGTAAAATCTATAGTTTTATGTACCTAACTGTGTTTTATGTTATAGTCTAAATTCCAACAGGATTAACGTAGAGGGCTGGGGATGTAATTTGATTATTTTTATCTCATGTAACACTGTTTAAAGAAAGGATTAAGTCTTTGAATTATCCTGAAAAATATGTAGGACTATTCTATACTTATTATTCATCACACGAGTGCGTCAATGTGACGTGATCAGTGCAAAGTGTTTTGTTAAGTGGCCGGATTAACTTATTTAACAGAAGTCACCGGAGGTCTAGTTAGCGGTTATATCAATTGAAGCATTTTCGGCTTCCCTTTGAATAAGTAATCCCTTTAAAAGTAATCGCTTCTCTTTTGGAGTACTTTTGCTAAGTGCTCGTATGAGTATCAAGTGTTAATATTTATAAACAGGTTAATAATTAATATCATAAAACACTTGAGCCTACGATTATAGTGTGGTTCAAGTGCACGGCTTCAATACTTTTTAAATTCTAGTTATTACCAATTCTACTTTTAAACAATGACTATAAATAACTTTAATCACCAGCGCCACACCTATATTTGCTGCGTGGTGGTTTGAATGGTGGTTGTACTAAGTTCACATGAATATAAAATTATTCCCTGTAGAAAAGAAAATACGATATAAGTGGCTACTGCAGCCCATGGACAGCTGTAATTAACCCCAGATAAATTAGATTCCTACCCAAGGTTGAACAAAGATGCGCCGCTACCCGTAAGAACTAAGCCGGAATGCCTCGAAAAAGAATGTCTCCCTTACCAAACTCTTTAAACCACAACACAACAGCGTATAACACTGCTGTTATTAGGCAGAAATAGGTGTGGTGGTGGTGCCGCTGGACCAGTTGTTTTACCATCTTTAACATTATTTTTATTTTTTAATCGATATTTGACTGATTATTTTAAATGAATAGTGTCGCGGAAATAACATATTTTAATATGCAGTGTATTCATGATACCTGTTGCATAATAAATACATTATATTGGTCCAATGTATTTATAAATATGTATAAAACGTAGCGTAAGTGCTTGTTACATATTAAAATGTAATATTTCTAACTTCTGAGAATACAACAAGTTGACATTATATTGCAAATGGACTATATGCATTACTAAATAAAATTAATAATAATGTATAAAATGTATAATACAGACTTAAAACTCCTATTTTTCCTCCTTACAGTTAAATTTTCAAAAACAATTTAAATTTAATTTTCATTATTATATATTACCAGAAAGCTTAGTTTTGTAAAGCTTGCATCAAATTTGATGGAATTTCTTCAGAATAACTATCAAAATCCTAAGTGAGTGTCTACGTCATAAAGGAAACCTATCGAACAACTTTTACGTTTATACATAGTTCAAAAGATCACGGTCTGCAAGTATGATCCAATTAGTTAGCCAAGACAAGTATTTATATAAGTATAGATTTATTTTTGGTGAGCGGACACCTCGTTGCCTATTTGCATAGGTGACCTTTTTAAGGCCAGACAATACAAAGTAAAGATCCCAATACAATATATGAAAAAGAACGTGACAAAATGGTAACATTTATCACAGAAACCTACTAATCGCATTCTTTGTAAGATTTGTTCTAATTGATAAATTGTAATTCTATGCTCCGAGTATATCAGTAGGTAATATTCTAGGAATGCGAACGTGTTAATAGAGTTATTTCAACGTGTTTATATTCGAAGCGAACTCATTTATGTAATCAATGAGTATTTTTATCTGATTTTGTGTAGCAATTCAGCACTCAGAAAAAAAGTAATTTACACGATAAGAAGTATTAATAAAGCGATACAGGTAGATAAATATAATTTATGAACCTTCAAAATATTATCGACTTTCGAGTGTTTTACGAAAATATTGTGTGGGTTAATACACTGGTGAACAAATGAATAATGCTTGTAGGGGGTAATAAACGTTTAATTATATTTACAAAATGTTTTATAACATAGTAGTATTTTGAAGGGCTGGATCTACAATGATTTTGAATCAAATATTTAAAGAGACGAGTAGAGAAATTACTTCTCGATGTTGTGATCATGATTGAAGACAGAAGCCTGGGACGAGGAAGTATAAAACCATACCAGGTATCTATCTGTCGATATAGCTAGGTCACGAAAATGGACCTTCGAAGACGACGCTGTACATTTAAGATAAGATTCAATAATGTGCGCTTCAAATTAGTTCAATAGTTATTTTGATAAGAAGTAAAATATGGCCTTATCACCTTTTAACACAATAAAAACAAAAATTGATTGGAAATCCTTTTTAGATGTCGATCAATAGTTCTGATTTATTTGTTATAATGTTTGCGAAAAGAAATTGATTTTAATTGAATACGAGCTGTGGGCCTTATTTGAAATATCTAAGTTCTTGTCTATGTCTGCATTGCTTGAATTTATGTAAAATATTGTTCATATCATGCATGAACAAAATTTTTGAAGCCTGGCATATAACAAATTAAATAGAACTTATATTTTACTTACAGTTTAATATTTACTTACAATTAAGTATAACAAAGGGAAACATATACATAGGCACACATGCATGTATATGAATGAGGAAACCTCCGTGACATCTACAAAGATAATAGCAGAGAGGCATGCAGGTTATCTAGTAGGTGGTCCATTGAATTTACTGAACATACGTTGTTTCCTTTGAGGACTAACCCTTCGTAGAATAGCTTTTACCTTACCTCCCACGCCTTAACACAAGACAAAGTATTGCCTAATCAAGCCAAGCTAATAAGGTACACATACCTGATAAATGGATCATATTAGATTTTATCAAAACAAATTCAAATTGTAAATAAATAATCAGAACCAGAAGAAAATTATATAAAACAAACTGACCACGTGTAATTATTTGATCTGGTTTATGAATTATTCATTCACTCTATTAATTGAAACGCAGAAAATGTCTTTTATATAGCTTGATAGAGTATTTATTCGATTAAAGATAAATACATCGACAGGTACACTGTTTTAAGAAATACATGCCTTGTGAAATACCTGCTCCAATTTGATTAATGAAATAGTATACAAAAGTAAATATGTCATATATGTAATTAAAAACAATGCTCGAAATGTGATACGCATTCCATTTTAAAATGCAAAGTAAAAAATCAAATTGTTAAGTTTAATAAGCTGCTAAAAGTATTTTGTATTCATACACTAAATAAATCTTTTATAACAAAACAAACTTACTACAAATAGTGAAAGAAAGTTAAAGAATAAAACAATTGAAGTGAGAAAGAAGAGATACACAAAAGTATAATCAGTACTGACCTCGTTCATAGCGTAATTTCCACCAGCCATGTCAAGTAGCAAGATTCCGATTCGTCGTACAGCAAACTGCTACGCTTGTGACAAAACATAGGCCCAGATACCCTAGCGGCGGCAGCAGAGAATGCACAGATACCTTCAACACCGGAGGAGCTACTGAACCGTGAGCCGAAATAACTCACCTTATCACTAATTTATGAACTAGATAAAGGTTTTCCGACCGATACACAAATTTTAACAGACCTGACTCTTTATCAGACTAATCCATGATTTATGTAACGTGGACATGCTGTGGATATAATATAGGTGATATAGAAATGGACGAAGCATGACTGATGAGACATATTTGGTTTTCTACGAAATTAATTCTGATAAGACATCTAGGTATAGACACAGACTAATACTTTTATGGTAATATGGAGGAGGCAAACACTAATGGGACAAATGGATGTAACAGCGCACACCTATTGATTAGAAGATTTCCACTTAAATTAAGTAAATGTTATGGGTACCAGCCATTAGTATTTACTGTACCAAAGATGATAAATGTTGATTAAATAAGAATAACTGACAGAGATAAAACCTTTTCAACCATATAGGTCATTGGAAAATACGTGCCGTTGTTCATGTTATCTAAGGTGTTAAGATCGATATATGTCAGATTTCTTTATCTTTAGTTCGCTAGTACTATTACTTCTTAGTTAATATGCATTCGTTATTGAGTATTTTTTACTGAAACTTAATATTTCATTTAACTACATTTGACGATAGAGGAAATTATCAATTATATAACGTTATCAAATCTGTATAATTCCATGTGGATTATTTACAAATTTGATGACCAATAATTTGACAGTTTATAAATTCCTTCATAAAATTTTTCACTTCTCACCGCTATCGAAGTACCGTTATCATTTGATACGTAATTATCATTTTACAAGAAAATTAGTGGATTTCGTAATGCATTATTAGGATTTGGGCATAATGATAGCTTATCTAAAACAAAACTCACTTGCAGACTGTGCGTTTCAGCTACCTACATGCTTGATTACACAGACATTTTGCATGTACAATTGAACGCGTGTTATTGTACATGCAAAATGTCAATGTAATTAATAATTTTATACATGAATTTATTGTTCGATGATGATTTTACTTCTTCAACTATCTCTTACGCCTAGAAAGATAAGATATTATCGTTAGCAACTATTTTCTTGATACCGGATACTGGTTTGGTAATAGGCGATATTTAACATATGTGGGTACATTCTTGATTGTATGCTATAGAACGTGATATTCTTGCCAAGTTATCACAGCGTCTGTCTGGGACGTTAATGTGTCCGCAGGGAAATCGTCGCGTGTACGCGTCGGGTCCACTGCGTGGGTTTAGGTCTTTACAACTAGATTAGTGACGCTAAAATTATATCTGTGAAGAGGCGAGTAGCGAAAACAACACGCGTAAAATATTCACTAAACGCTGCGGTAACGTCACGAAATCGTTACAAAATCGCCTTTCGCAGCAATTACTTTAATGTATTATCTCATTGCGGGCTAGTGAAGAGTATGGCAAGTTGTAGGCATTAATCCCAAATGGGATTTTAATCCTGTTTGAAATCGATTATGTATGTCCATGCTTTTTTTTTATTGACGAAGGGGAAACCTTCAAAAGGTACCGACGCCATGGGAGTGACGCCGGGTTATGTGGAATTTTTACCGCACTAAAACCCCCCGGTGACCGTCCTCAGCGTTTGGTGGAGTACTCCGGGATCTCCAACGGAACACAACCGGAGTCCTCCTAACGCGATGTCCTTCTATCGGGCTCTGCCCTGGGGGGAGCAATTTACGCTCCTCTCACATCCCCTGGTGTTTACAGCGATATGCGAGCACACAAACCGCTGTCCTTCCCGGGGCCGCTTTAGTCGCCTCTTACGACAGGCAGGGGATACCGTAGCCCTATTCTGGTCCCTGGTCTAGGAATTTATTTTAAAGTTCCTAAAAGTATGTCTATTTACATCATAATAATATGACGAAACGTTATGATGATGCAATCCTATCATAATGTTTCAACGTAACGTATATCACGTAATCTTAAAAAAAATGAATTGAATTGATTATATCTACTCAGTTATTAATAAAAATAGTTTTTCACATAACGTTTGTGATTCAGACGGCAACAGATTACGTATCGATAAATGATGCTATAATATCTAAAAGATGATCTAAACTGATACCAGATAAGGTATGGGTATTTCCACCAGACCAGGCAATCCTAAACAAGATAAAGCTCGAAGAACTGTAATACACGGCAAAATTAATGATATTCCACAAGAAGCAGTCTGGTTTTATTTTAAAAGGACGATATTAAATTGCTGCCATTTCTCAGTCGACCTTAGCAACAACGGGGAGGAACAAACGTAAAAATACATCCGGTCATTAGCATGGGGCGCATAGTGGTCTCCGGACAAATTGGAAATGATCCTGTTTGCAAATTACAAATAATTCTTTGTACCAACGGCTAATGGGGATGGATAAAAGATGTTTTTTCATTTGCATAATGAGAGCCACTTTCGTTTCTTTCTCTTCATTTTTCTCGATGACTCCGACCGCCTCGCTCGGGAGCTTGAGTGGGATCTGATTCAATGGGTTCAAGCCTCGTGTCGCGAATATAATCGTAAAATTCCGCTTTTATTTGCGCCTACAACGGGTACATTTGACATGAATTTGGGTGTTTCTTTTTAGCATCTTGCTTAATTTAATCCGGGATATTCGGGGATTTTGTAGGGAGGCAAAACAATTCTGTACTGTAAGATGTTATTTTAAGTCCGATGGGTAGAGTACCTATTTAGACATTATCTTGAATATGTAATTATGAGATGACTTATTGCTATTGTTTGTAATGTGTTTTGACATGGACGTCGTCGTTTATGGTTAAATCTATTTGAGCAGGTAGAAATTTTGCCACTGCCGCATTTTGGATTAAAAGACGTACAGCATCGGTATGGCTTTGGCATTTGATATTAGATGTTCTAACTTGCTTCAGGTACAGCAAAATTCGAAGTAAACGATGTCAAAGGGAACTAAATTTTAATATTTTATCAGGGCAAATACGAGTATCCCGTCTACATGCCATCAAATATACATTGTAGCGTATTACATATAGATATTATACGATGACAAAAATATTATCATTGATGTATATCTTTATCAGTGTTATGGATGAGTCAAAGCTTAATTAACATTTAAATTTCAGGATTTAATAAAGATAACGTTATATTTATCAGCGTTTAGTAAGTATCCATATCCGTTTTTCCAATTGAAACCAACAAGTTTGGAGTTGTAGTAAGTCGGATTATTAATGTGATTCTGACATCATTGTTATCCATTCAGACCATATCAGTTTATCAAACTATCATGAGTATATCAAACACATAGTTCAAAGACAAAAAAGGTCTATGGTACAGTTATTTTATAAGCTGATGGTGCCAGAATTTATAAAGTTAAGGATTTCTTGTCGCGTGAATAGAGCGACGCAGAATCTAAGGTGTTTGAGCTGATTCTAATGTTTTTATGTACACTTATAGAACTTTGTTATAATTTTGCATCGGTATGCACTTCTAATGCGTGTAAGGTTGAAGTAACGACAGTTTCGTAATATGATGATTATGCGAATGTCAATTACAATATGTAGGTACGAAGTATTCCTGCGCATGTTTGTTTACGTTTCAACGACCAACTTTGCGGTCTAGCGCTGATCTCATAATTGACATCCATTAGATCAACCTTGAATGTAACGTTTACATTGAACTAGTTTCGCACTTCTGCGTCGGAATTCTTTGCGCAATTCTCAAATTACTCAAGAAACCGAAACATTTATTTTTGAAGCAAAAAATTAACATGCATTAACTTTTCTGAAAAGTTTCTACGTATTTGCGCAGTTTTTTTCGGAATTTAGTAGGTTCCAAATGTGTAGGTTCAAAAATATCTACAGACAGACATTTTGACTTAATTATTTGTATTAGAAGTGACACTTTGATTTACGCTCCACTTTGTATCTTTTATAGACAAGAATAGATGTCTTTATAGATATTCTCTTCCTTATATACTCGTAGTATGAAGCCTTTCTGTCTTTCTGTCAGTCTGTACGTTTAAAACTTAAAAGCCATTGGTTTCATATGAAGGATTCATATTCATGAGAAAATTGTCATTACAGGTCTTTACTACATAGTAAATAATGGTGGTAATATATGGTTTTAACCATTTTAGTTTAAGTCGGAAGAAAAATCGCAGCGTGGTGCTGGCACCTTACAAAATGGTAACAATGCATGGTGGTATACCAGTAAGTGAGAAAAAGAGGTAGAAGATACTCTATACGAACCAAGTCACGGTTAGAGCTTCTTCTAAATAACCTCAATCTTCCATTGCAGTGCGAACATAAATTGAATAATCCAAAAATACTCCAGTACCTTTAGACATGTGTCGGTTAATCCAAAAATGTTCGATGCGGAATGACACGTGAAAAACAGAGCCAGTCAGTGCTTCGCATCCGTGTACGGGATCCACGCCAGAGGATTTGCAAAATCAGAGTGGACGTGATTTGTTTGTTCCACGACCATTGACGTGTCATGTTGTTCTTTTGCTTTGGCTTTGTCCTTCTAAATAAGATTACCTAGTGTGTAACGGATTATTAATGTGTGGGACGTGTATCAACGGATTGTGAAAATGTGAAAGAATTTTGAGTTGTGGAATTTTGGGACTTGTATTCGTGTTTCACTGATTACCATTGTCGTTGCGAATATTATTCAAAGTAAAGTTTATTTGATATAGTCATAAAAATTTGATTGTAAAGAATGTGTCAGATAAGTGTAAATGTTCATGTTTGAAATAAATAATTGTAAAAGATCTAAAATCGTATTTCGTATAAGCAATAATAAAACTCCATGATACTTTAACACAACGGCAATAATGGCAATAAGACTGAGAAGAGTTTGATTGACGCAATATTGATCCATTTGTAGTTAATGTATTAATAGACCAGTGCCGAAGCCTTTAAAAATGGTAAAAAATGAAAAAAAATCACAATAGAATGAAACCCATTGGAAAAGAAGGGGAATATGATCAAAATGAAAGGAAAAATAAATTACGGTCGATCCGAGTTCGGGAAGTGGGAGGGGTGAGTTTTTAAGGGTAAAAAATAGTTTATCTTTATTTCCGGCTAATCTACACGTCCTATGCGAAAAAGTTCAATGGCAAAGTTGTAGGTAATAAAAAGATCTACAACTTTTGTATTTGCAATTTTTTCACATAACCTCAAAATTTGGGTGAAAAATTCAAAAAACCAAGTTTTTGGTTTTTTATTTATATCTTTTACAAAATATTTTTTTTTTGTACGAAATTTGGTGAAAACTTACCTTTTTATGTCCCAAATACACTGTAATTTATTTGATTAAAAATATTTATTTTTTCGCCTTATTTTCACTTAATATCAAAAAAGCATCCTAATTTTGAATCGAAAATTCTGACGTCAAAATATCAGCTGTTTTCAAAAAGTTTGGGGGCTTTTTGTTCGTTGAAATATCTACTTTCTGATGGTGTAAAAAGAATATACATTACTATAGGAAATGTTCTCAGCAAATGCAAAAAATTGCAACGTAATGTCCGAAAATAGACAAGATCAGAAGAAAGTTAGTGGGCTGAACCAACCAACAGCAGACATAGCGGAGTATGAGGAGCTAATATTCCGTCACTAAATAAGCAATAGATATACACAAAACATATTTACATGTATGTAGCGCTACAAATGTGTGTTAACACCACAGTATTTATTTTTACTTAAGTTTGCTATTGCAATTTGCAATACCATACTTGCGTTTTGCTTATTAATTTTCATCTTAGCTAACATTCAATTTTGTAAGTTGAGTAAAATTTGGCTCTTATTTCTTACCGCTTAGTTGTTAGGTCAACATCTAGGTTAGGTTAAGATTCTAGATAATCGTACTAGTAATCGTATTGTAATTATACATGATTCAACCGCGTGATTTCCGTGAACATGTTGTCAATTAATAATTTGCATGTTATATGTTATAGGTGTATTGTAAAAATATGTATACCTAGTTTTATAGTTAATCCAGTATGTTTCGTCAAGTATTCCTAAATAAAAATGTATTTTATTTCGAATTTTGATTTTAAAATCTTGTATTCGGACTCCAGGCGGACTGTGCACCATTTGCTATTTTTATATGAAATCAAAGAACGTTTTCTATATGTACGAGATTCGTGGCATTACCCGCTAATCAAAAGCTAAAAAAAACATTTATTTTGTCATAGTATTTTTAAATAAACAAGCTTAGACAATAGCAGTTATTTTTGAAATCGCAGTCAGACACTCCAATATTTTATTCATTGTATACATTTTCAGAAGTGCTACATACAATGTGCCAACCATATCGTAGTTCGCTCCAGTGCATTCATTTTAGAGTATAGCTACTCGTATGTTTTTATCTTTTTGTCCCGTGGAACTAACAAGGTTAGTTTTGTCCGGTGTTTTATGTAAAAATAAAATGGCCGAGAATCGAGAAGTTTTGCCGTTTGGCTTTGGCGAGGTTTATTTATAGGGAAAAATGGAAGTTGAAATTGGATATTTTTGAGTATTTGATTAGTTTTTATGAAAACTGAGTGAAAGAATATTCAACGGGCTATGACTTACGGAGGATGTTACTCTTATATAAGAGGAGTAACAGCTCTTGTTGACGAGCGACGCGGAGAGTCGGTAGCAGCCAATAACGATAGACGGCGACAGTCTACGACAATAGACAATAAACACTTAAACAAATAAACACTTTCTACACTCACAGCCCCACACTAGGATTCCCTGTGACGTGGGTGCCATGGACACACACATAGACAAATACACAAACACCCAGACCCAGAAACAGAAATCTAAATTCATCATTTAGATATCTGTCTGGCCGGGGATCGAACCCGGGACCCTTTGCGCGTCAGACCGGTATAGTGACCGCCCCGCCACGCGGGTCGTCACCAGAGCCAATAGTCGCCAGAGCGGGCTATGGCTCGTTTATTACAACCCTTACAAACTAACATTAGTTTTTTTTTACACCAGATAGTTTTATAAAAAAATGCTGTAATTTATAAAATAAAATACTTACGGTAATTTAAGGCTAAAGTTGGTTTGGTTCTTTAAGTACCTTCTATTAGTGCCTTTTAACAGAAGTGCAACATTGTTGTAAAATATGAGGAATTCCACCATAGTCCTCGAGAGTAAGTTATTAACGCATGTATTCCCGACCTTAGGACTTCAAACTACTTGTGATTATATCAAAAAGTCATTTTCCATCATAGACTGACCGGACTACATGTTTCTGGTATTCACTTTCAGAAAAAATAAGTCAAAGTAACAAAAAAAACATTTCGAGTACTTACTCATATGTTCTTGACTTTCTCACAACAGTAAGTTCTATCTACTTGTCTGGTATAAATATAGTGTCTTATAATAAATTTAAATTAAGTGCCGTCTAGATGCATAACTCATGCAAGTTCTTAATTAAAACAACGCGGTATCAAGTAATTTAGTTAAAAATCGCTGACACAACATCATAACAAGTGCTTAATGAATTTTGTCCCCACACCTTCGCACTTGCTGAGCCAAGGTGTAACATCAGGGCTATATAACGTAGGTATTAATTAATGGATCCATAATCTAGTTTTATATTTGGTGTCTAATGTATAAGAGGTTAGCATTTTGGGTGAAGCGGTAGCGTTTTAAGAGAAGTATACCAGTATACATTGGTATACTTATTGGTACGATGCTTGTGTAAATGGTAACTGACATAATATTTTAACCAACATGCGCGCCGGTGCGATAATAAGTTGATGTGTATGTATGTTCCAAATTGTGGGAAGAGATCCTAGAAGACTGTCCAGAAGTGAGATATCCTAAGAGATGTAGCCAAACGCTTACAATGATTAATCAATAATATAATAGTAAGCGTTCAAATTTCACTTGAAAATGAAGAACTGTTTTGATGAATAGTTAATTTCCCACACAAAATTTTAGTACTTCGAGTATAAATAAGGGGGGAATCTAGTCCTAACATTTTGCTAGTTGGGTTCAGATTAATATAGATTTTAAATATTTTAATCACTGCCTTTTTAGCTACTTCTTCTTGTGAAAAAAATGTGACACAATAGTTGATATATTGTAAAAAATATAATTTGCTATTATATAGTTTTTATTAATTATCACTTTGAATCGCTGTAATCTCATGACTTATACCAAGCGTTAAGGTCTTGCGTCGGATAGGTACGAGGTATAAATCTTGGTCGCACCTCTTTCTCGCCTTCCGGTCGCATCTACACTAATTAATTCAATACTTTCCCTTTAATTAATAATTTAGTACGATACAGAGATAAGTTCCATTGTCGGTTGTTTGTTTTGCAGAATTTATGGTGTGGTTACTGTTTGGGATATGTAATGGTGTATTGCAGTACGAAAATTAATAATATCTTCTTCACGAACCATAGGCTTCTATTGGGAATTTGGGTAATGGATAATATATATATCTTATATATAAAATTCTCGTGTCACAATATTAGTTACCGTACTCCTCCAAAACGGTTTTACCGTTTTACACCAAATTTTATATGCATATTAAGTAGGTTTGAGAATCGGCTACTATCTATTTTTCATACCCCTAAGTGAAAAAGGTTGTTCACCTTTAACGTTTTCTAATTATATGGCAACACAACGTTTGCCGGGTCATCTAATTACAGATAAATATTTGAATGATTTATAACAGTAAAGTAGCGTTGTTGTGTCGTTTCATTTTTTTTATAATATAGGAGTAGCAGACGAGCATACAGTCCACCTGATGGTAAGTGGCTACTGCGGCCTACGGACATCTGCAATCAACTCCGTAGAAGATTAGATATTCCTACCTGGAGTCGGCCACAGAAGCGCCGCGACCCCCGAGGACTAAGCTGGAACGCCTCGGCAAAATATGTTTTCCTTAACACACCAAATTTATGAAATAGAAAATTAATACCTTTACGGGGAGAAAATGGAGAAAAACAGTGAAATATTTCATGTAATGCCACGCAGCCTTGTCAAGTTTTGAAGCAGAAATTTTGTAAGTATTAAAGTTTGGGTAAAACCCTTTGTGGTTGGAGTCCGGATACCAACACCAAACCGTTATAATAACACCAGTGTCAAGAGCTCCTGCGTTTCACTTTGAAGTTCGAATTTAGTAGCAGCAACGAACCTGTGGTCGACATCAAAATATATAACTTATAGCGATAGTATAGTATGTAATTTTATAATCGATTTTGTATTTTGTCATAATGATTGTTGTAGTCCTTGTTTTCGTGAATAAACGTTATTATTATTATTATAATTTTGTGTATATTATAGTGTGGAATAACCAATTACATATAATTATGTATTAACCTATGTTTCACATAAGCTTTGTCATTTAATGCGTCAATTAATTAAATTATAATTATTGTTTGTACTCGAATGTGCATAAGCTACTTGCTCAAGCGTGGAGTCGAGGTAACAGGCTTCGGAGCATGACTATAATAATTATAGTCATGCTTTGACGGAGCATGACTATAATAATTTTAGTCATTTACTCCTTGACATCGTAGTTAGAGATCAATTTACAATGAATTTATTTTTCAACGTTTATGTGTAATTTTCAATGTTTTTACGACGCTTAACATGGTTAAAGGGTTAGTAGTTATTATAAAAAAATCAACTGCTAAAAAATTATGAACTTAAAAGGAAATAATGTCACTTTTACAATCGGTCCAGTCATTGAAAAAACATGAGTATGTCTCATTTTTTTACATACATACTCTCGCACTCGAAAAGTATACCTTCCACAGTCGGATAAAAATCTCGCTATCTTTCATCTGATGCAGTCACTGATCGGTGTTTGGCAACAACAAATATAAAATATTATTACATCGTACATTCAATGTTTACGGCAACCATGTAAGAATATTAAATATGTCAAAAACATTCAAAAGCACATA
This sequence comes from Epargyreus clarus, assembly GCF_041222505.1. Classification (NCBI taxonomy): domain Eukaryota; kingdom Metazoa; phylum Arthropoda; class Insecta; order Lepidoptera; family Hesperiidae; genus Epargyreus; species Epargyreus clarus. Next base: position 13,879,410 of record NW_027332227.1, on the reverse strand, counting down.
CTGAAAAAATATTTTAAACAATTCCCAAAAATAGTATACAAACGCACTTGCCGCACTTTCGTCCGCGCTCGACGTATCTTCCACCTGGCCTTTGCTTTATGAAACTAAAACTACCCCTTGCAGTCCAGGTGAAGTCTAATAAAGTTATTATTCAAGTAGATAACTAGTTGATAAACTCCGCCAAATGGTTCCTTCCTGAAAACTTTATATTACAGAAATTACCAGACTCTGGCTTTTCTTCTCATTTTGGAAGTTTTTGGTGCTGACGAAACATTATTATTAGAGAAAATATTATATAACTTGTATAAAACAATATTACTAACAAATAGTCGTTTTAGCTAGATTTTAATAAAAAAGAGTTCATACATTTTAAGCTTAGCCTTGTGTGGATACTGATTTTTCGAAATTATGTAAGTTTTAGAAGTCAATTATCACTAGCTTTTCCGGTGAAGAAAATCATCATGAGGAATCCGACATACTTGAGAAATATTAAAAAAAGTTTTCAAAGTCTATCAATTTGCACTTGGCCAGCACGGTAGATTATGGCCAGACACCTTTCACTCTGAGAGGACACTCATGTCAAGCAATGGGTTAGTGTGTTACGTGTTAATGGGTAAAGAGTTAATGGGTAGACGACGACAAAAAAAAACGGTTTCGAATAAAAATGCTGCTTTGTACACTCTATCAAGAATTCCCTAGGACGTTAATTCAAGTTAATTCTGCTTCATCGGGGTTCGAATTCGGAACCCTCATCAAAGATCGATACGGCAACCACTGCACCGTGTGGTCATACCATGTGGGCAAATATTATCAACCTAAATTTAAATATGAAGCAGTACTATAATTAAATGTAATAGGCTTTATCCAAATGGACAATTTGGATTTGGAAGAGTTCTCAAAACACTGGCGACATTACCCCGCTGAATAAATACGTAATTATACAATACTTACATTACTTAACAGTAGCAGTAAATTGGTATTCAATCACAAAGTCACGCGATTTGTTAGGATAAGGCCATAATTACTTAAGATTGCATCATAACTTCGTGTGATTAATGTATTACTGTTTGTAAAGTTATCTTATCCAATTACATTATCATTATGACGCTATTTGAATAATTAAGTAAGTAATAAATGAAAATATCCTTTAAAGTTTTCATACGTATTTGGTTGTATCCGCAGAGCGTAATGATTTTACATAGTTCTAACATCTAACGCATCTCAGACTAAAATAGATAGAAGTCTAATCTTACACATCTCAATCTGCGATTTCTTACACATGTCTATGGGAGCACATGGCCACTTAACTTCAGGTGTACTGTATGCTTGTTTTCTACTTTATATTTGCAATTATTAAGACACTATCTTTAATACTAGCTGTTTTTATCTATCCCTCGGTAACTGTACTTTTTTGGGGATAAAAGATACCATATTTCTTCTTCCGTAACCCTGACAACGTGTGTGCAAAATTTCATGACAATCGCTTTGGCACTCACGCACTCACTTTCGTATTTATAGTTGGGATTGTTTTAATATAATAAGCCTCCAGCATCGTCAATGCAAGTGATAATTACCTTCTAATACGCACATAACTTGAAAAATCGTGGCTGTGATTTGAACCTCGGGCCCCTGGATCAAGAGGCCACGTTTCTTAACCACTAGGCTATCACTGATTTTTTAAGCCAGGATTGCTTTAATATAATACCCTTGCAACATAACAGATTTTAATCACAATCCGTCTACTACATTTTTCCATGTTCTGTACAAAGGCACTCATCGAATCAATATCGGATTGGATGGAGCCGCCGAGAGCTGTCATTGTGAAATATCATTTATTCCTCTTATCATCAATGTCTGAGAGTATCGACTCGACTCCGATGGTCCTTGCGTAGGGAGTTTAATTGCGGTATCGATAGTTTGCTGATTGAACAATCATTTCTAGTATTTTATGAGGGAGGGTTACAAAGTAGTGCTTAGAATAGTGGTAGAAACTATCTATGCGTGTAATTCCTGCCAAAATTAATTCAGCTCAGCTTAGCGATAGACACATTGAAGGTGGTAGAACCCTTTGTGGCAGAAATAGGTGTAGCGGCACCACCGCCACACCTATTTCTGCCTCATAACAGCAGCGTTAAGCGCTTCTGGTGTGGTAAGGGAGATATACTTTTCCGAGGCGTTCTAGCTTGGACCTCAGGGGTAGCGGCGCACCTGTGGCCGACTCCAGGTAGGAATATCTAATCCTATCTGGGGTTGATTACAGATGTTCATGGGCGGCAGTAGCCACTTACCATCAGGTGGGCTGCAAGCTCGTCTGCTACTCCTATATTATAAAAAAGACAAAACAGATAGACAAATTATCAGATATTACAAACTAACGTCAATTATGTTATCTGATTATCTGATCTTTTCTGTGTCGTGGGTGACATGGACGAACGAAACGAGTAAGAACAACTGAACCCTGAAAATAAATTCAAATTCCTTCAAAAAATCCAAATTTATCTTTTAGATATTTATCTGTCCGAGGATCTAACCTGGCACCAATCGTGTGTCGAGCCGTATGGTCACCGCTCCGTTGCACTGCTGTAATAGTTTAATAGGCATGCGCATTGCACAATTACCTTTAGGAGTAGTTGAACTGTAAAGCCGGTTACAGACTCATGCGAGAAGTCTCGCCGAGAAATTGCGCGAGAACCGAGAAGGCATCTACACTCATACGACTTTCTCATTCGCATTCTCGACCATCATCCAGAACGGACGTCAGTGCAGCTGCTTTACCTACACAACAACATGTTATGGTCGCACTATGATCGAAGGAGATGGTGATACCGTTCTCTTTTCTCGCCCGAAAACCCCTTTGAAGCGAGCAAAAATACCGACACCGATCGGAGAACAGGCGAGCGCGAGAACAAGGCAAGAAAGCTATCACATTCACGCTTCTTGAGTGTTCTCAGGGGTTCTCTGAGTGAGTCTGTAGTCGGGGTAAAGGATTTTTAATTTTTAACTCGTTTGATGCATCCATAACATAAAATGGCGTAAACCTTGAACATTATATATCGATACACTGTCACATCCCTATGAAGTAGCTGGGCTGAAAACGTAATTCATGGGACAATAAAAGCTAGTGGGCGGCGATCTGTCTCTCGGTTCATTAGCAGATAGCATCGCGGCGGATTGAAATAATCACTTACTATTTATAAGCTTCAGGAAGTTTCATTAATATTTTTGACATATTTCCAGTGGCATTTGTACTTTAATGTTGTTAAAGTTAATCATGTATTCGTACTTACAAATGCTTTACTTGACATTTAACAATTCATACCTATACATATCTATATATAGGTATGTTGTTTCTAATCTTAGTAAAGATTACTCACTCCTATATTTAAAAAAATCATTTACGAATGAAAAGATATTTCTCCGCACTTTCTCTTCGATTTCGTGTTTTTGCACGCCTTAACTGCGCATGTCGGCATGGTCCCGCGTAAATTACACCATCACAGTCATAACCGCTGACAATTCTGTCAGCCGTTTAACTCATTTAATGGCTTCCTTCAATTACAAGGCAGTCAGATATCTATACTTATTTATGTACCTATAAGAAATTGTCAAATATGGATCTTTTGTGACAATAATTGGAAATATTGTTTATTAACACCGGGCGTACTGCTGTGTTCTTTAACTACTTCAATTACTTATGCTTATATTCAACACTTTATAGGCATAATCATCACTAGCAAATATTTCAGAACGTAATAAATTAATGGCTACGTGAAAAATAGGCAAATCAAAAATGGTCTTCCGACGGTTAATCGATTATATTTATTCTTACATTCCTTCCCTCTATCCGTCTCCATAAATGTCACTCGGATTCATTAGCAGATAGTGATCTCGGATTGACGCGGGGTATTTATAAATGTCGGCTGTAATGACTTCTTATTAATATTTCAAGTACGTGGCACGACGGGAATGATTTTGAAATAGATATTAAATAAGCAGTTTACTTAGTAAACTTAGTAAACAAGTACACGACTTTATTATTTTGTGGAACCTGGATAGTTTTACCCTAGATTTTTGAACGGTAGTTGAATCAGATAGTCAACCTATACAAGATGAATTTCGCTAATACTTAAAGTTTCGGATTAAGTCCTGAAGGCCCATTTGAAATATTCACATGGGGAGATATTATCACCACACTTTTTTAAAATGTGAAGCTGTTATTGCATATTTGTGGAAGGCGGACATCATATTTCTTAAAACTGGTACCACATCATGCCGTAGGTTCCTGAATTAGACGCGAAATTTAAATTTTTCGCTGATTTTTAATATTCACATATAATAGTGTACTAAAATTTTGCCAAGTTCCATGCTTATAGGGAGGTGCAGGATTTGGTTGCATTGCCATTATTTTGTCATTATTCTTTTGTGGAAACCCTTCCGCGGGAGGGGCCTCAGGTCGATCATGCAGGGACGCGAACCCTTTGAGTTGGGAGCGTGGTCCGTTTTTGGTGCGACCATAATTACATAGAACTCGTCAACTGGATCACTTACCCATCTAGCGACTGTTATTATCGCGTAGTTTATATGAGTTGGGTTTCCTAAGTTTCAACCTTTTACATCCAAGCGTCTCCAATCATAGTAATATAGCAGCGGACAATCCAACTGGAAAAAGGGTCTGTACCTCTATGTGATAACGCCATTTGGTCCGAGAGAGCTCCCTAATTACGCTTAAACCCTCTAATATTATGACACTAAAGAATTAACAAACCGTCCTTAAGGGGATTGAGTAAGCTGTGTCCATTTAAATAATGAATGCGGGGCAGCGAGGTCGCAGCCGATCCCGCGGTCAGGGGCTAATAGCTATTCGGGGACCGAAGAACTCACTTTATTGAAGCAATTTCACCCCATTTGTTACCCGACCGCCCGAGACGTGCGATTTCGTCTTGTTACTGGTAAACATTGCAGGAATTAAACGCTGGGAATTACTAGTTTCGGGGATACCCTGTGCGACTGTTCTGTTTGTTTTCCTTGAGACGAGCAGAAGATATGTGTATGCTACAATATTGTGACTATTACCGTTATGAACAACGCCATCCGTTATCGTTCTCGTTCCTCTGAAGAAATGAAAGTATCTGTTAAAAGCAATGTCTGTCCTGTCATTGTTACCAATTATCGTAGAGCAAATTTTAGATTATTTAGATTTCGATGTTATTTTCTTGAATATCTAGACTCAACGTGATTCTATCTACTGCTATTATTTGATTCTACATTAAAACCTATATTTTGTATATAACTAAATAGGTAGACTGACAACTTTTTCCGGTCTAAATAATAAGGTGTTATTCATCTTGCTCTATATGTCTGATCGACCACCAATCCACCAATTCATATCTCTGTAAAGTTTATGTATTAATAAAATAATCTCCAAAATAATTGGACTTATACTGAATTCACCGTTAGAAACGATTCCAGACCAACTTAGAGTACAATATTCAATATAGAATCGGCTAAATATAGCCAATCTAATGTAAAGCTGGTATACCTGTTGTGATGTCCCACTAGTCAGCGTGTGTCCCGGCGATAACCATTGAACCTTCGTCTTACACGTTTGACATCATCTGTCCCTACATGTGCATATATTAGACTCATATGTTGTAACTACTACTACTGCTATGCGTCGCTTGGCTTGTGTATGACCGATTTATGTTTATCTATCCTTTTGTTGAAATATTATTAATGTTATGGGGACTGTGAATGCAATGGGAAAATAGTTGTAAAAGAAATGGATTTTAATTATTTCTACGGTGTATTAAGTATATTTTTCATTAGCTTGGGTTCTGAAGTTCATGTCCTAGACACGCTCTTCGTAACTTATCTGAAAGACAACTGCTGTTCTAAAATTCTACCTATACTAGCTGCCCCGGCAAACGTTGTGTTGCCATTGTGACACGAGAGTTTTATATATAAGATATTTTAATAATGGTCTCGATAATGCATTATACTTTTAAAAAGGCATTTCTTTAAATACGAATATTTAATAAAATATCATTACAATTCTTACAATTCAAATTATTACAATTCTTTTTATTTAGCATTTTATTTAGCATCAGAATTATTTTTTATTTTTCAAGTACGATAATACGAGTTAATAGTAAAATATTTACTTTGATTTTCTTATACATAAAATAACTAAAAAGGACGGAACATCCAAATAAGCGCAAAGGAGCTAGCTGCCTTGGCAATCAGAAGCCCATAAATCTATCCTTTCAATTTGCGACCGACCTGTCTCTTCATAATGGAGGTGGAATTTCACTGGAACTTCGACATGAATTTGTTACAAATCGTACCTCCTACTATGTATATAGTATACGAATTTATATTATAGTATTCTTCTACCGTGAAAACCATAGATACTCGTATATTATACTAACGTCGGTAGTATATATTATATCTATGGTGAAAACAGATGTCCTGACAAACCTATTTATGATAAACTGTTGCTATGGTTTCAGATAAATATAACCTTCTAAATACACTGTACAATACATAAAATTACAAGGCGTTTGTTACATAACAATAAAGGCGGGAGGTTCAAGCAATTCAACTGGTATTAATGGAAATCTATAGATAGAGTTAAATAGAAGAATAATTATATTAAACTTGACGTGCATTATAAATCCATTGAGAAATAAGTTAAAACGCTTCATGATCGCATCTCTATTTTATTATACCTTACAATCTTGAAAACGATAACTAGTCTTGAAGTTAGCGAAATAAGTTTAAAATTTAGGTGTAAATATAAAAAAAGATCTTACATTCTTAGGACGTTATTGATGTTAATTACATTGCTATTAAATAAAAAAATATATAATTTAGTCACATAAGAAATTGACTCGACAATCTAGGCCTATATCCGACCATTTGCGTCATTCGTTCTGCAAACATAACCCGAAACTAGAGTTACAAGTCACGAACGTACAGACAACACGTCACGGCCGAAGGGAGTACGTCGTAATTCAATAAGGAGGGCTAGCCGCACTCCCTCAGGGCGCGATAGCCCGCGACTCGTGTCCGACAAATTGATGAGATTCGCCGCAGATTCCATCGAGTTGAACATGAATTATCTTCAGCAAACTATATTTGTTCGAATGTTCACTTCTTATTTAGTTTAACATAGATTTAGATAATTCGTACTTATTTCCTTCCCAGCCTGTATGGAATAATCTTTTTAGTTTATTTTTTGAGTACGGGTCCAACTATTTACGTGCTTACGAGAATTTGCGTCGTTTGTTATGTAACAATTACTCAGAGCTAAGGCAAATGTCAAGCGCGTTTAGAGAAACGCTTATGACCAAAGTATGTCTTAATTCAATTAGAAGACTAGCCGCACTCCCTCATGGCGCGATAGTCCGCGATTCGTGTCCGACAAATTGATGAGATTCGCCGCAGATTCCACTGGGTTGAAGAGTCATTATGTTCAGAAAACTTTGTTCTAATGATTACTTCTTATTTAGTTTAACATAGATTCTGATAATTAACTACTAGTGTGGCCGAGCGGTCATCATACCTGTCCGACGCGCAAAGGGTTCCGGGTTCGATTCCCGGCTAGACAGATATCTGAGTGATGAATTTAGATATCTGTTCTGGGTCTGGGTGTTTATGTATTCGTCTTTATGTGTGTCCATGGAACATAATCCATAATCCATGGAATCCATAATGTCCATACTGTCCATAATCAAGGGAATCCTAGCGTATGAAGCGTATAAAGCGCTCACACGCGTACACTCACAGTGTATAAAGCGTTTATTACTATTTATTTATTCATAAGTATTCACTTCCTAGCCTGTTTAGAATAATCTTTTTAGTTTTTATTGTGAGTTCGGAATAACTATTTAGGTGTGTGTATGAGAAACTGCGTCATTTATTAGGTAAACATTAATCAAAAGTAAGGCAAAAAGTTACGCCATAAAGGCTAGCCGCACACCCTCATGGCGCGATTGCTCGTGACTAGTGTGCGACAAATTTATGAGATTTGCCGCAAATTTTTAGAGTTGCCAATGACATAATTATGTTCAATGAATTGCGTCATTTCTAATGTTTAGCCCTAAGGGCTCAACATCGATTAATATAATTTATAAGTAATAATTCTAATTGTAATTCCTAATAAGCGTTTTAACTTTATATTTAGAAAGCAATAATTTACCTAAACAGCAATATGAGATAAAACAAGTTATTAGTTATATTTATTGACAGAATTTACGGGTATGTAAGCAAGTAAGGGTAAAATGTCATAAAAATCATAAGACGTGCACTATTTTTATGTTGCGCGATTTAATTCTATTGACTGTAGTTTGATACCAAAGATACCATTATAATCATCTAGACTCTACGTGACAAAACAGACATGAAATTAGTTTTTTATTAATTCACTTTTAGGTCTCACATATGAACACGAAGTGTTCTCCACTTCTGGAGGAAATTCGGGCTAACTAAAATGGTGAAGTTATACCCATATACTTCTCGATATAAGGGCTTTTTCTTGTCATTCACAATCAGAGGAGCTGCATACGTATTTGCTACATCTTGAAAAAAATGTAAATAAGCGCAGGTATATAAAAAATATAGGCTTAGTATTATACATTAGACATAAGAAAACAATACGTCATGCTCCAAAGAGAATGTACTGTAATTCGATAAGACTGCCCAGTCCCTTTGGAGCCCAGGACAGTTCGCGACGCGGGCCCAACAAATTGATGAGATTTGCCGTGCAGATTTCTCTAACTTAGCCTGAGGGAAATTAGGTTGAACAAACTTTACCTCAATGTTGCCGACCACTTAGTTTGAAACTATAACTTTTTATCGATAATTCATATTCAGCCGTCAAGCCTTGTTTGTTTTTGATCTTGTTCTAATTTGTATGCCTACAACTTTATAAAGTTGTACAATTCGAGCTACAATAGTAGCATTGCATAACTAAACTATTAATATCAATACGAGCAATGGTTCAGCCTCGGACTCGGATTTTGAGGCAAAGTCGGTCTTAAAATCTTGGTTTAGGACCTTAATCATTTGTCATATGGTTTACACTGTCTTAACCTGCGTTTACAGTATCTTATACGTACATATACTTTAGTTTATACCATAATCAATTTAGACCATTTTAATTGACTTCCCTTATGTATGGGATGCCGTGCTTCAGACGGATTTCACGACAGTCACTTCCAAAGATTGGTGTGTTCAAACAATATCTTAGCTTTATCATATTGTTACAGATATAGTGTAAACATTTAATTTATCTGTTATGTTTGGCATTATCTACTATCAGATCGAAAATCATATGATTGAGAAGATCCGGCCAGAAACAGAGTTTTATCGTTTCTTTGATTTATTGATTGGTATCATTACGGAACTATTTGAAAATTTGTGATGGAAATTTATTGCGTTTCGGTGAAGTGATATGTATGGTGGCCGACATATCGGTCGGCTGAGTCGGGTCGGGTGAGGCTAATTGGACGCGATCTTTGTCCTCAAGACAGGATACGCATCTGCGATCTGCTTCAAGTAGTTGATATAATAATTATTACTCAATCGGTCTGTCTTACTTTTTAAGAATGCCCTTAAATTGTGATGATGAAATGATGTTTACACAAATGTGTGTTCTGTGTGTGTGTACACAAAGTGCACATATCGTAAGCAATTACAAAAGAAAATACTTAGACATACTAAGGGTATTCCTACAAGACCGTTTTTTTATCGTTTCTTGTTTTTGCTCTATGGCATCAACCGTTAAATAGAAACGAACTTGTTGTGATTCTAAACAGGAGGGAGGGGATTTTATGTTTTGCTACATGTACAATTTGGTATTTTTAACGCATGCCGTATGCATTCAGAAGTATGGTCTAAAACTAAATCAAAATCAATTTAAATTATTTTTCACTCTAAAAAAATTGAAGTCAGTTGTATTTATCTATAATAATATTATAAAGAGGAAAACTTTTTTTTTTTATTGTAATGAATAGGTTCAAAAACTACTGGACTGATTTTAAAAATTCTTTCACCATTCGAAAGCTACATTATCCACGAGTAACATAGGCTATATTTTATATGAAATATATTTGATAAATAGATTTTGAGGCGGTACAAAGTTTGCCGGGTCAGCTAGTCTAAAGTATAAACTTTAAGAGACGACAAATAGTAAATTCTGGATACATCGAGTAGATTTCCATTGAGTATTAGAAATAGACGAACAAGACTTTAGTAGCCGCGGGCAAACGCTAACAATCTCTCAGTAAATCGTCATTAGCCCGAATACAGAAAACAGGATAGCGGTAATAGGAGATTGTCGTGCCTACAACTTTTTGAAATTAAAATAAATATACTTATTCTATTTTAGTGTTTTATATAAACCTTATTTAGGAATAAGGTACTTAAAATTGTGTCCCTGTAGTTCCGGGACTAGAATAGGGCTACGGTATCTGGTATATATACGGTATATACGGTACCTGCCTGTTGTAAGAGGCGACTAAAAGGGGGCTTCCGGGGTTGCGGGCGGCAAGAGTGGGAGCTCGATCCGTCCAGTAAGCGACCCCGGGAAGGACAGTGGTATGTGTGGTCGCATACCGTCGCGAACACCAGATGGTGTGGGAGGAGCGAAAACTGCTCTCCCAGGGCAGAGACCGATCGGGGCATCGCGCTTGGAGGACTCCGGTTGTGTTCCGTCGGAGATCCCGAAGTTCTCCAACAAGCGTTGAGGACGGCCACCGGGGGGTTTTAGTGCGGTAAAAATCCCACATAACTCGGCGTCGCTCCCACGTCGGGTACCTTTTGAAGGTTTTCCTCTCGTTAAGAAAAAAAAGGTACTTAAAATTTATACTTTTTCAGATGTATAATAAGAAAAAAAAATGGTAAAAATTTTTGTGACGGAAATGGTTATGCTGTCACACTAAAATGAAGAAGAGACACGAGTGACACGACATGAGTTTGTACACTCATATACATTCCTACTACCGAAAACATTCTCCGCAGTCGGATAAAAACGCACCTGACTTCTGAATTTTTATTCAATAAGATAGAATCTACTACTCGCTAAGTAGATAAGTCAATTTGCCGCGGTTTGCTCGGGTTTGGGGGATTTATCGTGGCGCCAAGTTAGCCGAGACAGTGCCGAGACTCACAGGTGCAATCTCGGTAACTATTGCGGGGGACGGGAATTTATAGTCGGTCTTGTATGCTGTGACACCGACGGGTATCATTGGTTACGCTTTGTTGCATTTGTTATGGGAAGAGAGAAAAGGCATAAATAAAAAGATGTATTATTTTTAATGATGTCTGGTATTTCGAAATATAATATGTTTCACTTTTTATGTATAAGTAGCAGGTCAAGCATTTTGGGCTGTAAGCTGTGCCAAAGAATGAGATAAACGTACCAACATACGTACTTACGACCGAAAACATTCTCCGCTGGATAAAAATGCACCTGACTTCCGCATTTGTATTCAATAAGATAGAATCTACTACTCGCTAAGTGGATAAGTCAATTTGCCACGGTTTGCTCGGGTTTGGGGGATTTATCGTGGCGCCAAGTTAGCCGAGACAGTGCCGAGACTCACAGGTGCAATCTCGGTAACTATTGCGGGGGACGGGAATTTATAGTCGATCTTGTAAGCTGTCACACCGACGTGCAACATTGGTTATGCTTTATTAACTTTTGAAGAACGAAAAAAATAACAGAAATAAGGTGACATTAAAAAAAATGATGATTTCTGATTTTCTGATTTTGAAATATTTTCACTTAATATGTGCAGGTATTTTTTAAATTTAATGATGACAAAAGTCATCTGCAGTACCATTACCATACCAAGCGTAACCACATAACAGCTATTTGATGAGAAGGGCGCAATTGTTTTTTATAACATTCAAATAGCAAGTTATTAGGCAGTACAGTACACTGGTGGTAAGTGGCCACTGCCGACTATGGACATCCATGATCAACCGAATAATTTCTCATTACTCTTCGGTGTGATAGTCCGCCGAGCAAGCGTCGCAACACGTCAATTGGGTGAATTTCGGATGCAAATTCGACTCCTGACGTCTAGCGGTTGCTGGATAGACGGGCATTGTACTTACGTGTGTGGTTGTGGTTAGGAAATTGTAACAAGGGTTACCCGGACATTGAATAGCTATCCAAACTTGCCAATTGCACATATATCATTTGAGTGTCTTCTTAATAGGGGAACTCAGAACGAATGAAGAAATGAAATGTACTTATTTGGTATAGATCTATGGAGACACTTATAAATTATACGTTACAATATGTTTATACTGGATCGGAATACGACGAACAGAGTACCGAGAAGGAACTCAGCGGGTGTATAGAATAATACAACGGTCTTACTATTATTATTAATTATACATTGTTTTATTCTACCGTTATTATTTTCAGTGTCAAATCCACTAAGAGGATTGCTTCCTATTATTGAAAGAAATTTAATATCAGTAAAGTTATTCTATATGTGGTTTTGACACACATATGTAGTCTGCAATCTGAAGGAATATCTCTGAATTAAAGTACACTTAGGCTGACAAGCTGATTTCGTGTACTAACACAAGCTTAATTTACTAAATATATCGAAACTGTAAGTAATGCATTACAGTAAGTAAATCTAGCGAAGCATATGCTTACAATTAGGACGTGTAATCTTGGCAGACCTATAGATACCTTTGCAAATCATCCGTCAGGTAGAAGATTACGCTGCACCGAATCCGTTAAATGGAAAACGTCGTCAAAGGAAAGGTCTAGAGATTGATATTAAAAACTACTTCAGGAGTAAAGCGAACCCGACGTGATTACAGATTTGTATTGCCGATGCTGCTCAAGCGATGAACTGTTTCTATTAACCGATGGTACATTGTGTAAATAAAATAAAAGTTACAAAGAGCTGTATCTACTTATCATCATCATCATCAACCCATTACTGGGCGCAGGCAGGGGTCTCCTCTCAGAATGATAAGGATTAGGCCAAAGTCCACTGCACTGGCCTAGTGCGAACTTGGTAGACTTCACATACCTTTGAAATCTTTTTTTTAAGATGTCTTCCTTCGTCATTTAAGCAAGTGATAATTAATTTCTAATACGCACATAACTTAAATGTAATTGTAATTTTATAATTTTATTTACCGCGATCACTCGTTTTTCGCTAACCGTCGAAAGTAAGACGTTTAGTAACTCTAGCCTTAAATTTTATTGCATATCCGTTTCCAATTCAATTGAAACGTCGCATCGACTTTGCTCATTCGAACTCTTTGATGTCCTCCGACTATTCAGCGGATGAGATGTACCAAATTGCACGAAGAAATTTGTTATATGGAATATCTTGTAAGATCGAGGTTCTATATTGCCATTCGATATTGAATCTGGCTGTTTTAATCATAAAATGTAGACTTTGATATGATAGTTTGACGAGTACGTTTGGATATTAAACTAACCTTAAAGCAGCTGGGTTTGAAATAAAATAAGGCTGTCTGATTTCTTAAAGTAGAAATGCGTATTTTTTTTTTTTTTTAAATTGATATAATTTGATTTACAATTTTGACAGGCTGTAGTTACAGTCCATGAGTGGCAGTGAACACTGAACATCACGTAGGCTTCATATTCATAGAAAGAAAAAATGTACATCCATTTATATAGGCAACATTTACTCACATTGCAAAAAAATATTTTCATATCTACATTGTAACGTAATAATACAGCTTTATTAAACCTTAATAAACATTCAGACAGAATATATTGGATCTCATTATGCGTTATAGCCCAAAACGACACGATATCAGTACTAACAATATGAGATATGAAAAATATTGTCATATTCTTGGAAACAATCCAAATGCCACCTAACAGCGGGTTGCAAATCTATTTTACTTGTACGAGCATGACGTAACTACATAGAAGTGACGTAAGGCGCGGATGAGCTCTATAGAAACGGCATGCCTGGACACGGTTCTATAATTTTCATGTCACCTTTCTAAAATAATGTCACAGCGAGTTCACGCGAGTCCGCGTCTCGCGTCGCTTCTTTATGGTCCAACAAAATCGCTGATAGTGAATACAAAATTATAATATCACATGGATATTTATATTTGCACAAGTGTTTTACTACTACTACTACTAATACGAGTACTATTTTAAAACGTGATTGAATCACGTGATCAGCTAGTTTTATAACTTTATCATACGTAAATGTGAAGTGTTTTCCTGACTTTATATTCATTATGCATTCATATCTACTATACTGATAAGTATAGTAGATATGAATGCAATACAATTCTACCCCTTGAAATTTTTTTGAGTTAGTAGTATGTATAAACTCATTGACAATTATGTTCTTTACTAATGTACCGTTAAAAGCACCTTCACGTTGTTTATTTCACATTGTTTACCAAAATGCTAATCAATAAACATTCAGTTAATTATCAGCATTGATTCACCACTGACGCATTTTGCAGCGCGCGCTTATAAAACTTACTAATCTCTACTATTAGTAATTTTGACTAATAATGGTTAACATGACTTAGTAGGTAGTAATCTAAAAGTTCATAAATCGGCATAAAACAACAATAAACATTTTGAACAGCAAGATACACCACTGAAGCATTTTGAAGCGCGCACTTATAAAACTTACCTTTTTTTTTTTTTTTTTTTTTGTTGACGAGTACCTACCACCAAAATGAGTAATAGGTGAAATGACCTGTAAGATAACTCGTTATCTAGGAATACTCCTTCATAATTCAACATGAAACAATAGTAAACATGTTGATGTGGAGCACGGATACAACACTGAAGCGCTTCGCAGCGCGCGCTTATATACTTATTTACCAGCTACTACCAAAATGAGTAATAGTTGAAATGAATTATCAGATAGCTCGTAATCTAGAACTATTCCTTCATAATTCAGCATGAAACAACAATAAACATGTTGATAAGCAACGCGGATACAGCACTGAAGCGTTCTGGCAGCGCGCGCTAATAAAGCCGGTTAAAAGCCAAGCGCTTATTCGCTTATTAACCCTAAAGGCGAGGTCACAACGGCAATAAGCAGAAGTTCTCAAATAAATATTTTAATTTTTCAAGAATAAAAATATTACTTTACGGGTATAAACATGACATGAACGCTTAAAAACTTTGTACGGAAACATTTTTTTGGAAATCAGTACATGGATATCAAACTCAAATAAGATTGAAGTCCTACCAAAGTTCATACAAACATTGTATACTACTACTGACACCGTATTTAATTTGCGTATTTATTTTCCTATGACGAAATGTAAATAAAAGTTTATTATGTTTTTTCTCCATTTTTTCGCGAAAATATTTTAAAATTTTTGGTACAATCAATCATATGTGAAATACAATTATACTTAGTTTAAAAACTAAAAACCACGCTAAAATCGCACAAGGGAAATCGTTAATCTGGATTCCTGACGATCCAGATGAAGAGAATGGCATAAAATTATTAAAATCATGTATTTTCATCAGTTCTTGATAATTGTTCAAAATTTTAAATAACCGTCAAACCGTCAGACCGTTCAAAGAAAATAAGTAAAAATAGCGTTCAAAGATTCCATTACATACATACAACCCAAACTAATAAAAGAGTGGTACAAAATTACCGTGTATTACGAAATATAGAGCAAACTGTGTCGCTGTATGTAGTCGCACCCTAAACGGTTCTTCGCGTACTGTTTATCGTATTAAATCCACAGTTGGCATTTGGAGCATTTCCAATAGTTTCTGCATGTTGTGCCTAATTTAGGGCCTGAATTGCTGCTACATTTGTAAAGCGTATAACGTAAAATTTAGCTCTCGTCAACCCATTACTAAATGGGCAAAAGTTTCCTCTCAGATTGAAAAGAGTTAGGCCATATTGTACTGCGTTGGCCATTGCGGATAGGTAGCTTCGCACACTTTAAGAACTTTAAAAAACCTATTTATTAATAATTTATTAAAATATACTTTATAAAAAAGTAGCTACTACTCAAAGAGACAGGGACTTCTTAACTCTTAATGTTTGATATTATCAGGCATATTATACACACTCGCCAATCCCGCTGTTTAGTGAGCAGTAGGCAGTAATATTTTTCTAATTTAAAGTACTTTTTTGTGCGATCATATAGAAAACTTTTTCATCCGAAAAAAATATTTCATTACGATATGAATCATGCAACTAAAGAGGTTCCAATATATGGGGCAGTAGAGCGGATTTTGATAATATTTGACATCATCTCCCATTGTATAAGTCTTTGATATAATTAATTATATTTCAGAACAACTTATTATGACATGGTAAGAACTCAGGTGTATTCCTACTTTAGGTACGGTAGTTGGTAGGTAGTATAGGTAGGTACTATAGGTCTTTCATGCAAATATTATGAAGTTTAAAACAATTTCGTTTCGACAATGTAAGTAGGGGCTGTACATTTTTTAACTAATGTATGAAGTCCACACTTAATTAGATACATGTTGCAGTGACCACTTAACATCAGGTGGACTGCACGCTCCGTTTATACTTTATAACTGCGAAACTCATAGCGAACCTCTTTCATTAGTTGAGCGTCGAGGTCTTCATATAGAAAGTTTAATGATCATAGCGACCGCGGTGAGAGATATCGTACTTGTAATGGATGTAAGGCGACGTTATGTTGTTGTGCTTAGCTCTACGATTTCACGACGCAACTATAATTATTGTACCCATATATATATGATTATACTATGTATAATTGCGATTCTAAATACATAAAATAGTTTAATGTGTTTTTAAGTGAAAACTTCTTAAGCGGCGCTGTGCACTCGTTGTTATGGGTATAAAATATTTTAGATTTAAAATATTAATTTCTGTTTGGTTTTCATCATAGTTTTTTTCAAACAAACCTCCAGTCTTTTTTTACTGAAAAATAAACCTTAAAAAACGGCGGGAACTTAGTTGCCAATCTACATGTAGGACTGAGAATTTTCACAATATCAATTTACAGGCTTGGTGGCTTATAACTGCAAAACTAATATTCTGTGCTTTAATAATAAGTGCGCCTTTAATTGCTTTGCTTATTTATACGAATTTTTTTGTTTGCAATTTTCTATTTGTATATTTTTTGCGGAATAAATTATTTTCTTTCTTTCTTTTTTTCAGCTTGCAATACACAACGCACTCCGACTAGTGTGAGCGCCTCCTAAGTGTGTAGTGGCCAGCATATGATAAAGCATCGCGCACGAGTTATTGCTGTGATAGTGAGCTGCACTGAGCTTCGTTGCTTCATAGAGCAAGTCTATGATATTTTATGAAAAAATTCTCTTTTTCTCCTTTTATACTCTGTGTGTTTATTACTTAATGCTATAATTACTTCGCAACAACCCCCGAGCGACATGTGTGATGGTATAAATTATGCTAGTAAGGGTTGTATTCCAAAAATGGAATTACTAATCCCTCGTTCTCCATAATATGTGTAATAGTAAGGAAAAGTTTTTATATCACGGCGTGCGTAAATTGACGTTTTACGCACGCTTCGCGTGCGCAAAACCCCCATTTCCGACCCCGTAATATAAAATTTTATACAACACGCGGACGAAAAATGTTTTTCTGACTCGTGTGATTGCAGTCCTCGCCTGCGGCTCGGCCTGCAAACTCACACTTGTCAGAAAAAAATTTTTCGTCCTCGTATTGTAATGTACTATTATAGCACTCTGTGACCTAAACCCGCATTTTAGCTACGCATTTCTGTGTCCAAAGTAGCCGATTTTTACACCATACGAATATTAATACACTACCCTCACAGTTGTAAAAAATAAACATAGCTATGAACGTTTCATACTTTTAAATGCCATTTAAAAATTAAAAGTGAGTAATGAGTATTTTGTTTAAAGCTATAATTATTTTAATATTTTATTTTGGACGTATTTATAAATGTTTTTGCAATTGTGTACATACTAAGCAATAGCATCACTATAAGACTAACTATTGGGCTTTATCGAATTTATTGTTTGTTTTGACTGTGTATTTTCGCTACACACCATAGTAGGAGATATTTAAATTAGGAATCATTATCAAAATTAGCCATAATACTACTCCAGTAGAATTTCGACTAAGCGACCTATTTGTTGTCGTATTTGTGGCATTCGGATTATCGGAAACTTGGATAATTGAGTTTATGAAGAAAAGCTATTTAAACCGATTTAGGAAGGTGATGTTTTTCGACTATATGTTTGTTACGTATGTATTTTTCATTCTTTGGCAAACTCAAACGACTTCATTAATTTTGATACATGATGTGTCGTTGGATTCGTCTTAATTGTGGCGATAACATAGGTTATATTTTTAGCAACGGGTTTTTGTTTTTTATAGTAACTATTTTGTTGCGATTTGGCGACTTTCCGGAATTTAAATGCACATGTCACACAAAATATGGCTGATCTGTAAGGGTTATTACAAAGTTACTTGTTCACGTTTCACAATCCGAATAATCGTGAATATTTATAACTAGGTCCGGATAATCGATTTTCTACTGTATCACTAGTATTAGTTATGTATTAGTACATTATGAGATTGCTTATCATATGTTTCTTTAATACGTTTAGGTGGAGTTCCCATAAAAGTCATTGGTCTAGACGCCTGTATGTAGCCTAAATGGCTTGATAGATTTCGACGTATGTGTGGTGTTAGATTTGTCTTTATCACAAGTGCAGAATAATTACTAAATTTTCTAAATTTCAATGGTTTTGGTTGTGTCACATTTTTATTGCTTTTTTAGTTCATAATTTTTAGTTTCAATCATTTATAAGTTTCAAAATAATTATCATATTTTTTCATATTTCTTCACAAGTATAAGCGGGTTTATGTCACACGAGCTATAAAATAGTATACGATACTTGTGACAAAAGTAGCCTATTATCTTCACGCCGTGCAAAAATAGGCTACTTGGCCACGCGTATCGTAATGTACTATTTTATATAATATTTGTGTTACATTTACTTTTGGATAATCCGGAACTCCATTGATGGATTTAAGAAATAGACCTACAGCACAAACAGCTTCTGGAATATTATTGTACTTGAATTACGTCTTATAATAAATTATTATTACTTCATGTACCTGACAACAACCAAGATAAATATCACAAAAAAATCACAGTCCTATAAAACAGTAACGAAAATCACAGTTTTGCAATATCAAACTTCAGCTTCATTAATATTTCCCAAGTACATTTTTAATGACAATTTCGCCAACTTTCCACTAATGAATTTCACCCTGTGGCTACTTGCCCGCATCCTCTCAACATTAGTAGTTTAATGATGTTGTGAAATTTTAAATTTCGTACATCGCATCTACAAGTTATTTGTTCGATGCAAAAAAATGGAAATATGGATTTTTCTATATAACATAGAAGTAGCAGGCGAGTACACAGTCCATCTGATGGTAAGTGGCTACTGCCGTCCATGAACATTCGTAATCAAGCCCAGATAGGATTAGACATTCCTACCCGAGGTCGACCACAGATGTGCTGCTACTCTGAGGATTAAGCTGGAACGCCCTACAAACCAGAACATAGCAGCGTTTAACACTGCTGTTATAAGGCAGAAATAAGTGTGACGGTGGTGCCGCCGGAGTCGAATCACAAAAGGTTCTACCACCTTCGACCTTCGAATATTTCGTTTGTTTTAAAGTCAGAAAAACCTATATTTTATGTATTTCAGTGGTGTATAGTCATAAAATTGTGTGTTATTATAAATTACTAGCTGACCCGGCAAACGTTGTGTTGCCATATAAATTAAAAAATGTTAAGGGTGAACAACCCTTATCACTTAGGGGTATGAAAAATAGATAGTAGCCGATTCTCAGACCTACTGAACATGCATATAAAATTTGTTGAAAATCGGTAAAGCCGTTTCGGAGGAGTACAGTAACTAACATTGTGACACGAGAATTTTATATACAAGATTATCAAGCGGTAAAAATAAAAATTGCAGTCTGAATTAATTTCTTTCGGAGTTGTGGTGGATAATTAGATAGTTTAGATAGAGGTAGTCTTAATGCAATCGGCATACAATAAACACGTGTCCTAATCATAACTTCTTTATTATGTTATATGATATTTTCTCCGGAACGCTATTCTTCTTAACGCTCTTCAAGAAAGGTGCAAAAAGAGCTCTTCTTTAATGCCGGCGTTGCATAGGCGACTCCTCTGGCGTTGCAAATGTTCATATGCGACTGTGACTACTTTTCATCAGGCAAATTATCTTAAGATATATCAGAAAGTTTATCATTCTATTCCCCAACATCTGTGTTTTCGTATATTAGCTTACACTTTTCTACCTAAGTTGCCAAATAAAACTGTGAGATGTTCAATAAAGAATATTTCGCTCTGATTTCCAATTAAAAAAAAAAGTTTGGAAAATCCAAAAGTGCACGACTCATAATGCTCATTTAATTATGAAATATATAAAAAAAAAAAAAATACTTAAGTCGTTCAAAATTAATTGCCGAGAAAAAACAGCTGTAGTAGGAAGAAGGTACTGCACAAGCGCCCCTGGTGGAATAAATGTACATAATATCTATAGATATACAGTCTTGTAGTTTTCGTTTTTTATTAATTGCAATTAAACGACACTGAATTAATTAATCATTCGCATTCAGTGACCTACAATCGTCGATTAGAATTAAAAAAAAAAAAATTAACTCAAATGATGGATTTTTTCACAAGTTACAGTGTTTTCAGGTTTCACACATGACGGACAGGAAATTTTTTTGACCTATTTTGGTGTTTTTTTCCAATTCTATTGCAGTAAATCAATTTTTAAAAAGTATGGAATTAATCTCCATTAAATTATCTCGACAATAGTATGTAAAATATCTTGATTCCGTGAACTATCAAGGCTATAATAATAAAAATAGCCGCCAAAATGAAGCGAAAAAAATTTTTCGATCGTAAAGCACTCTCTGATACTTCGCATCATGAGTCGTGCAAAACGCAGTGTATGTAGTATGTAGTATGAGTATGTAGTATGTAGCTTTACGAGAGCTATGTTCTCTCACTCATGAGACCTAGCACATCTCTTTTATGAATATATATTTTTTTGAAATATTTCCGTATTTTCCAAATAATCTACTTACTTCCAATAAATTTCTAACTTTCCAAATAAATCCTCTATTTGAAAATACGCTCAAAGAACATCATCCATGGTAGTCAGGTAAAAACGGTGGGAACTTAGTTTCCAACCTATTACATTCAGGAGAACTGAGCATTTATTTACGATAAAAATTTATAGATATGGTTCCTACTTATATAGCTTCTAAATTAATATTCTGTGCTTTATTTATTAATTAATAAGCGTACCTTTAATTGCAATAACGAGTGAGCTGGTACCTCAAGAGCACTCTTTGTTTATCGATAATGAATAAACTTATTAAAAAGATTAAATTAACATAAAACAGAACAAGATTTCCAACATAAAACTTGTTGGAAATGTGCTAATGAATTTAAAACTATTTGCATAAATGAATGAATGAAAATGAATGATTTGAAACGCGATTGCACTGACCCGTTTCTCGGGAATGAATTAAAATATTTCTACGTGCAAATCGATGCGGTTCCACGGATCGCAATTGCTGAGAAAATGTAATGGATGATTTTATGAAATATGTAATGTTATTATACAATTTAAAAATTGAAATATTTCATATTATGTTAAGATTAAAACTACTTCGCAACAATCCGCTACAAATATGTATGATGGTATATATTTTAAACCATGCAGTATGAAAAAAAATATATACCATCATACATATTTGTAGCGGATTGTTGCGAAGTAGTTTTAATCTTAACTTAATAGCATGGATTTCCGCAAAGTAACGCCTGATACAATTAACTATATTTCATATTGCAATTTTCAAATTGTATAATAACATTAATTTGCAATTTGCAAATTGTAACTAATTATGTAACTACATAGTTGTAACTAATGATGTTAATTTATATTTATGTAAGTAACGCTAAACAAAGTACAAATCCCAATTTGGAGGTCCCGTAACTTGGACACAATAAGTGAAACATGAATAGCCAGATCCACAATTGTAATCTAAATTAATTATTGGGTTGTTCGGAAAGTAATTTCGTTTGTTCCCGATAGAGGGATTGCATTTTTTCACAGTTAACTTTACACTTAAGTCGCATTCTCATTATATCTTTTTACAGCTGATATAGCAAGGCTTGTGTGTGAATAAGATCAATTGATTTTATGCACTAGTTTTAGGTGGGTGCCCTTTTAAATATGGAGAGCAATAAGCAGCACTTTCGTCATATTTTACTTTTTTGCTGTAGAAAAGGTAAAAATACTGTTCAATTCAGAAAAAAAAAACTAATGGGTATGGAGAAGAGGTGTTGTCAGTACGCCAGTGGCAGAACTGTTTTACAAAATTTAGATCCGGCAATTTCGAAGTCGAAGATGCACCACGTTCTGGTAGGCCGATTAAGGCTGATAAAGGCATTAGTTAATGCAAACCGGCCAATAACAATACGTGAGATCGGCCAGTGTTTAAATTTATAGAAATAAACCGTTTATGACCACTTGAAAGGCCTGGATTTAAGCTTGAAGTTCGATATATGAGTCCCCCGATTTCTCACGATGAAAAATTTGCGTCGTCGCGTTGACGTCTATGATCTGCTCCCGAAACGTCACGAAAATGATCCATTATTGAAGCGAATAAGTTACTCTACCACACCTATCATATTCTCTAGATCTGGCGCCTTCAGATTATTATTTTTTCCGATCACTGCAATATTTTTTGGACAGTAAAACCTTTACTTGAAATAAAGAGGTCAAAAATCACCTGCAACAGTTTTTTGCAAGAATCGACCAAACAAATTAAGAACTTGGAATTACGCTCCTACCAGAAAGATGGCTTAAGGTGTTGGGCCAAAATGTCCAATATATAATTTTATAAAATATTTATTCATTATACGAAAATTGTCTTTCATTTTCACAAAAATAAACGAAATGACTTTCCGAACAACCCAATAATTATTAACATGTCGGGCTTTTCGGGGAACAAACTCAGAACCCTCTGAGTATCAGACCGGTATAGCGACTGCTCCTCCACATGGGCCGTTAGTATTATAAACAAGATTCGTTTACGACGACAGTAATAAGGTTATCATGATATCTTATTTCGTACATTACTAAACATATTAAAAGAATTTATGCCAAGACTCAAATAAGCCTGTAAACACGCATTAGCCTATGTAAGTGAGGCTTATTACAGCAAGACATCGAGTAATAGGCTAAAATATTTTCATATTGCATAATAAATTATACATCAGGACTTTCAGGCCGCGGAAAAAGAGATTTAGGGAAAAATAACTTTTCAAACTCGAATGAATTATGTATTCAAATAAAATTTGAAATTCATAAGGAGTCCTATATTCCGAGACAGGGGAAGCCGGTTATTTATTGAATAGCTACCTTACTGCAGTCCGTTGTATAGAATTTTGGAAATAGTTATGCTGTGTGAAATAGTGATAGCTGATAAGGTATAAGTCTAATTTTACTGAAAACCCCTGAGGACAAAGATGGTCGCTGATATGCTGGTGGAGCTACATAAAAATAGGTGTGGCGGTGGTACCTCCCCGATCGAATCATACTATCACAATCACCACAATAAGTTAAATACGTATAGCCATTATACAGATACTACCGATTTGTTCGATATTATGTCTTCCCCAACTTGATAATATAATCTCGCGTCGTTTTTAAATATACGTCAGTCTTTTGTTCGACCGACTTATTAAGATTTATTGCAAAAACTTTGTACTCAGTCCCCTGCAGTTTACTTTTAGTCTTTGAAAATATGAACATATTTAGGTAAGTGAAATAATTAAGTTTTGTAACTTACATTTCAAAGTACAAAGTCCTTAAAGATTCTATTTTAAACAGCCATTTGAAACAGCCATTTGAAAATCTTAAACCTTTTGAAATCTCAAGAGCTAAGAGAGTGGTGTACTTAATCAATTTTATTTTTAGACGTTTTGCCAGGAAAGTTTGTTAGAAGTTAATTTTAGAAATCATCTTTAAAATTATTTCCTTTTAAAAGAGGCTTATTTATATTTACTGTTGATAGTTTAAACGATAATAATGACTGCAAATGAAATAACCATTCTTTCTGAAGTTAACCACATAAGGATGGCATGTCAAAAGGGCTAAGTTGTTTTTTATAATTCAACTAGCTGACCCGGCAAAATTTGTGTTGCCATATAAATAAAATTAAAAATCTAACATCGCGCGGTATGAAAATGGTGAAATTACTGAAATTGCTTTTAAAAAATAGGGGTTTCTGATAAACGGGTAAAAATTTAGGGTTGTATGAATTTTTTAATGCCACATTATAGACAAATAAAAACAAAAAAATTGTACAAAATCTAAAAAAAATGTTAAGGGTGAACAACCCTTAGGGATATGATAAATATATAGTAGCCGATTCGCAGACTTACTGAATATGAATATAAAATTTGGTGAAAATCGGTAAAGCCATTTCTGAGGAGTACGGTAACTAACATTGTGACTTGAAAATTTTATATATAAGAGATATACTGCCGTATATCTACTTCTACTTTCCTACACTTTGCCATATGTAGGAATGGAGCACGTAGTCTACCTCATGATAATTGGTTACTGCCACTCATGGACATTTTTAAGATTACGTTCCTACCTAACGTTGGCGACACATGCGTTGCTATCCCCGAGGACTCTACCCTTCGTTAAACCAACACATGTAAATTGAATTCAATTTAATAATGTAGTGAAAATTTGTAAAAAAAGTCAAATAAATCGACATAATAAAAAAAATATCCTGCTGAATAAGATGCCTTCAAAGCGAAACACGGCAAGGCATACATCGCTAAAGAACCATAAAACCTTTACACCTTAATATTCGTCATAGGTATGTTATAGTCCCTTATTGCAATATTCTCGAGGCACAGGTAATCTACTCAAAAAATAATAAATAAACGAAATCATAAAACAAATCCCACTTTACTCGGTTGAAATAATTCTACCTGACATCTTTTTATGTAGCAATTTTTCCGTAACATTTTTGTTATTGACATTTCGGGATATAGATATTTGATACCGGTGCCCTTAGGTAATCAAATTAAAAGAAAACGACATGACAGTGAATAAAATAATTATGTATTATACTTTTATTTTTATTAGACGCATTTGAAAATTTAGGACGACAATAATTTGAGTGAGAATGTACCACCGCCATACCTATTTCTAGCGTGAAATAGTTCTTTTGTTTCCATGGAAGGGTGTATTTTGACTGACTTGCATACAAGGCTACTATCAAAATCCTCAGGAGTAACACATCTGTGATTGTGTTTTGGTAGAACATCTTTTCTATATGAAATTTATGACACTATACAATATTTAAAATTAGCTTTTACTAGCGGCTTATCTCGCATTTCGAGGTTTTTGTCGATCCGTCGAGGATACTTTTTTCAGGATAAATGGTAAATTATATCCTTTTTTTAAACCTATGACAACGTGTTTAGAAAATTTAATGACAATTAGTGATGTTGTTAAGGCGAGAAAGACAAAGAAATTCACATTTTCATTTAAAATATTAGGATTGACAAGCCTTCAACAATGGTTGCACTTCGGTGTTTAGCGCTGACGTGTTTTAATTTGAAGGATTTAATAGTAGAGTACAAAATTGAAAAGAATCGGTCCAACCTAAACCTTAGGGGAAGCAACACATTTGAGGCCATTCAAAACTAATTCTTTTATCTAACTTTTGTTTATACTCGTAAATATAACTCGAACATATCATCGATATGTGCAAATTATGTAATTTTAATATAACAACGAAATAAATGTATTTCTTTGAAAAATTTGTACGTTTATAGAAAAGCTTACATGAATAATGAATGCCTACGTCCCAACTGATAGGCATAAGCTTACGTCAATGTAACGAAGTTTATTAGTACGCGAGAGATCGATTGTTGAACGTCGCCTCGCTTAGCATAATACCGCTTGTCGTCTTATGTGACGTGACCTGACAGATATTAAGGGAGTCGTGCACTTTAGTGTGTACGACCACGACTTGCAACCAACCGCGTCGTCACCATAAGGACATGTTACCGTGTGCTCAGTTGTAGTATTCTTGTAAAAAAGTGTTAAGACTGGGGGAAAGGTATGTGAGTGAATGTAATATATAAGGTGTAAATATATATAAATAAGCATAGAAGACATTAAAATCACTCACTTTTATTTTTCGTCTATCGTTAATTTCTCCATTACCTTCGATTTCGAACATCTGTCAAGAAGACAATTCACTGATGAATTTGGAAACTTACCGATTAGAAAGGAAACGAAGACGGTTTTCCGATTAGAAAGGAAATTCCATACTTTGTTTCATTTAACTATTCAGTCAATAATAGTACCAAGGCAACGACAAGTCGTGGTCGTGACGTATAAACTTCTTCTCCACCTTAACACATTACTTACGCAGTGGGGTACGGTCTAATGTATTCATTTCAATATAAGATACTTATTTATGTGACACCCCGCTCGTAATAATAAGAAAGGGTGACGATTCTTTTTCGGGAAATTGCCTTTTGTATTTGCGAATTATGAATAAGCTCGCATTTGTGGCTTCTGACATTGTTATTTGAAGTGAATAGCCCATGAAGATCTACAAATAGTGTACATATTACTACGTTTCTTATAAGGTTGCTGTAACTTGCAGTCAACCTGGTAGTTGTAAGGTGGAAGAACCCTTTGTGGTTCGGCTCCGGCAGCACCACCGCCATACCTATTTCTGCCTCATAACAACAGTGTCAATCGCTGTTGTGTTCTGGTTATACTTTTCCAAGGCGGCCCAGCTTAGTCCTCATATTTTCTCAGGAACATCGTATTTTTTATTAAAGTTTAGAGGGTAACGGGCTCACAGACTGACAGGCTGACACTATTTCACTTCGCAGGTAGGACAGGTCCTATATAAGGCATCCATGATCATCATCATCAACCCATATTGTCCCACTGCTGGGCACGGGTCTCCTATCATAATGAGAAGGATTAGGCCATAGTCCACCGCGCTTGGCCAAGCGCATATTGGTAGACTTCACACCTTTGAGACTTGTTTTTTTTTATAAATCTCAGGTTATATGCATATGCAGGTTTTCTCGCGATGTTTTCCTTCATCGTTTAGCAAGTGATATTTAATTTCTAATACGCACATAACTTTGACAAAACAGAGGTGCCTGGGATTTGAAACTCGGACCCATCGATCGAGAGGCCGAGATTCTTTGGTTCTTTTAATTATTTAAAAGGATATTAAAAAGGTAAATTAGTAAACTAAAATATTATAATAGTAGCTGTAACAACTTGGCGGACGCTTTATCATTTTTCAGTCACCAAATCGAAATAATTTTAAACGTAACAATCATTATAAGTTTTGCACTGCACCTTTTATCAGTACTAGTAAAGCATCAGGGGGAATAAATTAAAAATTTCCTTATTAAGCAAAGTGGCTCTACAATGAATACGACAGAGACGCTAACTAAACTAATTCCAACGTTGTTTGACGTTGCATTGTTAGAAATTCTATGTTTAATTACGCTAAAACGCTTAGTAATGGTTAATTCTATACTATTCAGTGTTGCATTATTACAGTGGCATTTTTGTAATGAGATTCCACGTAACCCTACCTACTTGGATCTCCGTACAAAATACGTTTACATAGAATCCCAAGGCGTCATAAAGTTTTCTTTTTTGGAAAAATATCACGGCGACATCCTGAACCAAAAGCCTTGCATATCCTAAAGCTTGAACGTTCGTTATATTTGTAAAAAAAAACTCAAAATCATTTCAAAATTGAAAAACTTAACATGTAACTTATACTACACAATACGCGGTTTTTAATTTCTTTTATTGCCAATATTTCGATCCAACATGGATCGTGGTACTATAAGTACCCGTTACTTACGTAGTAACTATTTTTATTAATCTGTGCCGTTACATATTAAAATTAGCTTACGTAACGTCTAAAAATATCTTTGCAATATATATCGCTACTCCAACAGTTCCGCTATGCAAAACCCTGACACCGCTATTCAGAGCGTGACCATGCCGTCCTGTAGGTTGTCACATATCCTATGTTTAGACATTAGTGTATGACAGCTATTTTCCTATTATATTTCCCTTGAATGAAAAAGCGTGACATTACGTTATAATAATAGAATGGAAATTTCTATTTGTATTGTTTTTAACATGGTTGCGTTATTTTTTTTTTCTATTTCTGTCACTAGATGCATGCAGCGTTATATTTTATTTTATAATAGTGGCGAGTCAAAGTGTCCGTGGCATAATGGTTTTATTCATGAAAGGAAATAATAAAACTATATATAGTAGAATTTTATATAAATTGAAAGTACATTTTCTGACGCGCGTGTTTCCGCCGGTACGCAAGTCCCACCGCACACTTGAATTAACTCGTTGCAAATTCTTCGCGAGGTGTATTTGTGTGCGTATGAAACGATAGGATGCCAGTATCGGATATCATGCGTGTTGGTGGAACGCCAAAGCTACTGCACAATTTGCGCCGATACACCTGTTTCCATGCAACGGTGGTTCAAAGATGTGTTAAGGGTAGAATTTCCTATGATATTTTTGTTAGTTCTTTCAGGTAGCGTCGTATCTGCGACCTACGATGGGATTCCAATGCCAATTGGAATTGACAAAAAAATCTTTGCAATAACTTCTTCCTGACATTTACAACTTGTTTAAATTATTTCAATAATATTTTGATTGTTGATTTTGTGCGTGTATATGTCAACCACTTTTTAACCGATGTTACTAATAAGAGATTATTTAGTCCTCGCGTATATTAATATGATAGTATCTTTCTAGTTTCTAAAGCATAATTCTAATTGTTTCTAGTAAATATTCCTAAGTGATCCACAATTTTGATATACCTCACTACAGTGTCGTGCATCTCATACAATGCTAGCTATGATTTATTGTCTCCTGGTAACTGGTAGCGACGCATGACAGGAAATAACATAATATATTAATTAATCATTGTATATAAGTGAAATATAATGTGCTTCATCATTCCTCTTATGATGAACAAAGATTCTATATACATCTTTTCTATTTGTAGTTGTCTTGTCTATTTTTCTATCTTTGAAATTTAAGTGATTATTGTGTATCTAATGTAAATAGTATTTTCCACCCATGATTTTCTATAATCATTC
Source organism: Epargyreus clarus (assembly GCF_041222505.1). Classification (NCBI taxonomy): domain Eukaryota; kingdom Metazoa; phylum Arthropoda; class Insecta; order Lepidoptera; family Hesperiidae; genus Epargyreus; species Epargyreus clarus. The sequence goes on along the minus strand of NW_027332227.1, from coordinate 13,850,118 downwards.
CTAAATAAGAATAAAATAAGAATATTGATGTTCTACGTGAGGTTAGCTTAAGTCACACACGAAAACTACATATGTTTGAAGGTGTTATTAAAGCTTATCTGCCTTTTTACATTATCCAAGCTACAAATCAGTGACCTTATACCACTGCTGTTATGACTAACACTAGGTGTGGTGATAAAGACTGACAGCAATGACAAACTGCTAACAATTCCAGCACCTGAATTTTCTCTATAACGAACCTCCACTTTTAATTAGCAAATAAACTTTCCTTCAAAAAGTACAAATATTCCAACTTCAATGAAATTTATACGACGTATTTTAGACTGGTAATTTATGTTCAAAATAATTGCTTTGTTGCAATAGTTGCAATATATCATTGCCGATTCAGTCGCAATTACAAGACATAAAGCGAACTAGAAACAGTGAATCTACAAACAATAGCGTATCATAATTAACTGGGGCTTCTATTAGTTCTGTGCTTGAATTATTGTATTAGTTCTCTGACACGATACCTACATTGTTTTGATTTATCGGCGCCTGGTAATTTGCTAGCGATCTGATATCTCCTAACTGGGTATATAACTCGTTAGGGTAACTAAGAAATGTTGATTAATTTGGAGTGGTATTGAACTGAGGTAATATGGAATTAATATAGTGGTATCTTTGAAAATATTTTGAAGTAATTACTACCAAAATGTTACGAAGCATAGGTCGAATAGTATAATTGAGAGTGTTAGAACTCTTTGTGGCTCAGCTCTGGCCGTCTACCACTACCACACTTCTTTGCCTAATAATATGTGGAAGGGAAAGCCTACCTACTTTTCTGAGGCATTCCAACTTAGTCCTCAGGGGTAGGGACGTTTCTCTGACCGATTCTAGATGGAACTGTAATCTTATTGGGGTTGATTAGAGATGCCCACGAGAGGTAGTAGCTACCATGAGGAGGACTGCATGCCCGTTTGCTATTTTAAGAAAACCTTTTTTTTTGTTTACGAGGGGGAAGCCTTCAAAAGGTGCCCGGTGTCGGGGAGCGACGCAGAGGTATGTGGGATTCTTATCGCACTAAAACCCCCCCGGTGGTCGTCCTCGGCGCTGTGTAGAGGGCTCTGGGATCTCTAAAGGAATGCAACCGGAGTCCTATTAGCGCGTTGCCCCGTCGGGCTGCGCCCAGGTGAGCTTGACGCTCGCCCCACCGTCTGGTGCTTACGTTGGTATGCGACCACACATACCGCCGTCCTTCCCGTCGCTTACCGGGCGGTTCGAGCTCCCACTCTTGCCGCCCGCGAGCCGCCCCGGAAGCCCCCTTTAGTCGCCTCTTACGATAGGCAGGGGATACCGTAGCCCTATTCTGGTTCCGAAACTACAGGGACAATTATAAGACAACCTAAGCGCGGTAATTACGGCAAAATTAATTTTATAAAAGAGGACGTATGAGAGCTAATAGTTTTACATAATAAATGATTTAAAAGCCTAACAATTAGGGCGTTACATTGCTTCTAACAATTGAAACTGAAATATTTAACCAATTATTAATTTGAGCGTAACACAAACATAACGTTAATCATTAATCATTGCTCGCAATGTGTTAATTAATTCACTTTGTATTCCATTTCAAATTAATTGTATTGCGTGACAGTTTAACGATATTTAAATAAGTGTTCTTTCATTAAAGTATCATTTGTGGAAGCGACGTTATGTTTATTTAAGGGTTGAAATACACGTTCCATTTTATACTTACAACTTCAGACTAGGATATTTTACTTTTGTGTGTATAAGGAGGATACAGAAGAGGAAAGATAGATACACAAACGCCCAGACCTAAAACAAAGGTATGAATGGTGAATGCCTGATTGGGAATTGAACCCGTAATACTTCGTGCATCGTAGCAGTATGTTTATGTCTTACTTACAGACTAACGTCCCTTATAATCAAACAACCTACTGTTTTTCCGACCTAAGATCAGAAATTTGTCAATTTGCGTAGAAATATTTTTTAGTAGACAAAACATTAGATAGACTAATTATTAATAACAGGGGTTAAATCGCTTAGTTAAGGGTGAATGATCGTTAATCCTACAAGTCAAAGCCTAGACGATGAACTAATATTATCTGAGGCAAAACAAAAACAAAACTAAACATAAACCGAGACAGTATCTAAGCACCAAGTTAGCAAAAATATTATTGTTTATGGTATTATAGTAGTAGACGTATGGTATTACAGTAGACTTAAAGGTGGTAGAATCTTTGAGGTTCGACTACAGCGGTACAGCCGCCACACCTATTTCTGTTTAACAACAGCAGTGTTAAGCGCTGCTCTGTTACGGTTTGAAGGGTAAGGTTATAGAAATACTGTTCCGAGGCGTCCAGCTTAGTCCTCAGAAGTAACGACACATCTTTGGCCGAACTCAGATAGGATTATCGAATCTTATCTGGATTATAGATGTCCATGGGTGGCAGTAGCCACTTATCATCAGGTGGACTGCATGCTCGTCTGTTACTCCTATATTATTAAAAAATCAATGTGTGCATTTCAAAATAAGCTGCCATATTATTTCGTTTGAATTGTGTGCCTGTCTATCACAGATGTGTTAAGCAGTCAAGCTGTGTGTCAAATCCACATCAAAATCATAATTAGCGAAGCACATCGTCTGCAGCTTTTACATAACACATAAAATAAATCAATCAAGATCAACTTAATCCCTTTCTTCGAGCGGTCACCATACCGGTCTGACGCGCAGTGGGTCCCGGGTTCGATTCCCGGCCAGACAGTTATCTTAATGAAGATTTTAGGTGTCTGTTTCTGGGTCTGGGTGTTTGTGTATTTGTCTATATGTGTTTCCATGGCACCCACGATACAGGGAATCCTAATGTGGGGCTGTGAGTGTAGAAATCGTTTATTTATTATTCGTTTGTTCGTTTATTTCTTATAGCGGATAGCGTGGTGTGGCGACTTCCCGCTGCTCAAGAGATGGCGTCACGAGCATTCTGAATCACGCTGTCGAACGTCTTATACATACTTATACATATACAAGCTCCAAAGTGAGACTATTGGAGCACGGTCGCTCCCCGGGCATGATTACCTAGCTCGGTGGGAGGTCTTCCGTTGCCAAAGTGTTATTTCATAAGATCCAGTAAATAACATATTATTTAAATAAAAAATATAAACACAAACAACCATCAAACTATATTTTCATTCATTACAAACGTGGCAAGTCCTAATTCCATATGCATAAGGACAAAAGAATAAGCTCGTAATATTGTCTGTCAGAACGTTTCAAGTAAATACATTCCGCGGCAGGCAACCTAGACGTCTAAATTCGTAGACTGCGAACGGTGTTAATTTCGTTGCTGTCATTCAAGAACGAGGCAGGGAAAATTGTTCAGCTTACTTTGTTAGTAATATTTTGCAATTTTTTAAAGCATTCGTGGTTTAACTGTGGCCGTAACTTAAGTATACTTATTATTGCTATTTGCCGTCGTAACTGTAGACACGCCAGTGTCTATAGTTACGAGGCTACTGAAGTCTGGTGTGAAGAGTGTGCTCTTTTACGTATTCGAGACATTCTGATTTAGTCCTAAAGGATAACAGTAGAATCTGTGGGCAATCTCAAATATAACTCCTATCCTATCTGAGATTGATTACAGATGTCCGTGGTCTACGTTAACTGCTCACCTGGTGTTGTCTCCGGAGTTAAATAAATACTAACTTTTGTGGCTGAATAGCCGTTTTGGAACAGATTTCTAGAACTATTTGGAATTAATTACTGGTGTCTATGAGCGGAAAATAATTAGGAGATATTGCATCGATATAATTGCATCGAGAATAAAAATGATCACTGCTACAAAAACGCGAAAGTTTACCTTTAAAATAATCTACAGATTTCTGCTAAGCTTTTAGAATTTAAATCCTCCGCATCTAATTTTTCCATCGCTCATTTGCAACCTACAGATTAAAACCTAACATTATCGGCGCTCGAATAAATCAAGTTAATCTCGTTCCGTGCGTGTAAGAGGAGTTTCAAAGAGATCTCCAAGTGTTTAATGTCGCCTTTGATAACGGGATTACTGAGCAGTTAGTAAAAGAATTTATCAGGCGACGTGCCAGGCATTTGATCGCCTTTGATGGAAAGATATTTTGTAAATGCTTTTTAATCTATTAAGATGGCTTTGTAAATTAAAACTAAAGTAGATACTAAATAAATTTATGTTTCTACCTGACTGGGGACGTTAATGTTTTTCGAGCGTATGTATGTACGAGTATGTCTCATTCTTTGGCCCGCATTGAAGCCCAAATGGCTTACGCTGTTTGTCCACCGCCACCGTCACCGAGCCGATACCGATAAATATTGACGGCGCCGAAGTAGCGTACATACATTTACTATAGCTGCTTGTCCACCGCACTTCCGTCACCCGAGCACCGTCATCCCGGCCGCCGATATTTCGAGTAGATCGGCGTGATCGCTAGATCGGCACCGAGATTTTTGTCGGGCCGATGTCTCGACAATATAAAACACATTGAAACTTGTCCATACACTGCCGTTACACGCGTGACAGCTTGAACAAAGCTTTCGTTTCGGTGATGGTGCGGTGGACAAACGACTTTACGGATTTTAACATAATATGACGTGACATTGGATTCGTCTAAATTATTAGGAGTGACATAGGCTATATTTTTACGATTCTTTATTTTTATAAAAGTTTTCTAGTTGTGGGATCAGTTCACCGAGTAAGAGAATTTAAGGTTTAAATGAATACTAAGTCCGACACTAAATAGATTTAAAGGTCTTTGAATGATATCGTATTTTTTTATTATACGCCTTTATTTAACTTGCTTTGTTAATTAGTTTGTGTATGAGGGTAAAATCTTGCGTATTTTTCCCATATTTTCCGGTATCCCATTAAACTGTAACATATCGTTACATCAACAACAACAAAACAAATACCAATAAACAATAATTTGAAGGTGGTAGAACCCTTTGTGGTTCGACTCCGGCGGCACCACCGCCACACCTATTTCTACCTAATAAGAGCAGTGTTAGGCGCTGCTGTGTTCCGGTTTGAAGGGTGTGGTAAGGGAGATAGACTTTTCCGAGGCGTTCCAGCTTAGTCCTCAGGGGTAGCGGCGCATCTGTGGCCGACCTCAGGTAGGAATATCTAATCCTATCTGGGGTTGATTACAGATGTCCATGGGCGGCAGTAGCCACTTACCATCAGGTGGACTGCATGCTCGTCTGCTACTCTTATATTATGAAAAAAAAAAAAAACAATAATACCCCGATTTAAATATTTCGAAGTTTTTGCGTGAAAATTCAAACTATGTACGAGTAGGTACGCGAGTTGGAGCTCGTATTAAACACTTTTCAATCTCAAATATGAAAACCAATGGCAAAACGTGACTCCGACTGCAAAATGCAAAAACGATTCGTCTCGTTTCAAAACCTCACTCGCAATCAATTCTAGTGTTCGTACAGTTTTTATTTATGATTGAAGCTACACTTGTGATGTTTACTACGAAAAGTTTGAAGTTTTCCGGTATATTTTCGAATCAGTATTTTTTCTGTCTATTGTAGGTAAATTGTGGTTTACATTTTTGTGTTTTGAAAAGTGATGAAAATTCCTTAAATTTTTTCGTATTCCTTCAATTTGTTCCTAACTGTGGATGCCGTATGTTTGAAAAATGTCATCAATATTACATATAATATTCGGCTACAGATACAAATTAATTACCATTTGTTTAAACGGCGAAGAAAAATCTTTAAAAAAAGTTCTCAAAGGTATGTGAAGTCTCCCAATACGCACTGGGCCAGCACGGTGGACTATGACATAATCGTTTTCATTTTGAGAGGAAACCCATGCCCAGCAGTGAACCAATACAGCTTTATATAGCTCGAAGATCAGATAAAACGTTTTAAACAATATAACACTATTACAAATAACTATTGTAGTATTTAATCGAAAAAGTATTTTATTGGCTTGTTTTCAAGACAGACAAAGTAACCACAAATTTTTATTACCTCCCTCAAAAGATCTACAGTAACGAAAGTTATTCTTGTACGTAATGGTGTTGTTTATTGTAGAAATGGATAGACGAGTCCCATTAGGTTTGTTTTGGTACTCGTTAGATATTCAGAAATAAATGGTTTGACAACAGTGTATACCAAGTAATATTACTAGCCCATTATTTTTGTACTACTAGGCGCGTATCTCTCTACAGACATCATAAAGATTAGGCCATAGTACATTAACAAATAGTGAATCCGATATTATATTACCCTTGAGAACGAACTATATAAAAATTTGAAACTTAATAGAAAACTGTATAGTTCGATCACGAAGGTATTTATATTTCTAACAGGAAGTCGTTTTTTTAAGTTGTAAAGGTATAAATGCGGGCTCACTTACATATGATGTGACTAGTGACTATCTTAGACTTCAGGAATGACCTCCACTGATGTTTTATCAGTGACCATTTATCATTCCTTCATCGCACCACTCGCCGAAGGATGAAGTTCCATCCACATCAACTGGACCCGTGGCGGTCCTCCACGGTTCGGTTTAATCGTTCATTTTTGCCGCGTACGTGCAAAATGTGGAATGAACTTCCTCCTGAGGTATTCCCTCAGGACTATGACATGGGGCTCTTCAAGAGGGGTGTAAAAAGAGCTCTCCTTCAAAGCCGGCGATGCATTGGCGACTCCTCTGGTGTTGCAAATATCCATAGGCGACGGTGACTGCTTTCCATCAGGTAGCCCGTCTGCCTTATCGTTAGGTTACATATATAAAAAAAAAAAAACATCTGATGGACTGCATGTTTATTCGCTAATTTAATCTCGTTAAATATCACAGGTATATGAGGAGCATAGATGTTTTCAACGACGACAAGTGGTAAATAAATTTAATACTTATGTCTAAAAAAATCATACCTAGTTTTTATCCCCAGATACTTCTAATTTTATAATTTGCTATAAATCTATCATAAGAGTGTTTACCAATTTTAGAAAACTTTCTAGATGGCAAAGTTTAAAAGATAATCGGCATTTATATATCTTTCAATCTATCAAAAGCTTAATAATGAAGATAGAACAAAAAAATGAGAACATATTATCTCACTATAGTAAAATATTACTAAGTATTTGTATTTCTGGGACATTTAATTTCATCCGTATAAATGACGATTCAACAGTTCATTACTTTGATCAACTAGTATATTTCAATTCCAGAATTAGCCAAGATCGAACCAAGTTTAACTAGACGCTGGGAGTCAGTTTACAAGACTCCCTTAAGATCGTAAAATCAACAACTGTGTTTGCTTCTGTCGTTGATAGGTAAACTGTCTGAAAACAGTCATGTAGATCAGTTCAGTATGTTCTGGGAGCTGATTTTCTATTCCCTTTCTTTATGATAGCGTGTTCTGTAAATATACTTGAATGTTAATTCAGTTAATTTCAACCGTGTGTGGGATTTGAATCTGGTGACGTCACCGTCTGCTGCTAGACTCAAGCTTTCTAAAATCATGGACGTAAGTTTATCTAGAGATAGATATACCTTTAGAATACGGAATTTTTTTCAGAGAAATGGGAGGACCTCTTTTAATAGATTTTTGACTGATTTTTGTACAGCTGGGGTATTTTTCTTATTATACGAAGAAATTATTTTTATCTAATAACAGTAGTTTTAAGCGCTAGTATGCTCTTTGATGCCTGCTATGAGGTTGAGACAATTACAAGAGGCGTTGCTACTTAATCCTTAGATTTCATGTAAAACTTCGATCCTATGTGAGGTTGATTAGAAATATACATGGTTAGCAATGATCACTTGCGATAAAGTATGCCAGTAAGCATGCTTCTTTGCTAATTCTTTATTGTAAAAAAACCTTGTATTTATAACTATTTTGTTAGGTATCGATTTGATAAATGAAGAACGGCTAACATTAAACCAAAATCAAGATACGAAAATAGCATTAAATTTCCGAAAGTTACAAAGATGAAGTAATTGGTTTAAATCGAGGATAGTTGCTTCATGAAATACTTGTGGAATTGTTAAATCTGCGAACGTTCTTAAGGCCCCCATTTTGAAAACTTCATTAACATAATAACTCTCGTTTGGCGGCTCTCTGGGCGTTTCTTTGGCATTTAAGGAATTGAAATATTCTTTTGTTTTGACTTTTTACACGATTGCTTCCGAAGATGTGTGTAATATTATTTATGTATTTCGGAGTAAATTTTTATAAGGTATGAAATGAGCTTGCAGTCCACCTGGTGATAAGTGATCATTGCCGCCCAGGGACACTTGTTAATAATTCTATGTAGAACAAAGGTTCTATACGAAGCATATGCGTTGCCACAGAACTAGGCTGGTCGCTTCATATTATATAAGTGATCCACACACGCGTTTTTTACTATATTTTTTTACACTATAAAACTATGAGACTTTACGCCAATATATATTTTTAATCTAAAATACTAGCATAAATTATATTATTGTTTGACGTTTCGTCAAGGATGCAATTTCCAACTTTTAACTTAAAGAGTAAAGAAGTATTAACAGACTGCTTACGATACGTTTAATACTAAGGTAAGTACTTAGAAAGTTAATGGATCATTTAGTAGCTACCGGAGAAGTTAAAGTATATAAATGTATGCTACTCCCTGCGGAAAATCATTTTTTTGCCTCATATAGGTTTCGCTTCCACACTCACACACTTTAAACCAGAAATTGTTATCAGGAAGAAACAAGTGAAGCGTTCTACTATTCTACAGTATAACAAAAGTCTAGGAAAAGAAAAGTTTTTCTACAAATAACTCTAGGACCAAATTTACAACTAGAATGTGGTATGCGTGACAATTCCACTTCAACCTAGCTTCCATTATAATCGCGGCATGTCACGACATCGGACCAAGATGTCTTTGCTCAAATTCATACCCGGCTGTCGCAAGCCCTAAATTCTTAGAGAGAGACTTAAGTAGGCATGACACGCATAGGATAACTCTTAACCTTGAAAATATAGAGAACTTTTACGAAATAGAAGTAGCGAAGTAGTGCGTAGTCCATTTGATACTAATTAGTTACAGCTACGCTACTGTACTTACACTGATATTATAATAATGTTGATAAAAAAATCTCAAAGGTGTTTGGTCTGAAGTTTATCAACACGCACACAGCGCAGTGACCTAAGGCATAAACTATTGTCACTCTGAGAGGAGACACGTGACCAACCGTGGAACAGCAATGGATTCAGTACAACGTAACCAACCAAAAGCGCACTTGAAAACAGTCGTAAGCGTGGTAAGAGTAGCTAATTCTGTTACAATCTACAAGTAGTTCCTCTTTAGTATATATGGGCAGCATCCAAACTATTTCAAAACCTATTACCGTCTGAACGGACGCGATAGATCAACGACTGGTCCCATATCGCCTATATTAACTGAAATATTCCTGAAGGAGAATACGATAGTTTAGGAATTTAGGTAAATTAGGCTCGTGGAGCAACTGTGTATAATTAGATCATGGTCAAGATTTCAAGTTTAAATAAATGAAAATTCGTGCTGTTTCAAATTAAAACACTTCTCTTCAATTCACAGATTGATCAAAGGTAGGAATAATATAAAATAACAAAAACTTGAAAATCATTTTTAAACACACAATGATCACTGGAATTCACTGAATTTAAAAAATATACAAAAACGCGGTAAGTATTTTTTGAGGCACAATTATAATAATGTGTTAGGAACGTCAACAGAAGATGGAAAATTTAATTGCAAAATGAGGGTATTCACTAAAAAGGGACGTATAAAAGGGCACTGTAGATCGCCTTCTGGGCACTCTGCGTTTGAACGCCAGACCGAGCAGCCCCGCCTGCTCGCGCTCTAAGTGTTCGCTAACCCAGATTTTTTGTCTGGCCTTTCGGCCGGTTCTCGACTACTCGATTTTTATCGGTAGCGGTCCGTGCTTTGTTTATTGCCAATTTATTGGGAATAAACAAAACTCACGTCCCGACGCGTTTGAGTTGGTGGATACCTAACGGTGCCAACGAAACCAGCTAGCGTTGACCCGGTGCGCTTCTCAGACCTCTCGGTCTGAGAGAAACCGGCAGACCCGATCCCACTGCACTTGGGCTATCCCAAGGGTGACGGTAGCAGTTACTTTCCCTTAGGGGTAATTGCATTTCCCTCCCCCTCCCCGTTAGCTCCCTGCCTCGGCAGGGAGGCATCCCTGGTTACCATGGCCTACATGGTAACGGATAGGCTTTTCGAGGCTCTGTCCTCCCTCTTGAGCAAGGAGCTCAACCGCCCCATTGACGCTGTCAAACTCCGCTCCCTTTGCGAGCCCTTAAAGTCCGTAACGGATCCCCTGTCCGTTACAGATTCACCCGCATCCCCTGATGCCACCCCGAGACACGAGATGGACTTTGACGCCATCTCGCTAAAACGCCCCGCCTCCTCCGACGAATCATCGGAGAACACCCTCATCACCGCCCCCTCCTCCGACGACGACCAGGGTTTCACCCCTGTCAAGTCGAAGAAGACCAAGAAACGACCGGTCAAACGCGTCGCTAAGGCGACAAGTGAGACTTCTTCCGAGGCCTCTATCGAAGCCACCCCAGCCCCAGCGGCCCCCGCTCTGGCCCCCGTGCCAAAAGCCTCCACTCTGGCCCCCGTGCCAAAAACCTCCACCGAGCCCCAGAGCTCAACCCCCGCGGCTAAGCCCGCCAAGCCAGCCACGAGCTGCGAACCGGCACTTGCCAAGTGCAAACCGCCCCCACACATTTTCTTCAGAGATAAGTCGAAATGGTCCGACTTCTCTAAAACCCTAGTGGAAAAACAGATCCACTACACCAAGGCACGTAACCTTCGCGACTCTATTCGCGTTTCATGCCCCACCACCGAGGACTTCAGGAGCCTCATTAGGCTCCTAACTCACCTTCAACTCCCGTACCACACGTACGCTTTAGAAGAGGACCGCAAAATCAAAGCGGTCCTTAGGGGTCTCCCCTACGAGCTTCCCACCGACGAAATCCTAACGGATCTAGTCAACCAAGGGTTCCCCGTGGAAGGTGTACACAAGTTGTACAACCGCAACGGGGTCAAATACCCTCTAGCCCTGGCCATTCTAGCCAAGACCCCGTCCTCCAAGGACATTTTCAAGGAGAAGGAGCTCACAATCTGTGGCCTTTCTGAGATCAAGGTGGAACCACCTAACAAGCGTGGCTACCCTGCCCAGTGCCACCGCTGCCAGCTTTACGGCCATGCAGCGGCGAACTGCACTGCCCCCCCAAGGTGCGTCAAGTGCCTAGAACCCCACGCCACACGTTAGTGCAAGAGGACTCGTGAAGACGAGTCCCCTCCTGCCTGCGTGCTATGCACCACTTCAGGGCACCCGGCTAACTACCGTGGCTGCCCTAAAGCCCCCCGTCCCGCTCAAAAGAAGGTTGCTAAAAAGCAGCCCTCGAAAGCAGGCCCACCTCCGGTCAATTCGACCAATTTCCCGCGGCTAGGGGCCTCCAAAACCCCAACCGCTCCCATGAGTTGGAGGAAAGTCGCACCCGCGACCGCCCCACCAACCCCGGCCCCTAAGGCCACTCCCACTCCCCGTCCCACCCAAGACGCATCGGTAAGGGAACATATCATGTTCCTTAAGGACTGCGTTAAGGGCGTGAACCTCGACGAGATCATACTCGTCTCGCAAAAGATGCGTAACGCCAGCCAGGCGGAGCGCATCGCAATCTACTCTGAACACCTAGCGTTGTTCAAGTCCATTCAATGAGTAACGTCCATACTCAACCCCTTCATCCCGGTCGTCAAAAACCTAAAGGCGTCTCGCTTATCTCCTTCAATGCACGAGGTCTTAAGCCTTGCATTCCCGAACTCAAAGAGTTCGTCCGCAACAGGGATATCGACCTGTTGCTTGTTCAGGAATCTTTCCTCAAGCCCTCCCTTAAAGGCGTAAGTCTCCCCTCTTACGCGCTTGTACGTAATGACAGAGCCGACGACCGTCGTGGCGGAGGCACTGCCATCTACTACAAGAGATCCTTCCATTGCACCCCTCTGGAAACACCCAAGCTCACCAATATGGAAGCCACCATATGCAAATTAGGCATGACAGGACACCCGTCCCTGATCATAGCCTCAATTTACCTCCTCGCCAACAAAGCCCCTCTCCAAAGCGACTTGGAGGCCCTCCTCTCGCTCGGAGACTCTGTCGTACTATTTGGAGATTTCAATTGCAAACATACCGTTTGGAACAGTCGTCTGACTAACACCAACGGTAAGAAACTCTTAACCATTTCCCGCGCACTGGACTTTGATATCTTCTCTCCAACAGCGCCAACCCACTACCCCGATCGGGAAGACCAAGAACCCGACGTGCTGGATTTCGCCCTCCTTAAAGGCGTCGCGCTCAATACAAGAGCGATCGAAACATTGGACGATCTGGGCTCAGACCATCGTCCAGTCTCTCTACAGTTAGGTCCCTATGATCCAACTCCCCATACCTCCTCGAAAACCTTCACTAATTGGGAAGGGTACGAGAAATCTCTCACCTCGGCCATAGAGGCCCCCGATTCACCGTATACTATTCCCCCAGACTACCTTGTTAGCCCGGAGAAAATAGACAGTACGGTGAACTCACTCACCCAGCTAGTTCAGACTTCGCTTCATGACAACGCGAAGGTGGTAGAGGTCCCGAACCGCAAACTACCTCGCGAGGTCAGGAAGCTAATCCAAACTAAAAACGCAGCCCTCAGATGGGCCGCCAAGTATCCCACCCCTGTCCTTAGGAGGCGCGCTAACGCCCTCCAAAGGAAAGTCAGATCCCGGCTAGCCGAATTGAGGGACTCCAACTGGAACTCTCTCATGGAGGATATCCAACCTTCTCATAAGGCATTCTACAAAATCGCTAGACGATTTCGTACCGAAGCCTTCTCAAGCACTCCCCCTCTCACGCGTCCCGACGGCAGCATAGCCTTCGAAGACGCTGAGAAGGCCGAATGCTTCGCAGATAGCATCGCTGCGCAGTGCTCCCCCAGCACTCAACCGTGCGACCCTATCCACATTCACAAGGTGGAGGAGGAGGTCCTTAAAAAGATCTCTCTCCCTGTCACCTCTGCTCCCATTAAAATCACTACAGACGAGGTCCGGACCGTCATCCGCGGTTTGAAACCTCGTAAAGCCCCAGGTCCGGATGGTATCTCCAACCTGGCGCTCAAACACTTCCCCGAGCAGGCACTGACCCTTCTGGTCATTATCTTCAATGCCTGCCTCGATCTCAGCTTCTTTCCAACAGCCTGGAAGACAGCAACAGTTATCGGTATTCCCAAGCCTGGGAAACCGAAACATATTCCCTCCAACCACCGCCCCATTAGCCTCCTCAATGCAATGGGCAAGGTTTTCGAACGGGTGATCCTCGTTCACATAAGAGGGCACCTCTTCCCAATAGATGCTCCCCCACTCATCATACCTCACCAATTTGGCTTTCGCCTCCAGCACTCGTGCCCCCAACAAGTCCACCGCATTGTCGAGTACATCACAAGCGGGTTTTATCCAAGACGTAACAAGACACTAGCAGTCTTCTTCGACGTCGCCAAGGCTTTTGACAAAGTCTGGCATGGAGGACTGGTATACAAGCTATACCATTCTGGTCTTCCTGATCGCCTAGTCCGCATCGTGGCTTCCTACCTTCAGGACAGAACCTTCTGCTACAGGCACGAAGGTATCCTCTCTCCCCCACGCCCCGTAACAGCCGGAGTCCCTCAAGGCTCAGTGCTCGCTCCTACATTATTCATATCGTACTCCAACGATATTCCTATCCCCAAAAATGGGGTGCAGCTCTCACTCTTCGCCGATGACACCGCCCTTTACATCCAAGGGCAAAAGGAGTCATCTGTCCTCGCCAAACTCCAACGCTCGGTCAACGAGTTAGGAGATTGGTTTAGGAAATGGTGCATCGAAGTCAATGCGGAGAAAAGCTCCGCAATGCGCTTCGACCACAAACGCAGGCGCTTAAACAACCTGCCCTCCGTCAAATTACTTGGGGCCCCCATTCCATGGAGGCCCACAGTAAAATACCTAGGAGTTACCCTTGACCCGGGCCTCACCTTTAGACCCCACGTCTCTAAGGTCACCCATACCGCCCGCTCTTACATGAGCCGCCTCAACGCCATGATTGGCAGACACAGCAAGTTGTCAGCCAGGAATAAGCGAACGCTGTATAAGGTTTGCATTCGACCGGTGTTAACATACGCCTCTCCAGTCTTCGCTCACGCGAATCCCACCATCCTAGACAAACTCCAGGTCATACAAAATCTCTTTTGTCGTCGGGCACTTAATGCCCCCTGGTATGTCAGAAACGCTGACCTCCACCGCGACCTGGAGCTCGCTCCAATACAACAAGTCCTCAGACAATTCTCTGAAGCGTTCTTCGACCGCTCAGAAAACCATTCCAACCCCTTAATCAAGGGTGCAGCGGACTATGCTGCCCCTCTTCCTACCCGTTACAATTGCCGTCGGCCAAGAAATATCTTGACCGACGCTCCTAACAAACTCTCCACCGATGTGGAGAATCTTCTGGCCGCCCACAGGGGCGTACAACTCTCCATAGAGAATCGTCTTCCCGACGATTCTAATCTTATTCATGATACGTTGACACCTTCAGTGTCATCTATCCAGCGGTAGCTCTCTAGGGAGCGCCGCTAGCGCCTCTCGATCCGCAACGAGAGGTCGCTATCCGATGTCGGCTGTACGGTCCCCTTGGACGAATGCCTTAAAGGAGTTTTTAGTGGGATGGTCCTCCCTTCAGGAGGACCTTTCATTCAGCCCCACACGACGCAGGCACCGGCCGTCGCGGCCTGTAAGTGCTTGGACGCATTTTTTGCTCCTCCCTCTCCGTAGAGGGTCAGCCCTTTTTCCACCTACATCTGGGCGCCAAAAAAAAAAAAAAACGCCTTCTGGGCAGTTATTTTCCGACTATTGTAAAGAACGTTACTCTGGCACTTTTCTTGTCGAATCTATAATTTGTATGCTTAATTGTTATTTTGTTAACTTTGTAAAGTAAAATTGTGAAGTAAAATGTTCTCGGTTTATAAACGTTGTTTGTTTTTAAAAATCCTGACAAGTATTTCTAATTTATTTATTTATTTATTTATTATTATTATGTTACACCAACAAAGTATACACCAACAATCGCTACCACACAAGTTACAAGTGCTACCTCAATCACACAAGCTACAAGTGCTACCTCAATTATAGGTGCAAACTACAATGCAAATAATAGAATAACATAAAATAGTATACAAATTAAATGGAAAGAATTGAATAAAACTGTAAATATAAATTAATGAAATAATTGTAAAATGTTAACACTTACATTTCTCATAACAATTATAAATTACATGTTGATTATTATTATAAATATACATTGATGAAAAAAAAATTGCATTATTACATCAAAAAAATAAATAAATAAACAATCATAAAAGTAATTAAAAATTTAGAAATTTATTTCAAAATGTTAATTAGGTTATGCTTAAAATTGTACATGCTATTTGAGAAAATATCTATGCTGTTCTGAGGGTGTGACTGTTCTTTACCATGTACACTGCATGGAGAAATGTCTGCATTGCGGTGATGAATGACATTATAGCTTCTTACTGATCTATTTAAAGGAGAGTTATGCCCTAAATTAGATTTGGCCGATTTAGTTACAAAAGGAGTGTACTTCATATGTCTAGGCAATACTCTATAATAAATGTTTATTTATCATCATCACATAGAACTGCGATTACCGATACTACGACTAATCTTCCCGTCAACATAATGTAATTTTTCTTGCAAGTTTGCATTTTATGGGACATACAAGATTAAAATATCTGATATTCCTGCTTGATCCATTTGTAAATTATGAAGAACACACATTTTTTAACACCTCATGGGGAAATACCACTACATTAGGCTAATAATAGATTTCCTTACAGTCCTTAAAGGTACTCGTATGTGAAATTGACCTCCGAACTTATTCAGCTTAGTGGTCCATGACCTACAGTTTCATCATCTTGGAGGGACCTGTGCTTATCACTTAGTAATGTCCTCGTTCTCCACTCCACTGTCCTCGTTCTGAACCTAGAAGCAAGTTGTTAAAGGCTCTGTAAAGCACTTTATACGTCTAGTCTTAGACAAATGACTATATTTATCCTCCAATAAATAGCGCAGACGGAGTAAAGTAACGAACAATGGACGCATAACGTTTATGTTTGGGAAATTTAAAATTATAGATATTAGATGCGGGAAACACAATTTGCCAAGATTAAATTCTAAATTTACTTTAACAAATCCCAAATCAGATTATATAATATCTCTAACAATTCATATGAATATATAATATTGTATTATTTTTACAATAATAGTGGCCCATCACTTTTGATAAAGAAAGATTGAAATTAACACAATTTCGAGATAATTTTCTATCGAAAACCCAAATACCGATTTTTATACAGTTTACATCAAAACTTGACGAATTTCATACAAGCTTACAACCCTTATTTAACCCACATAAGGGTTGATTTTCCAAAAATAGTAGAATTAAAGTTCCACTATATCTAACTAGTAAGGCAATGACTAACTTTCGTAGTGCTGGCTTTCAAATTTGCAAATTTTAAAATAAGCTGTCAACCCCTATTTTACCAACTTAAGAGTTGATTTTCCAAAAATGATGAAATAGGTGTTTAATTATTTTCTATCGAAAACCCAAATACCGATTTTCTTACAGTTTACATCAAAACTGACGGACTTTCATACTAACTTTCAACCCCCATAACGGTAGAATATAAAAAAAATCCGTTCTTAGTGCGCATCTACAATATAAAATGAAGCTATATTTCAAACTTCATGATTGTAGCTTCAGTAGTTTCGGCAAAGCCTTGATTAATACGTTTTGAACGTGAGTATCTTTTCACTTTTATGTATGTACTAGCAGAACCCGCGGCTTCGCCCGCGTAAAAAAATATGATATGACATACAAATAACTGTAATCGTAAATTTGTACCTTTAACAATTTTAACGATAAAGTAGCATTAATATTTAATTAATAAAAGCTTTTTTTTTCGTAACTTTGTACCTAAATTGGTCAAACTTTCTTCAGAAACATACACTAAAACTCTAATTAGTGGACTGTAATGAAACTTTTTTCAAATATAAGTTTCATGTAGGATACAATAATTATTATTTATACTATTCTATAGGAACCGTCCATGTTATATGGGGCCTTACATATAGTGGTTCTTTCCAGGGTCTCTGGCTGGGCGGTTAGAGCTCCCATTCTTGCCACCCGCAACTCCAGAAGTCGACCTTTAGTCTCGTACGACAGGCAGGGGAAACTATAGCCCTGTTCTAGCCCAAAATTTTAATCCAAGGTCTATGTGTCTACCACATCACCATCACTAATCCACGCATAACCACAACCATACCCCACGGCAGGACAAAATGTTGGCACGCAGTGTGTCCAAAGTAGTTGCGATGTACCTAATCAGTATACCAAAATGTAGGCCAATTTGAATAAACTTACGCATTATCATATATGAAATTTGCACCCGTCCACGTTGTCGTGTATTTGTCTGAATAGACGTTATCTGAAATTTTACGTTTCTAACTTCGAACCTAAAAGATTCCCGTATACATAAATATAACACTTCTTTTACCTCCTTAATAGAATTTCAAAATTATTCCTATGTACATACATATGCATCAATAAATACTTTATCAGCAAATTTCTGAAAGCTAATATTCAACACCAGCGGTCGGCAACCTAACACCCACGGGTGGTGTGTGGCCCGCGACTTTCTCTTGTGGCCTGCGGATCGGCGCGTTACTAATAATTGGCCAAGTGCAAGTCAAACCCGCACCTGGAGGGTTCCGTACAACCAATTTTTTTTTAAATCTAGTATTTAATATTGCAGCAGCCATTAAAGTACACACACATTGTGAAAATTTGAACTGCCTACATCTAACGGTTCAAAAGTTAGTTGGAAAAATATCGAATAGCAGTTTGTTGTATGGGGACCCCGTTTTGTTTTAGACTTTTTTTAAATTTTTAGTATTTGTTGTTATAGCGGCCACCGTTATGCATCCTCTGTAAGAATTTCAAATGTCTATCTATTACGGTTCCAGAGATAGAGCCCTGTGACACACGGACAGACGGACAGACAGCGAAGTCTTAGTAATAGAGTTCCGTCTTTATCCTTTCGGTACGGAACCCTAAAAAACCGCTGTTCTACACTTCAGCACGCGCAATAGATTCCCATGTTAAAAATATATGTTACGACGGCCTGTGGAATTTCGTCCTACACTAAACTTCTCTGCACTCTGTTCTTTTTCCAGACACGCCAAAGGAAGTTCCTTCCTAATAACAGTTTTTAAAGAAACTTTCTTTACTTATAGTACCCTAATGGGGTTGATTGTTGAGTGTTAAAAATGCTAAAACAGATGTGTAAACAGAAAGGCATAATGCATATACCCTTTTATAGCCGTATTAAGGGTTGATCTAAAAATAACAGTGACTCAGATGCTTCATTGAGTCCAATGATAATTTTTCATAGTTGTTGCTTCCAAATTAACGGATTATAAAATAAAGTTCCAACCCCTATTTAAGGACGTTAAGGGTTGATTTTCAAAAAATGGAAAAATAAGTGATATATTATTTACAACCAGAAAGCAAAATACCAATTTACATAGACTTTTTTCTTCAATACCTGCGGACCTCTAAACGAAGTTTCTACCCCTATTATACCCTCTTAAGGGTAGATTTTCCATATATGGTGTAAAAAAGTTCTATCATTCCCAACCAGAAAGCCAATTACCATTTTTTACAGTCCTTGCTTCCAAATTAACGGTTTTTAAAATAAAGTTCCATCCCCCTATTAAACGTCCTTAAGGGTTAATTTTTCAAAAACGGTGAAATAGGTGTTCTATTATTTTCAATCAGAAAGCAGAATTCTAAATTACATAGACTGCTCTAAAATCTGCGAACTTCTAAACGAAGTTTCCATCCCAATTTTACCCAATTCCCAATTTCTTTAGGGTAGATTTTCCATAAACGGTGTTAAAGAAGCTCTATTATTTCGAACCAGAAAGCTAAATGCCATTTTTGCAAGCCTTGTCTCCAAATTAACGGATTTTAAAATAAAGTTCTATTCCCTATTAATCGAACTTAAGGGTTGACTTTCCAAAAAAACGGTAAAATAGGTGTTCTATTATTTTCAATCAGAAAGCTGAATACCAATTTTCACAGGATTTGTTTCAATATCTGCGGACTTCCCAACAAACTTTCAACCCCTATTTTACCCTCTAAGGGTAGATTTTCCATAAATGGTGTTAAAAAGTTCTATTATTTCCAACAGGAAAACCAAATGCAAATTTTTATAGTCATTGCTTCCGAATTAACGGAGTTTGAAATAAAATTCCAATCCCCATTTAACGACGTCAAGGGATGATTTTCCAAAACAAAGAAATAGGTGATTAATTATTTTCTATCGAAAACGCAAATTCCGATTTTCGTACAGTTTACATTAAAACTGGGGGACTCTCATACATATTTACAACCTTTATTTAACCCAAATAAGGGTTAACCCAAAAACGATAGAATTAAAGTTCCACTACATCTAACCAGTGAGGCAATGGCTAACTTTCATAGTGCTGGCTTTCCAATTGGCAAATTTTAAAATAAGCTTTCAACCCTTATTTTACCAACTTAAGGGTTGATTTTCCAAAATGGTGAAATAGGTGTTTAATTATTTTCGATCGAGAACCCAAATACCGATTTTCATACAGTTTACATGAAAACTGGGGGATTTTCATACAAACTTACAACCCTTATTTAACCCACATAAGGGTTGATTTTCCATAAACAGTAGAATTAAAGTTCCACTATATCTAACCAGTAGAGCAATGGCTAACTTTCGTAGTGCTGACTTTGAAATTGGCAAATTTTAAAATAAGCTGTTCAACCCTTATTTTACCAACTTAAGGGTTGATTTTAAAAAAATTGGGAAATAGGTATTTAATTATTTTTAATCGAAAACCCAAATACCGATTTTCATAGAGTTTCTTAGTACGCATCTACATCATAAAATGAAGCTATATTTCAAATTTCGTGATTGTAGCTTCAGTAGTTTAGTCAAAACCTTGATTAATACGTTTTGAACGTGAGTATCTTTTCGCTTTTATATATATCGATATAGATTACTTAAGTGTCTTTTACTACTATTTTTCATAAAAAACAGACAAAAACTAATCTATCCTTCCAATGTACATAGTCTTTTTAAGATTTCCATTTAGGAGGTAACTTTTGACCACTTTTTTCAAATCAATGGGGAACAACTCAAAAGTAATAATTATTTAAACTTAACCTGTTCATACAACGTGACAAAACAGCTAACACGGTGAATGTCATATGTTTGACACAAAAGGGTACCTACGCGGTAAATATACTGATACACATTACACACCTACCCCACGCACTGGGCTGTGCTGGGCTGTGGGCCGGGCTGTGTGGGTGTGTACGACTACCATTCTGGTTTACTCATGGTTTACTGTAAAAGTTTTACCTCTTCCAAATTACATTATTCAAGTAACGCGTATAATTTACTAAACTATCAATTAAGTTTTGTCTATACGAAGTATACGAAATATCTAATACGAAGTATTATGTTCTTAATGTATTACTTCCTCCCGCATTGATTAAAAATAAACATTCTACTTACAGTCAAGTAATTCAGTTTTATCCTCGTCGCCATTATGTAGTGTTCCCGACTCAACGTCGGGATAGTAGTATCACTTAAACCCCATTTGGCTCGCTCACGAACCAACACGCCCGTACTCACCGACGGTCTAGCATGACTGCCCCCACACAGTCCGCTCTCATTCCGTGTCGTATGCGCTCGATAAACTACCCACAATATGATACAGTCGTAAACGTGATGAGTGTAGCTAATTATGTTATAATCTACAAGTAGTTCTTCTTTAGTAGATATAGGGAGTATCCAAACTATTTCAATACCTATTACCGTCTGAACGGACGCGATGGATCAACGACTGGTCCCATATCGGGAGCATATTAACTGAAATATTCCTGAAGGAGGATTGTTCAGGAATTTAGGTAAATTAGGCTCGTGGAGCAACTGTATATAATTAGATCATGGTTTAGATTTCATGTTTATATAAATGAAAATTCGTGCTGTTTCAAATTAAAACACTTATCTTCAATTCACAGATTGATCTTTTTTTCAAAGGTAGGAATAATATAAAATTACAAAAACTTGGATATCATTTTTAAACACACAATGATCACTGGAATTCACTGAATTAAAAAA
This sequence comes from Epargyreus clarus, assembly GCF_041222505.1. Classification (NCBI taxonomy): domain Eukaryota; kingdom Metazoa; phylum Arthropoda; class Insecta; order Lepidoptera; family Hesperiidae; genus Epargyreus; species Epargyreus clarus. The sequence continues at coordinate 13,828,764 of NW_027332227.1, read as the reverse complement.
ATATATATACAAAAATGCGGTAAGTATTTTGAGGCACAATTTTAATAATGTTTATTTATCATCATCACATAAAACTGCGATTACCGATACTACGACTAATATCTTCCTGTCAACATTATGTAATTTTTCTTGCAAGTTTGCATTTTATGGGACATACAAGATTAAAAAAATCTGATATTCCTGCTCGATCCATTTGTAAATTATGAAGAACACAAGGTTTTTAACACCTCATGGGGAAATACCACTACATTAGGCTAATAATAGATTTCCTTACAGTCCTTAAAGGTACTCGTGTATGTGAAACTCACCTGCGAACTTATTCAGTTTTCATTATTTACTTGAATATTTCATTCAGGTAAGAGTTTCATCGTCTTGGAGGGACCTGTGCTTAACACTCAGTAATGTGTTAATGTCCACTGTTCTCGTTTTGAACCTAGAAGCAAGTTGTTAAAAGGCTCTGTAAAGCACTTACACGTCTAGTCTTAGACAAATGACTATATTAATGCTCCAATAAATAGCGCAGACGGAGTAAAGTTACGAACAATGGACGCATAATGTTTATGTTTGGGCAATTTAAAATTATAGATATTAGATGCTGGAAACACAATTTGTCAAGATTTAATTCCAAATTTACTTTAACAAATCCCAAATCAGATTATATAATCTCTCTAACAATTCATATTCTCAAATTCTCTCTAACAATATTATATTATATTGTACGCTTTTCAGAATAATAGTGGCTCATCACTTTGGTAAAAGAAGGATTGAAATTAATACAATTTCGAGATAATTATATCAATATCTTCCTAAGAATTAAAGCAACAGCTAATCATGATTAATATCTAATATGCCCCTGATAAAAATGTATTTGTAAAGGCTTTTCATAGTGGGGACACAAAATATTACTGTGAGTTTTTATTTTGAATTTTATTTGTATTTCCCTAGTGTAAACTTGAATATTTTGATTCTTACTAGGTTACATTAACCTTATCAATTAGATGAGTTTCCAAACTTACAGAACTTGAAGTATTTGCCGGTAAATACCCATTTGCTCCAAAATTACGGCATTCGAAGTAAAGCAAGTTGGTGAGAAAAGAAATTTCAATATGCCAGACGCAACTCCACTACTAAATTACTGTCATAAGGTTGAACTAGTTTGAGCTTGTTAGCCAACTTTTGCCGCCGACTTTGTTCCTGTTTTCGTATTTGCGAGCACCAAATGCTTATGCAAATAAGTTAATATATGTACAGTGTTGTGAACTATTCTTTTATAAAAACATGAGTCAGCTTACAAGTTTTGCGACACAATACATGACAGTATTGTAATATATTACTGGAAGAAATTTGTAGGTTTAAGACTGCAGCAATGCAGATGAACAAAATTGAATTAGCCTTTGATTTTGTGATTTCTAAACTAAAACAGAAAATTTCTATGTGATTCGTTTTGATTTCATGTGAATACGTTTCGATTTTGTTCCGGACCTCAATAATATATTAAAGATACAATTCTCATATTTAATGTTAATAGACGAGAATAAGATATTACAAAGCTTCTTGGAGTAGATAGTATCGTTGATCCATTTATCTTTATAAATGGGTCAATTTGCGAACCGATAGTATCTATATAGTATATATAGTAGTATAGTCTTATTGACATTGAAAATGAACATAATTCTGGTAAGAAGTAGGTCCATGCTTTTGGTCCAATAATATTTTCATAAATCCACTGATGAAGATGATAACTATGTACTTTATTGTTTCGAATTATATTGTCGTGATTCGATAGAGGTATCCGCATTATTACATAAGTTACATGCTCATGTGTTTTAGTAATACAAGTTAGTAGAAAACTTACAAATTTATTTTTAGGTAAATTTAAAGCAAGATATTGGAGTTAGCTTCTTATTTTTTTTTATAATATAGGAGTAGCAGACGAGCATGCAGTCCACCTGATGGTAAGTGGCTACTGCCGCCCAAGGACATCTGTAATCAACCGCAGATAGGATTAGATAGGACCTGAGGTCGGCCACAGATGCGCCGCTACCCCTGAGGACTAAGCTGGAACGCCTCGGAAAAGTATGTCTCTCTTACCACACTTGGCGGATTTTCTAAAATCATGCCGGACTAGAGGAGCTCTATCTTCTGAACCGGTAGTAGTCTGAAAAACTGTACTTTAAGTGGCAATTTATAAGAGCCTCTTTAAATACATTCATGTCATATTACAAAATCTATGCTAAACCAAATTCATGAACATTTCAACGTTATCAAAGAATCTGTCCAAGTGTTTGGTTAGACCGTGCACGCTTCGTCCGAGGATCGTGACGTTGCATCTAAACTGTGCTTCCTATGCTAACATGGTTTGAACGCTCTGCAATGTGTTAGCATGTACTGTATGACTTAGCTGTTATACTTCTTGGTGTTGAGGGTTCTGTGTTCAACTCCCTAAATGAAAAAAGAGGAAATGCAGATTTTTCCGTGGGCTAGTGATTGTTTTCATAGACTGTTCAGGTTATAAAAAATAATTATTTTCTGGATGAGCCATATTGACTATGTATTTAGTTGTCATATAAAATGCGGACACAGAACTTCATAATTCATTGTCTCCAATACTTTACAGTTCCACTGCTGCCTTCGAATATTTTTTGGGAGAAGAATTTAGACCAAAGTCTACCAAACAGTCAAATACAAATTGTTTTGTTAGAATATGTGTTCTACGACGTCTGCCGAACATTCGTGACGATGCATCTAAACTGTGGATTCGATATGCCAACAAGATGTAACAAACCTAGACATAATTTCATTATTAAAATTTTATTAGTCTGTCAAGAACGTAATTTATGAAATAATTAAAGATTAGCACTAGGAAAGTAGAAATATTCGTAAGTGTCCAAGTAAACAGAACTGACAGGCAAGGAGGAAGTACGAAAATGTACTTACTGAAACAGATTTTATTATATTTCGATATTATATTTGATTGAGTACTTAATCTGGCTTACATTCATTTGAATACAATATAATCAATCAATCTGAAGTGGATATTCCTAGGCGAGCCGAATAAATGTGCTACAATTACCGAAAATTAAGTTCCGATGCCTTACGTCAGCAACTCAGCTTTTTCATTGCCTTGGAGCAAAATGAATGGTTCAAATATCTATTTACATCTTACTAGAATGTTGTTTTATTTCATGTAGATGCATTTTTTTGGTTGCTATGTCATCACCACCGATTTTTTATTTTGTAAATACGTACGTATATATATTTCGATGAAATTTCCAATTGATCAGAATCCCCCATTTTGGAAATCATGGTAACATTGTGAGCAACCAACCGCAACTTTTAGGGGCTATTTACACTCTAACGGGGGCTTTTTTGAACTAATATTAAAGAAAAGAAAGGAAACATATCCAGGAGATATAAACATATAAATAAATCGTGCTCTTCGTATGAGGATATACAGAGCTCTCATAAGATAAAAAGTGGTAATAGTCTATCCTACCAAGAAAACAAGCATTTTATAATAACTAATGTGATTCGTACTGGACTGGAGAGATATACAAGTGGCAAACAAACCAGCAATCAAAATGATAGTGTCCTCACTGAACATGGACGTCTGTAACAAACTTTACATAATACTGGAGTTCTGCCTGAGGTTGTCCAGAGATGTGTAGTTATTCCTAAGGACTAAGCTTGAATACCTAAATTTAGTATATCTTCCTTCAAATTGTTTAACATATATTCCGAAAAACTGAATGCTATTAATTTCAGTAAAGTGTGGCAGCCTTAACGTGTCTAGGTTAATTTGTAATGGACGTATCGTGTTCAGGCAGACATGATACATATTAAAGGGCCATATTTTAAACTTTTGGATTAACATGTGCGGAATTAATGTAGCAGGAATAGGTAATATGTGTGGGGAAGCCAATTAGTTAATTAATGATTCACTCACTTAGTCACTTAACAAGGGCTATTAAATATTATTTAACTTTTAACGGAAGGAATTAAAGTATAAGTAAAATTGATGGAACTATTTCGATAGAACGTGGAGGGGTTGCAATATGGGTATGACGCGCAGAGGGTTGTGGTTCGATCCCCGTAGGTCTGAAATATTTGTTGGGATATTTGTTCTGCGTCTGTGTGTTTATTTGTGTATTTATCTTTCTCCATGGCATCCCCAATATATCTCAGAGTGGAGTTTGAATGTAGAATATGTCTTATTTACGGATTTCCTTGATAAAAATGCTAGCCTGGGATTTGAATCTCGGACCCCTCGATCGAGAGGCCGAGTTTCTTAACCACTAGGCTATAACATTACACGTGATAATATATCATAAATCAAATGGAGGTAGATACAGAACAAAGGAGAAGGTTACAGAAACAATAGTTCTACATGCATGACTTAAGCTGACGAAAGGTATTATTGAAATTGATGGCAACGTAAACTCGATCTAATGCCCGAGTAAAGTGCGTCAACCGTGTTCGAAACTTTGTCGACAAACTGAAAAAGTTCAGGAAAGTTCTTTATTGCTTCAACTTCCATAATATTTCGGCCTCGGCAATGAATAAGCTGTTGCGAGGTGAGGTTCACTCCTTGTCCGTTGTTGAGCATGATTGTAAAAGGAAATGTCGCTAGAAATACACTGATTTTATTATACTATGATGTTGGTTTCTTCGAAAGTGCTCAGGATGTCTTCGGATTTGACATTGTAAGCCAATAAAACTGACGGTTTTTTGACGTGAAAATTACTAGTCTTCGGCTACATAGGGTACCACTTACAGGATGTCACAGCGAATAAAATCTAAGTCGGTGTATTCAGCAGTTCTAGCCGTCTACTTTATCTTATTCAATTCACATTCGAATTTAGAGATTTTAACATCAAGTCTCCTCCAAGATTGTTGCTACTCTTCTTCCACACAAGTTCCAAATTTTTTTTTTGATTCATATTTGGAGTACTACGGTTGACGGATATTTTGGTGGTTCTATCGAATTGGTGAGAATAGTTAACGCTAAAACAATAACGCTATCTACGTTCACAGCCCGTGGCGATTTTTCTGTGCCTCTCGTGCCATAAACATACACAAACCCAAACCTAGAATAGAAATTCAATTTTGTCATATAGGTATCTGGCTGTGTTTTGAACACGAAAAGCGCATCGAATCACTGATAGGTATGGTTGCAGCTCTATCATGCGGGTCGTCAAATACTTATCAATGCCATACTGAACAAACGAATGAACTATATCACAATTCCGACCCGGGCGCCATAACTTGTTTTAGCTAGGCTCGAAGAGTGCTAAGTTGTGATTTATTCACGCCCAAACTTTCTAGACCCGACTCCGAGCTATTATATCTTGACCTATAAGCGAAAGTTTTTTAGTTATGTTGGAATTTTTTTCGTGGTTTGGAAGTTAGTTATCGAAATAGAATAAGGTTTTGAATTCTAAGGTAGGGTACTTACTTAGTTGAAACTTAATTTCAGTTGTCGATTTTTTTCGGAAATGGGCTATGCGATCTTTCTGCTCCTATTTGAAACCTACTTTTAATGATTCAATAAGTATGTGGTAAGACTTTTTTATAAATATTTTGGGATGTGATCTTCCTAAAGATAAGATAACGTCTTCGAAACATAAGACAACGTGACATCTATAACAGAAAAATTGTTCCACGCTGAAAATAATACTTCCCAAACGCAATCCCAAAACTCTCGTATTCTAACAAAATTAGGCATATTACTAACCATAACTAACCCTAAGTTCCTAAAAATCATAACAAGAAGGGTAGAGGGCAATTCATATTTTTTATAAGTATGTTTTATCCCTTTGGCCTATTATTTTTATTTATGTCTAAGAAGCCTATCATGTTTCATCGTAGAAACGAAACGAGAAAACTCTTCGATATCGTAACCAATACACAAGTCTAGTTATTGTACGGATTACCAAAAGGTAAATTATATCATAATGACAACAATAATTTATTATGTATCAGAAATAAATTACGATAATTTATGATAAAGTGTTCAATTTTTCGATGTGTGAATCTCCTAGATGCAAAGCCGTTATACATACCTATAATATTTTTCATTCACTTTTAATTGTTTTTAGTCTTTATAAATCATGTCGATTCGACATCCTTTTGTATTTAACCCTCTCGTGAAGAACCTTTGAGGCTTGTGTCCGTCTAGGTCGTATTATTAATGTTCCTCTACTCTGAATAATTACTCTTTTTGCTCCACGTCAAGAAGATAAAAATAAACTGCGTCAGAACCAGTAATTAAATGCGGGGCAAACGAGCCAACAGACAATGTTTGAAATATGAAGTAGCGAGGGGTTGGCTGCGTTTTTATTTCGAAATATTCATTTACATTCATTTTTTGTAGTGGCAACTTTAGGCCAAATTAACACGGGGTGGTTTTACGTCATCACATTGGACCTTACACGTGTGAAATACGGTGTAAAGTTGATTGAGGAGGGCCGTAATCTGTCAGACACCTCGTGAGGGACAGACACAATCCTCTGCAATTAAGTTCGCGGCTCGTATTCAGTAATTAAAAATATGGCTGAAACGTGTACGAAAGAGTACATCAATTAAAATATTAATTAAGGTTCACTTTCTATGATTATGGCGCTATGGACGTAGTTTGATGTTAGTACATTAGAACCAAATAAATGTTTCCGTGAGAACTTCGGGATAAAAAGTATACAAAAGCTATGGTAAAGTATACAAAATGTATGTTGAGTAAACATTTTCAGTCAATTCATAAACTACTGTTCGGGTTGGGTGGTGCTTTGTGGTGGTGTTTTGTGGGTGCAAATGAAAGATTTTCTTCCACGCTACTACATAAAATCCTCTTCTATGTGTCAGGGTCTTCCTCCGTTCGTAATATTACAGTAGGAAACCCACATAAGAAAAAACGTCGATACTATTTGGAGTTGAATAATAATACCTATATAACAGGAGGCAATGACCTTTGAATGACTAAGTTGGAACGCTTCGTATAAGTACGATTGACTTATCACACAAATACATGTAGTAGAAGATCCGAAGCTAAATCGAACTGGACCGAGCTGATAATAGAATGAAACTCATTTTATAACGAAATTAGTACATTGGGTAATACATTAAAAATGGGTTTGCTAAAAAAAATCCTGGACAGGATAAATTTAATTATTTTTTGAAAAATTAATTTTCATTTTGCAGACAACCCTATATCAACGTGTTCACAATAAAACAGCGCTTCTACTGATATAAAATTTTATCTATTATCATCATGAGTGAAAGTAGTTGCCAGCGAAATACCTGTTTATACCTGACAACCCAGTAGTTCTTCCACGTAAATAATAGGCAACCCAAAGCCTGCACATTCTGTATGTTTTTAACATTCACTCAGAATAGAATTTTCTTATTATCTTGATGTTGCAAAATTTAATTTTCAATTAAATTTTAATTTTTCAAAAAATAATTAAAATTATCCTGTCCAGGATTTTTTTAGCAAACCCATTTTTAATGTATTACCCAATGTACTAATTTCATTATAAAATGAGTTTCATTCTATTATCAGCTCGGTCCAGTTCGATTTAGCTTCGGATCTTAGACCAATGTGCCTATATTTAAACGTAACTGAATGAATGCGCTAACTTAAGCACATTTATGTCGTTTGTGGCGATGGAAGTAAACCTAAAATTTTCTCAAAAATAGAAATGTACGTAAGCCCACAAAACCGTGAAAATCCTATTTCTCTAAGGTGAAAATACAACCGCAGAAACAAAAACAATTGTAAACAGCGCAAACCTCAATACTCTTATTTCCAGAAATTCAAAAAGCTTATTCCAGAGTGAATTTGAAGCCAAACACGGAAGCATAATCGTCACGAGTTGCTATAATCGCTCGCACATTACTAATCCGTGTGCGGAACGCTAATTATAAATGATTTAATGACAGAAACTGCTCATTTTACAGCTTTTCATACTAGCGATTCTCTTATGAAACATGGATTTTATTCGCAAACATTTTTGTAAAGTAGCGAAATGCAGATTTGTATCTAGAATCGATTACAGACACGTTGCCCCACCTACAGGCTAAGCGTTGGGTATTATAACTAAATACTCTAAAATGACTTAGTAATTAATGGATTTCGGGTTCAGGATGATATTTATGTGAAGATTATTTTTTCAAATCGTAGCACTTTTAAATTATACCTTTCTGATACCACGATTCATGCAGTGGAAAACGTAAAAATAGAATTGAGCAGAAATAGATGTGGCGATTGTCCTGAAAAGTTCGAACCTCACAGTGAAAGAAAAGTCCTTCCATACTCCTTGCAGTTTCAGAAAATACATTGTATTTAAAATGTATATTGAAAGGCAACTTGAGCCAGTATGAAAGAGACGGTTAAGCGGCAGCTAAACGATCTAACTGCATGTCGGCTTAATAACTGCCTTTTTTACTGTTTGCACTCACGCGATGTTTCTACCTCTTAATCTGGCAGTTTGAAGGTAATTTCAAGTTTCGGCAGCTCTTTGCTCCGACTTTGCTGTTTATTTGCAGTGTAAAACGAAGTTTCAAAGTAAAAGCAAGATTATTCATTTTTGTATTCGGTGTTTGCTTTAGGCTGTATAAAATTTAAATTGCACGTTCACTCAAATATGCATTTACCTACATTTTGACTGTTAACGAGGTTTAGTTTGAAGCTTTTATTATACATCTGCTTATTTATCAATAAGTAATTTAGAAAATATGTATTTTTATGATATGCTCTTAATGACACATAAGGTTTCCAAAATTTGGCAATCACTTTTCAAGGCTTTTCAATAACCTTGATTAATTGATTTTCAGAGGGAAATTTAACTCTTAATCTCCATAAAAACTAACTCATTTTTTTCAAGATACGGACACAAACGCAAACAGCCGAAATATAAATGGGGAAATATAAAAAAAATATAAAATGGGGCTCAAACGTCATCATAAGCAATTGCTCAAAAATTTTAGTTAAACAAGCAAAAGGTTTTAGGAAAATAATTATTTAGAAAATCAGGATTTGGTAAATAAAGCTCGTTTGTGATTTTTCTTAAAAATCATCCGTAACTTCAGATGTAAGAAACTTAAGAGAAATCCGTGCGTTTTTATACCCAGGGCACACCATGAAGATTGATTGCGGGTTGCTCAGCGGCCAATTGATTGACATCACAATTTTCTTCATTGGCGTTTTTAATTTACTCTGCCATCTGTTCTGTCTAGTTAGTTTAAAATTAATGGAAATTCGGTGGTTATCTAATGACTTAAAAATGAATTATAGGTACAATTTTTTATTCTTAGTTTTCATAGTCTATTAATATGTAATACAAGGTTAGTTGTAATGCAAAATTACTTGATATTTAATTATGGGAACGTAACTGTAAGATATGTACATATACATATACATATATATACATATAATATAATATTATATATGATACATTTTTATTATTTGTGAACAGATTAAATTATCGTTTAGTAGCTTGTTAAAATTAGATTTTTGTTGAAAATGTTCTAATTTCAATTGAAATCTAAATTATAACTTTTTAGAAATTATGATTAAGTTGTTATGACAATAACGAAAGTTGATTGAAATAAAGAATGTTATTCAATACAAAAACATCAAAACAAAAAAAAAAAAACATCGCATATAATTATTATAAAAAATGTAAATTTAATTTCAAGAAGACAAACATTATGAATACTCTTGTATTTATATTACAACTTTTCTGCGACGAGCTTCAACTGAAATTACAGCCAAATACTAACAAAAGTGGAGCAAGTACAGTCGTTGACGAATGCGACCCCTTTACAGTGGACAAAGAAACAAGTTTTCGAGAAAATTCGCTCCCGGTCTTTGCGAATGCGGCTTATAGTTGCGAACTTTTGAAAAGACTAATGCAGTCAATACGGTCCAATTTAGAATTATTGGAAAATCTTCCGTTATTGTCCGTGAATCCTTGGGCATTTAATAAATTGCTACCCTTTTGTTTTCTTGCTTTTATCACATTGGAATTGGGGCCATGACGTCAGCGGACTAGATCTTCTTTCCTACTAAACATCGTAATTCTATTTTATAAAAATAATATCAGTTAGGTCCGTTTTAAAAATAAAATAGATCTATTTCATAAAAGACACTACAGATACAACTAAATTATTAAATAAATGTAAGACGTTAACAGAAGGCATTACTAGAAATACGGTAGTAGATGACTGTGACACTTAACAGCGTAGACATAATATTATGTTGCTCATTTTGAAAATACGTTGATTCATTTAAGAGTGACTCTCTAACAGTTAAGTCACAAATAGAAATGAAAGAAATACTGCGTGGATTGAAAGCTATTTAAAATAAAAGTAAATACTAACGAACTTTATTTAATAGAATTTAATGTAAAGCCTGTTTAAATGTTCCATTTTAGTTTTAGCGAGTTATCTGAAATAAATTATTAGTTTTACGTATAGGTTTGTTTCGTTTCATCATCATCATCATCATCAACCCATTATTGTCCCACTGCTGGGCACGGGTCTCCTCTCGTAATAAGAAGGATTAGGTCATAGTCCACCGCGCTGGCCAAATGCGTATTAGTAGACTTCACATACCTTTGAGATTTTTATTTTTTTTTCTCTCTCTATCTCTCAGGTATGCGGGTTTCCTCTCGATGTTTTCCTTCACCGTTTAGCAAGTGATAATTAATTTCTAATACGCACATAACTTTGAAATATCAGAGGTGCGTGCCTGGGATTTGAACTTCGGACCCCTCGATCGAGAGCCCGAGTTTCTTAACCACTAGGCTATCAATGTTTCTTTTAGTTCCATTTAATTGATAAAGGAGTAACTCTTAACTTAATAATTTTAAAAGCGTTTTCAGGTTATACTTTATGGCCCAAGCTGTACAATGAAACGTCTTACCTTAATTATTGTTTTACAGAAGTTGAGATGGTCTTAGAAATTAGAATTCGACCATTTTCAGTGTTAAAACACATTATGGAACAAAGAGGGTTTGATTTAAAACCTACCCAAAGATGTTTAATTATTCTCGTTAATAATAGAAGATACTTTTGATTGTTTTCGTAACGCGACCAGCTCACGGGATTCCCTTTGATATTCGAATACCGATGGATAATTAGTTTTGTTTTATAATTAAAAACAAGTTAAGGTTTTTGGCGGCGTCTTTCGTATCTGAGATAATGTTACGCCAGACATTTGAAAACTAATTAAGCGATCGGATACTTTATTTTTTCTAAGAAAAACCTACGGTTTTATTTTATTTTAATTAAATACGAAAACAGTTTTATTATTAACTGGAATGTCAATCACGTCTGTAAAGCTAGAAAGGTCAAGTCGGCAGAATCACTCGTTTTATATCTCAAAATTTAGTGCTCATTTAGTGCTAATTTAGTGCTGATAACAGATATTTGGTGCTGTGATAGGGGGACTAAAAATGAGAACACTGCTAACTTTTCATTAAGCTAGCAGTGTACCATTCGTGACCGCGCTATGATACAGTTGGAGCGAGAGGCACATCAGCTAATAATTTAGTGCTCAATTAGTGCTGCCTGTACAAGCAAACAGATTTTTCAAAAAAAAAAAAAATTCAATTTTTAAGTATAGGTAACTGCTGACATAACGATACGAGCAATCATAGAGCTGAAAGATGACTTTAAAATCGGTATTGGTGAAATTGAAAAGAGTTACATTAGTGCTAAATTAATGCAACCGGTGAACCCAGAAATTTTTTTAGGAAAATCATTATTCGAGAAATCGAAAAATCGAAGATTTTCAATAATCGAAAAGTTATAGGTATTATTCTGTATTGCAAATATCGAGTTTTCATCAGATCTCAACGTTATAAGGTCACAGGAAACGACCCTGACTCCCCTAGCGATGGAGCCGCTGTGTGTGTGTGTGTGTGTGTGAATTTTTTTTTTTTTTTTCAAATCAACTACTAGCAGTCTTGAGAGCTATAAAAAGACTCGAAAACGGAAACTAATGGAATCAAATGACGTCACTATTTAGTGCTCAATTAGTGCTGTCAGTACAGCAAATATTTTTTGAAATATAATTTTTTTTTTTATTTTTTTTTCAAATCAACTACTGCTAGTATAACGACTCCAGCAGTCTCAAGAGCGAGAAAAGCACTCTAAAACGGAAACTAATGAAACTTTTGAGATATAAAACGAGTGATTCTGCCGACTTGACCTTTCTAGCTTTACAGACGTATGTCAATCTACCCGAGATAACTTGAAAATACGGAGAAAATTAGTGATGTACACTTTGGTTTGTTTAGGATTGTTATACGAAATGACGGCATTGGTATTTGTTTATTTTTCATTCTCTGATATGTTATCGAGAATCATGTACGAAGACGTTCTTTTTGGATAATTATAACTTCATCAAGTTATTCTGTAGTTACAAATAAATACATACATATTTTGTACGTAGAATGTAAACGGACAAAGATACAAAACTTCGTAAAAATCTATCTATAGTCTGATTCATAATGAGGTGTCCAAAATGTAACAAACAAATGTCACTGTCAAAATTAACAAGAAACAAAAACTTTAACAAACTCGACAAAAAACGAAAACTTTACAATTATTCACAATTTAACAAACGCGCTATGAAAAAGATACATTCTAAAATACATTCGAGTTCAATTACAATCACGAAAATGAATAACATCAGCTACGAAACTTAAAAATGACGGCACAAGAAATGTTCTAGGTTCCGATTGTGTTACCATTACCACATTTTAATTTTCTACCATAAACCTTGTTTTTTATTATTATTACTGTATGGAACGAAATTGAGTTAATATAAATATTAGAAAATGTGAATTGATCTTATTTTTTTAGATTATTATTTTATTATTGTTGTATTAATTTGATATTGTCAAAAATAAGAAACTACCATTTGAAACATATTTTCTTGATAGGTCAACACCTTTGTTTACATTTTGGACACCTAATTAATTATTAATCAGACTATAGATAAGAAGAATAAGAAACACAGACATACCTGAATTTTAACACGGCACACAGTTTAAAACGAAAATCATTCATCGAGTTTGGAGGCTGTTACAGTTAAACGTTTTCCTGCAGAAAATGAAACGTGGGAACATATGTGGAAGTTATCAATCGCGAATATGAGGCACGCAGATGCTGCTGGCGTTATGAATTGCTAGCTTGATGTGCTTCCATTCTAAAGTTCTTTACATATGACCTAAACTGAATTCAAAACGGATTCAAATTTATATGCATTGCGAGCCTTTTAATATCCTATTGCTGGTTGTCTTTCCCTAGATACCTGATTCTTTTGCACGTCCTTTTTTTGTTTACGAGGGGGAAACCTTCAAAAGGTACCCTATGCTATGGGAGTGGCACCGCACCGCACTAAAACCCCCCGGTGATCGTCCTCGTCGCTGCGTAGAGGTCTCCGGGATCTCCAGAGGAACGCAACCGGAGTCCTCTTAACGCGTTGCCCCGTCGGGCTCCGTCCAGGTGAGCGTGAGGCTCGTAGACCACACATACCGCCGTCCTTACTCTTGCCACCCGAAACCCCTGCAGCCCAAACGGTTATAAACAAATAAAGTGTCGTAAAAACAATTTGACTAGTTTGTGGGGCTAATAAAGGCTATATTTTCAAGTAGTCGGGTTTTTAATTTTTATAATAACTCATCTAGTTTAATGTCCCAATGCGGTACGTAGTTTTTTCTCACACATGTTGGAGGCCTGCAGCATTCACCATGAAACTGTGTCAATGCGTATTGATAGAGCAAAGTTTGTTGAAGTATAATGAGCAGATTGATAACATTCCGAATGCTTATACCACTATTTTATGCGGGTGGCTTATTTTCTCATGTCGGTATACTAAATTTTTTATCTATTTCTTTTTTACATTGTTTATTTATTATTAATGTAAGTGAATGATTATTAATGAATTGTTTTTGATCCTCTTATCCTAAGGTATTTAATCCTTGACATGAATAGGATAGGCGTCTAAAATTATTCTTACCCATATATCCTGGAGCGGAAAGTTTGAGCAAACATCACGTAAAGGTTTTATGGCGTCGCGTAATGATGAACGGCTCTTCCGCTAACGATTATAGACGTTTTGTGGCCGATCGCACCCGTTACGATCTCGGATTTGTGAGGCCACTTCATGTTTTATGTATGTCTTTGGTTTCACGGATTATTTTGTTGAAATATTACGTGTTTTGTTAAGCGTGGTGAGGCTGTATTGTTAGATTAGTACACTTTATTTATAGACACTTTATTTGTAAGAATTGTGTAGTAGTATTATAACAGTACCTTTTCTTCATTGTAAATTAATCTACACAATCGTATAGGTCCCAACGACGCTCAAGTTTGTACACATTTAGCATCATGGGCTCCCCTACTATTAATTAGCTATGGATTTGATGTAAATAGTAACACATTTTTTAGCAGAAAGAAATGAAGTTACATATAAGTATCGTATACCATATATTGTATATTTGTACATAGGTTGTTTGGTCTATGTTAATGTTTTTTTTTAATAACGTAATAAAAAGTAAGTAAAATCAAGTAAAGAAGTTTAATTCCGGTAAGTTATAAATGTAAAGATGAGAAAGAAAGAAAGAACTGATGAGAATTTAATTATTTTAATCTTGCATATATCTGTATTAAACTGACTTAACCAAAGGCATTTCAGACAAATCAATATTTCGAGTTAAACAATATTGCAATAGTTGAACACATCGAAGTGTTGTGCAGAACATAATATTCTGTCTCAAAGCAAGAAACTTCGGCAATCGACGTCAAATCTGAGTTTAGCATTCGTAGAACATGCGGACGCGGTCATAGGATATGATATTTGCCTCGAGGGGTGAGTATCGGAAATGCTTGGAACTTGTCTAACTCAAGATATTATCTCGTATATTACAATATATATGTGGCAGTTAAGTTTCGTAATGAGCCGTTCAATTAACAATCTTGCTTCATTACTGAGCGGTGCTTTTAAACTAGCTTCCTGAATGATATCAGCAGTAGCGTTCACACAGAACGAACTAACATAGATAAGTATCTCACCTCTTTTAATGGCTTATACCATTAAATGGCTTAAACAACCGACAAATGTGTCAGCCATTTAATGGCTGTCATGGTGTAATTTACGAGGAACAATGCCGACATGTGCAGTCAAGTGGTGCATAAACACGAAATCGAAGAAAAAGTGCGGAGAAATATCGTTTCATTCGTAAATGATCTAAAAACTAGTTTTTTTAAATATTTTTCAAACACGAAAATAGATGACAATTTCAATCGTCAACTGGTTACATTTTCTTGTTAGAAGTGAGTAATCTTTACTGATCTATGCTAAAAATATAAAATATCGTACGAGACTACTCGCTTACTAAGAGACGAGAATAAATTAGTACCTACTAAAAATACATTTTGAAAATTATCTACTAAAGTCCTTAAAGGGGATGGAATTCATGGATGTTTGTTGTATACAAAATGATTACAGAGAGTATTTGTACGACTAGTACTACATTTCTTCCGTAGCAAAAGGCCCAGATATCAAATCTTAACTGACAGTTTGCGTTGGCGCTCCGCCAAACGACATGACGTTTGTCCGAAGCACTGCTTGGAATTGACTGTCTAACTTAGTTTCGAGTGTCTTTAGCCTTTGTTTATATCCTTGGGTCGTCGTTTGTCTACGATTTACGTATTGATTGTTTGTTTCAAATTATCTGTTATCTTTTAAACAACGTAACCGTAAAACATTTTGTCCAATAACCCCAGTCGATTATGATAAAATACTTAGTGAAAAACAGGTCTATTCTATATTTCCATTTTAAACATCTCCTTTAAAAACTCTTCAGTGTAACTGTGTAACAGGTACACTTTTTTATTTTATTTTTATCTGCATTTTTATTCTTTTGCAACGTTCGCGTCACTTATTGCTATAGTGGCTTCAAATCTGTCCATTACGTATTTTTTATTTCTTGACTTTCATACACTTAAACGTAAATTTGTTGTATTGTCGATGCCATAGACACACAATGATGAATACATAAGGCACCACAAAATGTAGTCTAAATTCATAGTTCAGTTATTTGTCAGGTCGGGAATGAAATCCAGAACTCTTAATGATCGCTATGTATTTGTTACTAATGCTGTTTGCTTCTTCATTTCAACTTTCGCGTAGATTATGGCAATTTCGGTTTAACGCCTTCCTATAGATTTTCTACAGAGAATGTCTTCGGTTGTTAAGCTTATGTAAAAATATTATAACAACCTTATCTATTTCTTTCCTAAATAAATAATTATTGTATTACTATTCCCCGTCGCACCAGTAGTTGTAAATTCCAGTCATACTTTTTTATTTAATCAGCGTTAACTTAAATCAGAGTTTATCCCGTAGTCAATAGAATCTAGGTGGCAGGCCAAACTTCGAAGTGTTGCTTGAGTTAAGCCTAACTTTCAGTCGGCACTGCTTTGAACATCTAAAGTAACTTAAAAATACACCCCATTCCGTTATTAAACTTCCGAACAATTATCCCACTCACAGATAACTGTGAGTTCACGGACTTTGCCGTTTTAGCTAAATGAAGTATCTGGACTCGAGCCAACTTGGTAAATCTTTGCCATATTAATATTTTTTGTATATCTGTTCAGCTTATCGTCTTATTACCGTGTTATTATTATCTTTGTGTTGAAGTAGCTAAGTGGCAGTCCATCTGATGCTATGTGGTGTGGCGCCAATGGACATTTGCGACTAACTTCATATATAGAACTGCGGTCCTACTTGAAGCTGATCACAGATTGCCTCATATACTGTTACCGGTCACCCATCCAATATCCAACCGCGACCGATGTTGCTTAATTTTGGAGTTCGTTAAGGTCAATAATTCACGCTAAGCACGCTTCAATTTATTTATTTAACTATTCATATTAAGTAGTTATTTGATTTTAGTGACTCGCTTAAAATCGACGCAAATCATATTCGATGTAAATAAAGCATGAAATGAATAAATTAATAATGTCTATTATATATTCTCTTAATGTTTTGGTATTATCGTCACAGCTCGTCACCTTCAAAAATCTAAAGCTAATTTCCCCAAAACAAACGCTTTATTTCCATAATATTAATCACAATTTATACGAAGGACGCCTTATTAAATCTTTACTATTACAGCAGTAAAGGATTTTCGCGTTAATTAAGATTTTTCAAAGGCGAAGTTGTGAGCACAACAAATTAGCAAGACAGTTTTATTTAAGGCGACTTAAATAGTCTCCCCCATTCACTTTAATTAAACTTGTAGAAGGAACTTTTTCACTGAGACTTTTACTGATTTTAGGTTCTAAGATTTTTGCAATTTGGAATTTTAGTAGCGATCTGAAGCGATAGTGATTAAAAATGAAAGTTGGGGCCATTTTGAGAAAATATCCTTTTATTTTGGGTGACTTAATTTCATGGATCCGTGGCATAGTAAACCGGTCAGCTTTTCGGAAAGTGCCTAGATTTTTATGAAATGTGTATCGCAAATGAGCAAACATGTTTTTCAACTCCATTATGCGTGCTTAAGTTAATAACTGGCTTTTGCCCACAACTTCGCTCGCATGATCCTCGTTTATACTACAATACTACTTTACGTTACTCCCGATCATAAGTTATCTGTCGTCTCGAGTTTCCAAATCCGATTAGCAGTTTTTGCGTGAAAGAGTAAAAAACATCCGTCCACAACGACAGCTCATATGTTAAGATCGGTTAAGCCGTGTTCATTGTAGGGCGAACCAAAGAATAAAACATACATACTTACAAACGCCCGAAGTCCTTCGCAGTCGGGTACAAATCTTACGATAAATAAGCATGTGTTATCATCATCTATCATCTTATCATCTTATGATAAATAAGTACATACATCTGCCCACATCCAGTGATTGCGAACCAAATACAAAAACTACTTCATACGGTCTCGTAGGATTAGTTTCGTTTATACTTTTGTGACTTTTATATGAAGCGAAATATATTTTGTAGGCCGAATATCCGAAATATATCGAATTCAGCATTTTACGACCCTCACGTACTAACGCATTGAAGTGTAAAAGGGATATCTCGTTAGTCCTAATAATGTTTATACCTTTTCGGGAGGAAATCATTATTGTGTTGGAAATATAGTTTTTGGGTATGGCCGGGAAATGTTTCTTTGTCAGGCTTATTGGTTTTAACGGCGGACTCGTAAGTTCGAAGTGATTTACGGTTATGTCTATGTCAGCTAATCGTCATTTAATAAGTAAAACGTAATAAATAAGTGATTTCGACGTGTAGTCACCATGACTAGACAAATTAATGTCACGGTAAGATTAATTTACTACCCTTTGAGAACTTTATCATGATATCTCCATAGTAAAAGTAAGTAACTATAATAATCGTAATAATCAGATAATTTAATAACTCGTGAACCATAATAAAAATAAAACGTATGTTAATAAATAAAGCCCATATCACTACCAGAAAAATATAGCTAATATCGGAATCGGTTAAAAGGATTCTGAATACTAAATACAATTCCTGAATTCGATGCCATAAATTCGGATCTCGGTGTATGTCTACATATTTTTGTATACCTATATCCATACTATCCACAAGATAGGGAATCCTATCATGGGGTACGTGTTGAGAGGATTATGTCCAAAACCGATTTCTTATATATTACGTTACACGAAAATGCTCGCAGCTTAATACAATACTACTTTTCGTAAGAAAGATCAGTGTATAAATTTGCTATTTGCAAAAACATTGTACCCACGTGCTGTGTTAATGCAGTCTCGATAATTGTTTATACTTTTCCGAGGCGTTTCAGCTTAGTCCTTAGGCGTAGCGGCACTTTTATGGCCGACCTCAGATAGGAATCTATTCGTATTCGAGATTAATTACAGATGTCAATGGGCGGTTGTAGCCTCTTACCATTAAGTAGACTACATGCTTGTCTACTACTTTTTAACCGACTTTAAAAAGGAGGGAGTTCTCAATTCGGCCGGTATATTTTTTTATGTATGTACACGAATTACTCCGCCGTTAGTGGACCGATTGTAATTATTCTATTTTTTATTTTTAAAAAGGTACATTTTAAAATTAAACGCACAAATTACGCCCGTAGACAATCAGAGCCACAAAGCTCTGAGCAAATCAGTGCAATGTTGATCTCTCGATTTTTGAAAATACTGCAGTTACGAGGATTGTAACAATGCAACCGTTGCTACGTGAGCGTTTGCGATTAAAACGCGGATTTTAATTCAGCGGGGAAATGAGAGCTCAGCGTTCAGTTTTTAATTTATTTCAAAGATCGTCCATTAAACTCCGATGTATTGTTAAATTGCGAACCGAGAATAGAGTTGATGAGGCGAATATAAATAAAAAACTGTTATTAGTAACGTCGCATCTATGCTCAGTTTTTTTACACCGATTAAAGTGCGCTATGTTGTTCGAATAGCAGATTGAAAATGAATATTGACAAAATGAATATTTGAATGATCAGGCAGATATA
The DNA here is from genome assembly GCF_041222505.1 of Epargyreus clarus. NCBI lineage: Eukaryota > Metazoa > Arthropoda > Insecta > Lepidoptera > Hesperiidae > Epargyreus > Epargyreus clarus. The sequence continues at coordinate 13,809,220 of NW_027332227.1, read as the reverse complement.
AATAAACCACTGTTGTTTGTTGCATCACGGCTATAATACGTTTGTAACTTTAACTTACAATTATGGATCAAAATAAATTTAATGAGGTTCATAATTTTTATTGGTATTCTTTTTTTTTTATTTATCACATATTAGCATACATTTTATTTGTTACATACATTTTATTTACATATTTTATTATTTCGAATCTTACTAAAAACAAGGAAGGACCTTTCCAGTTATTCTCGGAATGTATTTTGAGAAGAAACAAGTTAAGCAGTGTGCAGTGAGCAGGGAGCTTATTAACAATTCAGCAAACTTAGCATTCTCGGAAATGTTTTAAGATATTGTGAAAATATATCTTTTTATTATGTTTACAATATCAGTATTTAATACATAGGTCGAGAAAGCAAATTCAGAACAATTGAAGGCAGAATCTCACATTCCAGGCGTGCTTAGTCTACGATAATGTATGGATGTCAGCTGACGTTATTATTATTTTCATTATCATTTTTACATATGCTGATGTAAACGTCATGTTTGGTATCTAGGCAATTTTGGGTATAGTTGAAAATATATGGAACATTCCGCTGTCTTAATATAGTTGCATCACAGCTATAATACGCTAATAGGAATTATTCGACGAAAAAAAGGCAGCAGACTAAATAGTTTCTAATATGTGTAATATGTATATTCAGATTTTGTCGCCAAAAAATATCATCCTATATTTTTTATTTTTTGACACTAACCCTAATTTACACTTATATGCCATTAACTCGAATATGCCATTTTAGGAATAATGAGGTATTCCTAAAATGGCATACTCGAGTTGTTCTTCAGGACACTGAGAAACCAGGACAATCCCTTTCAAAATAAGATGTATGTCCAACTTAGTTATACCATATTCATACGCTAAAACTCGGTTCACTAACGATGCGGCTCGACTCGTCCATAGTTGTTTAGACTCTCCAGATCATATTCAATAGGACTCGTCGGAAACTGAGTACATCTGTGGACAAACATGGCTTCGAATTCCAATTATGTAAAGGTTCGATCAGAAATTGACCTAGATAGGTAAAGATAAACGTAACATGAAAGTTCGAATTCCAGGTACGCTAATTTTTGATATGACTTTAAAAATATTATATTAAGAATTATTTATAACTTACATAAACTTGCTTTAAGTAAGTAAATTTTAATACTTGTATTTTAATACAAGTTTTAATATAAATTAAAATAAATAAATATAATTTTAATATAAATTTTAAAACTTTTATTTTAATAAAACCAATAAACCCTCATATATAATTCACTGTACTCGCCATATTACAACCAGCATTCATTATTCTCATTGTACAATCGGAACGCACCTTAAATAGAATTGTAGGTGCCTTAAGTGTCGCGAAGGAAATATTCCCGTCGTGGAAATTCCTAACAGATATTATTTCGTGTAGCTTTTGTGGTGCGCTGGAGCGACCACTACAGATGTAGATTCAATTCCTTACCAATCTTAAGATTTTTTGTTTTCAATAGTATTTCGATAAAATCTTTGGAATGGAGCTCAATAGTTCTTTTAATACAATATTGTAGTAACTTGCAGTATGGAGTCGATTTGATGGTAAGTGGCTACTGTTGTAATGAACCCCTGATAATATAAAAGTCCTTTTTGAGATCGGCAACAGATGTGATACTAAACCTACGTGTGACTAAGCTGGAACGCCTCGGTTATGTCTCCCTTATCACACCCCTCAAACCGATACACAGTAGCACTGAACACTACTGTTATTTGGTAGAAAAAGGTGTGACGGTGGTGCCTGCGGAATATATTATGCTGACAGAGTTCATAAAACCTTAGTATAGTACGGCTGCGAAGATATAAACCATATCTACATACCTATGTACTTATATCTGACTTATAACTTCGGGATAAAGCTGTATGTTATACTCTGAAGTACTTAGTAAGACAGAGAGATATTAGGTAAGACATCCGGACTTAGTCTTAAGTCTCGCAAATAATAATTCTTTGTTTCCCAAACAATCTTACGATGTCGCCGCTTTGTGTGCGGTAGAGCGGAGATTTCGAATAAAATTTCATTTGTTATTGATGTTAGGTAGTTTAGAGTTGCAATTCTTGAGACGAATTATTTTGTGCACGATATAAATATATTTTAAGGTAAAGGATTAATTACTCTTTGAACTGTTTTCAGAAGTTGTGTTATTCCGTACAAGACGTGTCGTTATGAACCAGTCATTACTAAACATTTGTTAGATGATCTAGTATAGTCCGATCGTTACCAATCTTAGTACTCTGGAGGGCAACACATTGTGATCTATTTTATGCATATTTTCAGTTTTTAGAGTTGCTACATATGTCCATGGGTACATTGATAAGTGACTATCAGACTCTAGTATGCAGTCCTGCTAAAGTTCTTCAATCTTTTGTGGCTGCTCTCAGGTCATCAAAACTGACCAAATAGATAGGTAACCAATTGGAGTTGATTACATAATTGCTAAGCAACAAACGCCTCTGATCTACCTTGTTAACTTCAATTAGAAAAAAAAACAGTGCATCTTTACTAATAATTTCGCTTCTTCAACAGCAACACAAAGGAATTATTTTTACAACACAATTCGCTAACAAAAATATTTCGAATGCTTCCTCATTGTAGTGCAATGGAGTGGAGATGAATGTAGAATAAATTCTTTATCGAAGATAGTTTTTTCTTACGAGCTCCTACTTTGAACTGGAATTCTATTGAATAACATTATGAAGCTATCTTACAATTCTATCATGCTTGGAATAAATTTAGACATCTTTTTAAAAAAGTTTCTCTGACATCACAGTAGGGAATATGTATTCATTTTTGAAGTTTATCTTCTACCTATCTCATCATCACTATCAAACCATTACTGTCCCACTACTGGCCACGGGTCTCCTCTCAGAATCAGTAGGATTAGGCCATAGTCCACCTGAACAAGTGCGGATTGGTAGACTTTACCTACCTTTGAAAACTTATTATTTTTTAAGATCTCATAAGTATGCCGGTTTTCTTGCGATGTTTCCTTGAAAGTGATAATTAATTTTATACAAGGCATAACTTGTAAAATCAGAGGTGCGTGACTTGGATGTGAAACTCGGAGCCTTCGATTGAGAGTTCACGTTTCAATCACTAAGCAATGCTTACTTCTATCCAATTCAATTCAATTAAATTGTATGTGTATTTGTTATTCTTTAGAAAGTGGTTTTAAAGGTATTTATATGTAATGTAAATAACATGACTTTAAAGATTAAAATAATTATTAAAAGGTTTATAATTAACAATTTTTGCGGTTAATCAAATATCGGGTTCTACGGCAGGTAATTAAAATTTCAATCCTAATTAATCGCACTTCTATTTTAATGGAGTGATTAATAAAATTATAGAGCATTATTCCAAATCGTTAACTTTACAAAATTATACTCGTATACCGATTTGTATGTAATTAAAGAATCTAAGAGCTTAAACTCCACATGGTAAGTTACTGCTTCTCATAGATATGCGTTTAATCGTTCATGTGACCCCATAATGATTGGGTTCCTATACGGTTAGTCACAAATGTGTTACTGCATTTGAGGACTAAAATGGAACGCCTCGTATATATTTATTAATCTTTATACCGGGCTACTAACAGGTATCCAATTTTTAATCGAGTTTACCTCTATGCATAGCTATAAAATTACAATACATCCTAACTAGACTATTTATTGTTAATAACTAATAAATTTACCAATATTTTGTTTTATTATTTGACAAAACTTATTCTCTTAAGAACGTCTATCTAAATTGGAGGGTTTTGTATATATCTCTCGCTCACACATTATAGAGAATATCCGAGAGGAAAATATTTGTCTTTACCTAAACTTAAAGTTATACAACTAAACACCAATGCATACATTGTAGCAGCATTATCAAAGAGTACTACTATTTTTACAAAATATCTAACGAAAGGACCGGACCGTAGATATATTTTCAACGTTCATTAAGCTATCGCTAGTAGAGTTTGCTGACGGTACCGTATTTACGCCGGTAATCCGGTACGCAAACATACATTTATTACCATTTAGTGCCTAAAATACAAGCAAGTATTAGAATTATGTCATAAATGTTAAACGCTATTACGGCAGTTTTTCTTGTATGAAATATTTAAATATAATAGGCATTTTTTGTCTCTAGTATACAAATGTATATTATGCACTTAATGATATATATTATTTCAATAAATGTATCAATTTTCCCACAATTTCATTCATGTTCTCAATTTTATACGACTTACCCTTCTTGCCGTAAAATCACGTTAATTTTCTAACTTTATTTGTTGTTTATACCGATTATCACATTTTCGATCACATGTTTCATATGGTATAGAGGAAGTATTTAAGGAGAGACACGAGGGAATCCAACTTAGTCCTCAGAGGTAAAGTAATCAGTAAGATTAAGTAGACGTTTAATCATAAATGTTATGTGAGTTCGATTACAGATACATCTTTAAGCGGTTGTGAATCGTACCTTGGTTGCCTATGGAAATAATTACGAGTAAGTATGTAAGACTTTTATAGAATTTATAATTTAACTTCAAAAGGTTTTGGATTAAATCTGTAGAAAAGAAATCAAATAGCCGAAACTATTATTATAAATTTAATTATTCGAAACCTTTATTCCAATAATCAATATTCAATATGCAACAAACTATATACATCCGTCATTTAACGTCCATTGATTAAAATTTCAAAACTGTATTGTTATTTTAATCTAATTTTATTATTGAATGTGTTAACGTTACCGGATTAGCGGCGTTGTCGCAATTCGTTACAATCGTAATACGCTTAACGTACATGTGTTAGCGGATTATATAATTTTGATTTATGCCACTGTTTATTTTAACTGTAACAATATTTTCAGGATTAATTGTATGTTTGATAGGGAGTATTAATTTCATATCAAAAGGCAACGCACAAATAATATTACGTATCCAAAATATGCTTAGTTTAATATGTCGTCATATCACGTCATATATGAAATATGACGTCACATCACGTCACTTCATATATGATAGCATTACATTTGAGATTAATTAATCCTTCAACGTTATTTTTTACCGCTGTTTTGTTTACTTCTTCACTAGTTACTTGGTTGCAACCTTTTATGTGTCATGTTTTATGTGTTATGTGTCATGTGGGACATAAAACGAATTTTACTTAAATTTGATTACAGATGTTCTGTTACTTTTGAGGAAGTTGGAAAGCCTCGTATAAGTATCTCTTCCTAGATAGATTTCGTGTTTTCCCAGAATGTGCAGTGCTTGCCTCTTTGCGGTCGTAAATACCTGCTGTTCTGCCATCGATTGCCACTTATGATACATAGTTGCCTGCACCGGATTCGCGATAAAACTCTGATTTGTGATTCTAGAACGAATACGAGGAAATCGTGATTCAATATTTTATAAATTAGTACCTTTCTGGAATTTATTTGAAATATTTCCTATTGCGTGAAACAAATGAGTAACGGTCTTAAAATTCTATAATTGGGTACTTGACAGTTATAACAATAAAATATGAAATATATCCAATATGATAGCTTATAAGTAAACATAAATTATGCAGTAATTAGTTTAATTTTTAATACGTTCTAAGTATTTTAATTTTTTAAAAGAAATTTTCGATTTTTTATCTGTGGATTTTAAATACCAAAACGGCGACAGTGCTGCCTTAAATGTCGTGTGACGTCACCACATGCATAATAAACAAGACATAAAAATGATATCGTTTGCTGTTAGAGTTGGTTGAATTTATGTTGTGAAACGAAATGAATCCACACTATATTAAAGCTGATAGCGTGAATCTGCTTAAAGAAGATATACAATGCAATAAATAAAAATGAATATAAAAACTTCCGTGAAATAACCTATGGAAATCACAAATAAACAACGTAAGTAAAATATTCTTTATATTTACATTTAATCATTTCGGACAGTTAAAACATTTCTTAACCGATTTCCGATAGAAGAAAGGTTGTCTTTAAGTGATTATCAAGCTTTTTAAACTATACTTATTCTTATGTGAACTTATCTTATGTTTAAGGTTATTTATTGGTTATATTTATATTTTCAGATCTTCGCGACAGTTGTATAGTGAGGACGCTATAGGGTATGTGCAGTTTAAGAGGCAGGCAAGTTTGTGTTTCATGAAAAGTAAAAGTTGTCCTAAATACAAGGTACATCAAAAGTCATGCTCAGTGTCCATGACTGTATATGAAAAACAAAGTATTATTAAATGTGATGACTGTCCTGCCTCCCAAGGAGGCAGCAAACATGCAGTAGCATTTTTAATGTGGAGTCATAGAAAGTGAGGAACCAAAAGTTTCAAAGGTGGTCAGCACTCTGAAGTACATAAAGTAAAGGAAATGGGAAATAGTAGTTCTTTACTTGAGTAACCTACCCAACAAGATGAAGGAAGGAAAATGACCATACAGTTGCTGTTATTGCACTACAGATTTCTCAAAATGACAATGATAAAAATTATATATCTAGTTGTTACAGAAAATAATTTTAAAATGAAGAAAGTACACACTCAAGCAGCACAAAAATTCAGCTTAGTAAGAGCTTCAATATACAAGAAAATAACAGCTTCAAAATGCTTTGAGGTTATCTGTAAATGTTACATATAATGATAAATATATACAAAAATTCTACGGTGTGTACTCAATAATAGACCCATATAAGCCTAACAAACATGGCAGTCGGTTAATAAAAGATTAAAATTAGCAAATCATGTATTTTTAATTATACAGTCCTTTAAGTTAATCCGTGCACAAGTAATAATACTTCAGTCATCGAAATAGTTTGTTTCTTATTAATTACAGAATGAGGCCTTAAAATAGAGAATTCTCGTAGACGTCTTTTAATTCATTTATTCTATTCTTAACTAATACTATTCTAACTCTATTCTTATCGTAGACATCTTTATAATATATTAAATATATGAATACTTTAACTTGCTGTTTTGTTCTGATTACATCCGGGTTTGATGATTTAGAGTAGAGGAATCACTCCTTATTCTTTTTTCTCATTAATACTTCTATTATATGTTTGAATCCTCTGTCTGCAAGTTCTTTTAACGTTTATGAGATTTCGGTTTAGGAACGTGTATAAGCAAATTTGTTAGGATATTTAGCGATCGTACTTGTACACATTGTCACTGCACACGTCTTATAACTTGTCATTTATTTCAATTTTAGTTATAAAAGCTAAATAACTCCCTATTTTCTTCCGAGCGTTGTTTGTTTACAGTATAATGACGTTTCGCCATAAAATGACACTTGACCGCCTGATTTAACGCGACGTTCCGTTCACCGTAAAGAAACTTTGTTTTTTATTAATAAATAGCCCTTTTTTCGAAAAAGTGATCAATGAAAGGCATATATAATACGTATACTAATTCATTAAAACACTTTCCCAAAAAGTGTCAAGTAGCCAATTTATAACCCTCACATAGTATTTTTTTACTTTTTATAGCGAAATGTTTTATGAAGCATACGTGGTTGACGTTTGATAATTGGTCAAAAGAAAATATTTTTCGAATCATTTGACTTAATTAAAATTTCCCGAATCATGTTTCACTGTGAGTTACTTATCTTAAAATGTATGGAATCCACTTTACCACCGTCGTATATTTACGTCGTACATTATATACGTTTTATTCTTGAGAGAAAACCTGTATAACAACTGAACAGGACAACGAGTCTAAAATAAGGCTTGTCAAAATTAGTCAGGGTTCATTTCACACGAGCCAAAACTTCTCACTACGACTTAAACGTTACCTTTGGCAAGCGCGTTGCTTTGTTACAAACAAAAACTAGAAACTTTCCAAGCGAACTAAATTTAGTTGTCACTTCGCGGAGGAGGCGAGAGACCAATCTTTTTAATGTTGTTTTCTGAGAAGAGGTCAAGAGGTAACAGTTCCGTACGTGACTTTAAGAGACAGCTCTTCTTTGTCTAAACAGAAAGTTTTCTCCATTTTATTTTAAAAGCTCGCCCGCTACTGCCGCGCTTGTAATTGGCTCCACTATTGTATCGTTGGATTGAATAGCAGAGCTTTCTTATCGAAGTTTTGGTCTCGAAAAGGATCAGTGACCTTGTTAAGTGAAAAAAGTATTATTAGCTAAAACTACACTCACTTATATAATATAGAATAAAAATCATAAAATGTTGTAATGATTGTTTAAGTTTTGTAATTATAATTAACTGTCGCTAATGGGGTCAATGTATCCTGTAAAGATAAAGTTTGAGTTGTTTTGAAAAATATATGATAGCCGCGCTTGGCTCGCAATATAAATTGTATACTGGCTGGAAACTACAAACTCCACCTGATAATGGTCAAGTAAAGAAACGTTACTCAATTACAAGAAAAATCTTTAGTGCTGTAAAATGGAAAAACCTTTGAAATTCATGTGAAGAAAAATTCTCTGGACTGTTGCATCAGAATGTTTTCTATCACCGTATAAGTAAGTGACAAATAATTTTTAATACGGATACATCTTCGATAAATAAAACGATAAAAATCTCGAAAACTACTCTAAAAATTAAACGAATAAATGATCACAAAAAATAATAATAAGTGTCTGCATAACTGTGAATTGAAACTCGTTATATAAACTGACATTAAAGAGCCATATTAATAGATTGTACAATTACAGAGGAATGTAAAATAATCCTACAAACATTATTCTTAAGGAAACAGACACAATTCCAGCTCAGTGTCGTACGGACACTAAGCTGCGACGTTTTTAATAATATCGGCTCCACTGCAACCTGGTGGTCTACTCTGTACTGCCAACGAAATTTCGGATCCGTCCGAAAGTAAAATGTAACTATTTTTTAAGCACACGTGGTTGACGTTCAAAAATTGGTCAAAGGAAATTATTTTTCGAATTATTAGACTTAATCAAAATTCCCGAATCTTATTTCACTGTGAGTTACTTATCTTAAAATGTATGGAGTCCACTTTACCACCGTCACATATTTACGTCGTACATTATATACGATTTTATTTTTGAGAGGATACCTGTACTTTCTAGGGTTCCCAAATGGTAAAAAAGAAAAAGTATTACTAAGCTTCCGCTTGAATTAAGACACTGTGAACTAAGACACTTGATTTTTTTACAGGGTATAACGGTGATAAAACAACAAATACTAAAAATAAAAATAAAAAAGACTTGATAATCAAAAAACCATACAAGAAACAGCTATGTTTCAACGTTGTTTACTTTATCTATTGAAACGTAATTAAATAGGTAGACATTAAAATTTAAAAAATACATTTACTTATACGGCTGCTATGATAACAAATAAAAAAAATAACTTGATGGTAAGGAGCCGTTAAGTTCCACTCGCATTTGGGTCATTATTTCTTGTAAGCTAATCACTGTATAGTAAATGGCCATCAAATGATCAATATCTTTAATACTTTGTGAATTCTGCCGTTCAGACAAGGTGCCAGTAACTTCAAACGAAACTACGCATTCTGTGCGTTCAGAGTAAACCCCCTGATCCGAAGTGGTTCCGACAGATTTATAGAACTTATAATGTTATTGTGGCATATTTATTGTTTCGGATTCTAATAGAATTTTATTATGTAATTGAAATGGAAAAGTACACATACACATCTATATATGAGATTTTTGAGATTCATTATAATAGAAAATCTCATTTAGATAGTTTAGTTACTGATGTCCATCAGAAGCAGTAGCTACTTACCATTAGGTGGAATGCACTGATCGACTATTTCAATATTATTATGTGTACAAAACCAGCTTTACATATTAAAAGAATAAAACCATTTCTTTAATCAACTTACAACATATTATTCCCGCGCAAAATACAATTCAAACGTCGTGTCCAGTCTTTTTTATGTTAACTCATACGATCGTACCTGCCAGTGATTATATAAATAAGTATTTAATATTATAAAAATAACTATATACTAATAATAAAATAATTTGAAAAGATTCCTAACAATATGATAATAATAGAACCGCAATGTGTACCGACTACCACTCAGAACTTAATGAGACGAAATAACAAAAAACAACATAGCATCCCTATCTGTCATCATTACAAACACATCGTGTGAAATAGCTCTGTAGCACTACCATGAGTTTACAAAAGTATTACTCGCTAACGACTGCGTAAAATAAATGTATGAAAAATTGTACAGTGCCTCTGGTGGTTACTCGTAGAACTAAATTCCGTAGTGTGAGCCACTCGTAACGTAAAAAACCTATCGAAATCAAATCGCTAGCGAATGTCATTATGACCTATTGCCATACAAATTCGGTCCCATGAGTCATTAATTTGACAGACGTTGTCAAGAAATACCGTAACGATAGTAGTTATGTTATTCACTAGCAAAATGACAATAGTTTTCTATTTACAATTTCTATAGTGGCGTTTCTATGCCAACTCATGGTAGTGCTACTGAAAATCATAACCGAACTCGATCTATTTTCCAATAGAGTAGACAAGACGCAAATATGTGAAAACAAACACGAAAATGTGTATAAAAATGATGGACGATCCACTTTGAATAGATGGCGTAAAATATTTGCAACTAGTATTCAGCTATTGGCGACGTCCCTGAAGTTCTATAGGCGATACTAACTCGTAACTTCAAATAAATAAAAGAATCATCGTCAAAAAGTCGATTGGAATTATAAGGAATGAATCAGATCCAATTCCAAAAATTGTTTGATTGATGCTATGCTATGATTCAAGCATCTACTCGTATTTCCTGTACCGCCGAAGAAAAAAATCTAAAATATATTGTTATGTATAATGTTACAAAATTGAGTCAATCAGTGGACTAATTTTGCAGAAGTCAAGTCAAATCAGTTTGCTGAAACCTTGTTTAATTTAAATCTTGACAAATTATTGCGTCATAGATTTACTGTTTAGTATCTATTATATCCACGCAACGATCAATACGTCTTAAACCTTAATGAATAGACTCAATGGAGAAAGGCCCAAGTAATCCTTACAAGACCTCAATCAATCAAAGGTTTTGAGACCCCACAACAAAAGAAAGTCAGCTAATTAAATTGGGGCTAAGGGCTTAATTGAGGGCTGTTAATAGAAGAACTTACATTGTTGCTTGATTGATTTAGATGCCTTCGATTGAAACCTCATCTCCGCCTCATTTCTCTTTTTGTAATGATAAGCTTATTGGAATCCTGTAATTGGTCTATTCCTACATTTGTCTGCTTGCGAATGGTTTGAATTTTATTATCTGTCAAATCGTGAAGGTAGTAAAACTGTAGAAGGGTAGTTTTATGGGTGAATTACGACCACTGTTATTTTTTCCTTTTTAACAGTGTTAAAAGTTGGTTTGAACTTTAAACGCACAGATATAACTTCTATGGTCGCAGAAGTTGTATTTAATCGCAATTGTTTTATCCGTTCAACAATAAAAACTGGGGTCTAATTGGATTGGGGTCTAATCTTATCTGGGATTGATTAAAGATTTTCATGGACTGCAGTAGCCAATTACCATTAGGTAGACTGTTTACGTTTGCTTATTTCATATCACAAAAAGTATACAACAATATAGAAAATAATAAAGAAAGTTTCATAACGTTCCCAGTGGATTTCAAAAGTAAGAAAGGAAGTAATGATGCTTATTACTTCAACGACAACACAGCTCAGTTTCTCATTATGTATGGCCGGTTCAAGAACTTTGCAGCATCTTTTGTTTCTCGTCCACTCGCTAATTAACTTGCACGGTCTGTACATAATGTTGACCCTTCACCCTCTCGGCATAGAGGCCATTGTTGCAAACAGCCCTGGGAAGTCAATGGCATGCTTTTTATGAAGGCCATAACGACTTCTCTATAAAGTATGGTGCTGGGGTTATGGTATTATGATTGGTATTATGATTTAGTTTCTAAGATGGGTCAAATCAGACGTATTAATTTAAATACTTAATTTTGTCAAGATTCTCTACAAACTGTACTGTATAGTATATTTCTTCAGAAATTAAAATCGAAAAACTAGAATGATTTTATACAAAGAAAAATTCTATGATCAAAAGAGAAATGTGTAGAAGTAAAAAAATAAATGTATTTGAAGAAAAGGAGACAAAATATTCAGAGCGATCCAACTTCCATGCGAAAGAAACTTTAAGCGAAAGCAAGCTATTCACAATTTCCATGCTTGCAATACTTTGATCTATCGACTTCACCGCAGCGCTAAACTCCGCACAAAAACATTTAGAGGCAACTTGGGCGCATTTTATTCTGTTGTGGAGCGAAATTATGCAGAATTTAATTAGTGGGCGCAGTTTACTGAACCGACCGCTTCGGGAGTCATAATTAATGAACTTGGGTAAAGCTCTGTTGCAGAAAAATGTTCTGGGAGTAAATTGTTCTATAGTGGTATGAAATGTAGCGAAGTTTGTACATTATACTTAAAAGTTATGCTTCTCGGAATGACTTAATATGATATTAAATAACGCAATTATAGTTGACCATCTTTAGGAACTTATAATCCGAGCCAAACTGCTACTGCGCTTTGAAGTTGTTGCGAGCAGGTGTAGTCATACAATTTGCTACGGTAACGCAATTCATTTCTATATTTAGAGTGGACTAGCAGTTTTACGCGTACTATAACATAAGAGCAATATTGAGCTAATACATGGTCGACAACGCGCTGATCACCGCTGACGAGCGTCTTAGCTTAGCCGCCTGTCATCAACGACCAACGTTAGAGATCCGGGATTCGGGTCTCTAGCACGCACGTCTTAGTTTCAACGCTGTGATCATTATAAGATTTAGTAGTTTAGCGATAAAGGACAAGATCGGGAAAATTGACACGCCTTCATGAAGTTCTCAAAGGTGTGTCCCATTTTGCACATAGCCAGCATAGTAGACTATAGGCGTGTTAATGTTTTTCTTCATCTTTAAGCAATTAATATTTTTATATCCACATAACTGTAAAAAATCAGAGGTTCGTATTAGGGGTCGCAATACCGGACCATCTAAGCAAAACCGGTATTTTCGGTACTGACCCCAGACAAATCCCGGTATTCCGGTTTTTTCGATATTTTCGAGATTAAGATAAAGTTACTAATTTTTATTAAGTATTTTACTATGTAATGTTAATTTAGTGGAATTCCGAAGGAAAATATGTCCTATTACTTAATACCAAGTTAATTACAGAAGTTTATGATTTATTAACGACGTTATGAGTTCCGAATTCATCAATAAATGAATTATATAAAAATATATGTGGAAAGCTGGAAAAAAATATCTCTGTAGTCGTGCACTCTTGACAGAGTGGTCGTGGCATGATGATGACAACTGGTCAGTCATCCACAGCTGCCTTGAACAGACGCTATTGCGATCCTTCGCCACCGCCTTCTATGCTGGCCTTGCGGCAACACTCGACGAGGGAACACTGTGTGCTAGATTTTATAAGGTCTGTTCAGCGAGTAGGCGATCTGCCGCATGACCTCTTTCCATCTACCTTTCACGGAACTACAACCGTACTACTGAGTTCCCGTCCCTAAATATGCGGCCGAAATATTTTAGTATTCTAATCCAGATACTCGTAGATCCAGAGAATAGTATTTCTAGGGCATCAATTTTACGGCGATCTTGCATCCGAATCGTCTACGTCTCTGCAGCGTAGAGAAGGATAGGAAAAACTAGACTTTTCATAAGTCTTATATGTAACCTAACGATAAGGCAGACGGGCTACCTGATGGAAAGCAGTCACCGTCGCCTATGGACATTTGCAACACCAGAGGCGTCTCCAATGCATCGCTGGCTTTGAAGGAGAGCTCTTTTTACACCCCTCTTGAAGAGAATAGTCCTGAGGGAATACCTCAGGAGAAAGTTCATTCCACATTTTGCACGTACACGGCAAAAATGAACGATCAAACCGAACCGTGGAGGACCGCCACGGGTCCAGGTGATGTGGATGGAACTTCATCCTTCGGCGAGAGGTGCGATGAAGGAAAGGCGGCTTAGGCACCAGATCAAACAGTTCCTCAGAACACTCACCATTGTAAAGTCGGTAGAACTCGCAGAGGGAACCTATGTCCCTCCGCAGGCTTAAGGGTTCTAACCGATCGAGATCGCTGGGTCATCGACGATTCGCACCGCGTGTTTCTGTACGGAGTCAAGTGGGTTAAGCTGGTATTGTGGTGCCCCTGCCCAGAGATGCGAGCAGTACTTCATGTGGGGCCTCACTTACGCTTCATAAAGCAGAAAGAGTTGGCCCCCAGTGAAGTACTCCTTGGCTCTGTTCAGGACGCCCAGTTTCTTTGAAGCCAACTTGGCTTTAACTTCCAAATGACTCCGATACTGCACGTCACACGAGATGTCAACTCCCAGAATCCCTACACTTTTACCAATGGTGAGCGGGGTACTTTGGAACTTAGGCGCTATGACGAATGGGGATTTTTTAGCGGTAAACGCGCAGACTTGTGTCTTCATGGGGTTGAACTCAACAAGGGTAAGACGACCCCATTCCAAGACCTGCTCCAGAGAGTTCTCGATTTCAGACACAACTCGGATTCTGCTTTCTTCCACGAATGTCCGAGAGGTGTCCGCACGGCCTGTGTACATACCATCTTCCGTGCTATGATCTGCATAGCAATGAATGCCACCGGTTAATAGCAGCAAATTATTGATATGCAGAATAAAAAGCGTGGGAGATAATACAGACCCTTGGGGCACGCCAGCGTTGATGAGCTCCGTGTCTGAGCAGCACCCGTCAACTACGACCTTAATATGCCGCTCAGACAAAAAGCTGGCTGTCTATGTGCACAACCTCTCGGGAAGACCTTAAGATGGTAACTTCGCCAGAAGGACCCTATGCCAGAGCCGGTCAAAGGCCTTAGCGATGTCGAGGCTTACGGCCAATGCCTTCCCGTTGTTCTCAACAGCTTGTTCCCAAAGGTGAATGAGGTACACAAGAAGATCACCAGCTGATCGGCCCTTGCGATAACCATTTTCGTCTGTCTTGGTGTTTTTTGATATGTTGCGGTTCCTCCAAATCTTATCAAGCCTATCGACAGCAGATCTTGTTAAAGCGAAGATCGTGTTGGCGGGTTGTTTCTTGACGCCTATTTTCATAATTGTCATTGTTATAAAATATTTTGAAAATATATCATCTTCCTCTAAATGTTTCTTTTATTGTGATACACTCAAGAAATATAGCATTAAACTATAGTTACTACACTTCCTTGTCGACCCTTTTGTATGAAGTGTAATGAAAATAGTGTGGGCCCAGTGTCGTGGTCACTGTCCATTTTCCCAGACGCGATTACATATGGTATGCAACATGTCAACCTCGAGTTCATCCATTGATCGAAACACTTCAATAGGAATATCATCTATATTAATTGCTTTGTCGCGTTTTAATAAGTTAAATAGCAGCGCGTACTTCATCTTTGAATATACATAGATGGTTCTTTTTGTATATCATTTTTTGGCATATGTTGTGTATAAGGTCGACTATTAGAGAAAAGTGATATGAAGTATTTTGCCATACATTGACGATTTCCTTAATTTCGGTAACAATCACATTCACACCATTAGAATCCTCAATAGCCCATGTTCTGGATTTAAATTGATGGGTTATACATCGGATTTTTTACGAGATCTTTTATTTCAAATCGAACCTTTTCTTTAGCTCTCCGACGAAGTTATACAATACGCAAAGTCTCACCTGACATCCAATGCTGATGTTTGTTGATTTTCATAGGTTGTGTCGATTGTAACGCTTGTTTAATATGGACTTTTGCATTGTGCCCGAGTCCATTGGAGTAAATTTATATGACTATAACTTTATTTTGTTTTATTTTACTAAAAACCGAAAATACCGAATATCCCGGTTTTTGTGAAATTAAAACCGGTATTAATAAGACCTAAATTTGGCCCGGTATCCCGGTATTTTCGAAATCTCGAATACCGGATTGCGACCCCTAGTTCGTATCTGTAATTAAAACCACGGCCCTCCTAATTCGAAGGCCGAGTTTCTAACTACTACCATATCATTGCATCGTTCCTAGCAGTGGAACATAAGCATGTTATATTTATCCCCAAGGTCGCACTCGGAGCTAAAACATGTCATTATGCGGAAAATCTTGAGAAAAAAGCTTTTAGGCTTTAATCTCGTAGCAGTTTAACATCTTGCTGACATCGATTGCTCGGGTCAACGATGCTTGTATCGATACGGGTTGAAGCATGCATTAAGTAGAGCTGAAATATTTAAAAATGTACAGAATGTTGAGAGTTTTTAACATACTTTTGCAACTCAATATGAATTGTTCGAGATTATTCCTAACATTGTTACTGCTGAGGAATAACTGTCTATTCTATAACTACTATGAATCTATTCAGTACTACTATTTTTGGGAGTAGTCTTCATAGCTATATGATTTTTTTCCTAGAATGTGTAATGAAATAGCAATAGGCTAGCTACATAATTTGTAGGAGAGATAACTGATGGGAGTAGCAAGTCCAAATGGAGACCATTGCTAAATAAAACGAGTACAGGAAGCCTGACCAATAAGCGAACAGATTACCTCAAAATGTTGTCTAGACACCGCTGGATTTAGAGGGCTTTGGAAAGATCCAAATGCTGCATTTTAAAAACATGAAGATCAAATTTAAAAGAGTTTTTTTTTGAAATACCAGCACTAAAATAGCTGCTAGAAGCAAAAATAAAGCAATCAAAGTTTACCTACTACGTATAGCACTTACCAATGTCTGGAGAAACTTCGTAGAGACCTATTAACGACTAACAATGCTGTCAAACGTGTAATCAGAACCCCATAACCCCAATATCGCAGAAGTTTAATACGGTACGAAGTTGGTTTGAAGTTGGTCCAACTTTGTGACGTGGGTTCAGTAGAGGTAAATAAATAAAAGCAGCTCAATAATTTGTTTGTTTTACAAAGTAATCTCTCGTCCCATTTTAATGTAATTACTGCCACATGCTTGATTTATCTAGGATACAAATAAATATGTCAAGATAATTTAATTCAATAATTTTAAACTAACTGGCATTTGAAATTACGTAAGTTACAAATTATAAAGTATTGAAACATGGCATTCATACCTATAAAGTAAAACATAAAACCATAATATCTTGATTTTTGAATATAGGTTATAAGTATTTTTGTATAGGTTTTTAGATATTACAAAAAACGTGATCTACATTCAACCCTTATGGACATACAAATATTTATCGTCATAACTTAAGGACAAATTACTACATAATAATTTATTTATATACGTCTGATAACAAAAAAATATTAATATTCTCCAACGCAAAACAGAATTAAATATTTATGTCAGATAAAAATTCATTAATAGAGTAATAACATTTGTCGATTAAAAAATTCTTAAATTCTTTTTTAAAATTAGTAATATCATTTATATTTCGGAGCTCAGAAGGAACTTTATTGTAAATATTAGGTGCCAGGCTAAACATACTTTTCCTTAGCAAAGCTGTCTTGCAGGGTACTGTACATAATTTTGATTTATGTCTATTGTTTATTAAATAATTATTATTAAAGCATTGTGACATTTTCTATCTGCTTATATTTCTTAAATGTCAGTTGTCTTTTTCAAGTACTTTTTAAAATTATCTCAAAAAATGCTAGAAATATTGAAATGAAAATGATAACAAAGATTCAATTCGACGGTGAAATTAGATTCGATCCTTCGAATTTCTCGTCGGTGTAACAAGAAGAGACAGTTGGTCGGAGTTGGTGGATGTTGGTCGAACTCCGTGACGCGGGTTCACCAACACTCTGCAAACATCAAATTAGATCCGTGATTTATTTGTTACAATTATTTCAAAGTAAAATTGATTATGCTTTTATATGTGGGAATGGTTTACTTTGATATTTGAAAATGTTTTACTTCGTTAGTTTAGAACATCGGTCGCTGGCACAGTCACAATCATTATTGCCGTATAAGAAAGAAAACTAAGAAATTTTACAGGGTTACACTTGGTCTCGGGTAATAGTGTCTGAAGTCAAGTAAGTTGTCCAATTTGAGATTAATTGAAAAATGTCCATAGGTGGTACTGTCTTCTTACAATCAAGTGGCTTGCGTAACTCTTTTATATTAAAATGTATCTATAAAATTATGTTAGCTGTTAATTTTATAAACAAAATAAAAAAATAAAACACACACACACACAAATGCCTTTAAAAATCTAACTCTTGTCGGAAATAACACTACATTTCTGTAACTCTTCAAATATTGACATTCCGTCCACAAAATTGCTAAAAAGGCTTAAATTACTATGACAGCAAAGTTCTGATTCGACGCAGAAAATAGATTCGACCCTTCGAATTTCTCGTCGGCGTACGAAGTTGAAGGGACAGTTGGGCAAGTTGATCTGAGTTGGTTAATGTTGGTCGAACTTTGTGACGCGGGTTCACCGGGCCTTCGGAAACATTAAATTAGATCCGTGATTTATTTGTATGAAAATTTAAAGGTAGAAGTAGTTGGTGTGATACTGTTTGGATTTTTAGCGCGTCAGGCGAAATGTTAACAGGCGAATTAAAATGTATGTGCGATGTTTGTGAAACATTAAACTCTGTTTGTCAATTATCTGTTTGAGCTTTAGGATATTAAATGGGGTTAAAGTGTAAATATTAGATAGTTTTGCCGTTGTAGATTGTCATGATAGATCAGTTAAATTTAAATGACCTTAAGGAAATATGTTTGAATTGTTCTATAAATTGTTATTATTGTGTTAGGAATTTCCGGTTGTGAACTTTACAAATCGACTTTCACTTGGTTAGCATCAAACGAAAATATTCTGACGAAATCGATTTTTTAACTTTGTCTCCCTGGAAGTTCCTTATAATTTGGAGTGAAGGTTCTGTTAAACACATTGCACTTTTTCCTGTATTGTTTCTGTTGTATGTCTTTCTGTGTTTCGGTATTTCTGATTATTTATACAAGAATACAAAACTAAAATTTATAATATCACGTAAATCATTATCATGAGCGTAGAAATTATAATTTAATTTGAAACTACATAGACATCTCTTATTTTCCTTCTATAGACTTTTCACCCCTTGTGCCCCTTATAATCCGTTTCTTTACAAAAACCACCCCAGCTGTTATAGCCATTATACTGGGTGCATTGAGGAAAATTTATCGCGTGTCTACATGGTTTACCAGGGCGGTTACAAGTCTGTTATAACTAGCACTACTTTTAGGTTTTTTACTATTTTGTGAAGTTATAAGACAGAAATAGAAGGTGCCACGCTTATTTCTGCCTATAAACAACAGTTCTTACCGCTGTTGTGTTTTGGTTTGAATCATATGGTATGGGCGACAAATAGATACGCTGAAGTTACATAATGTTCCAGATTATAGTTTAATAATAACAAATGAAATACATGTCAAATTATACTGCACCTATTACGTTACATAGTACACAATCCAGTGTTTGTATGTGTGTAAGGGAGTGATATAGAAAGACGGTGTACGAACTGACGCGTATGTGTCTTTACATGTGTGTGTGTGTGTTCACTTAATACTAAATTCACTGGACGATCCTTTGGTGCTTCCATTAAAAGATGTGCACTACTCTTATCTATCTATAACTATACATCTTTACCTATCTGTGTAGAATCGCGTACAGTTAAAATTTATCGCGTGTTAGTATGGTTCACCAGGGCGGCTACAAGATCGTTAGAGCTTCGTATATGCTCAGAATTGTTAATACGAAGTCTAGTGGAGTTAAGTTCCAAATTGCTTAGGAATACTTGGAAGCTTCTATCTTCCTAAGTTACATAAGTAAATACAAGTCGTCTCGTCTCAAGGTTCTCTGAATTTAAAATGTGATACTTAATGTCAATATTTTTATAATTATTTTTATCATCAGCCGCTGTAAATTACAATTTTTAGACATAATACATTCAACATATTATGTAATAGTGTTAATTGCGTTGATGCTATTATTTTTAATATTTGTTAGGGACCGAATACAGGAGCGACAGTAAACGTCGACGATTGTCATCGATTGTCGCCGCCCATCATCGAACGTAGCAGATGCTAAGGGAGGTATAGTTCGCGCCAAGCTGCTAGTCCGCTCAGTCCATGTCGGCAGTGCTGATGGGCGACCAGTCGGCGGCGGTCGTCGATGTATTTCTTGATTAAATTTCGATTCTTCAGTTTATTTCGTATTTAGTCTATCGTCGGTCGCTCATGTACTAATTTACACATTATTATACATTGTGATTTAGGTTACATCCAATAATGCATAATTAAATTGATTTAAGATTTGACGCCCACATTTGGCATTTTGGCCTATGAACAAAATATTTCCAAATTGAGGGCAATAATCAAAATCGGCTTATAAGTTTTAAGTTTCTGATAATAATATAATTCTAAGAAGTCAGACTATAGTTCAGCTGATTTTCAACATAAACAACAAGTTATAACTAATACGTCTAAAACCACGTGATTTCAATAATCCTAATTTAAGTTTAAAATAACGATTAGAATAGCAAAAGTCCGTATTAATTAAAAGTTTTTATTCTAATAAGCCGTAGACCGGATTTGACCATAAGATACTTGTCTCCTTATAGGCGAGTAACGAGAATTGACATAAAATATAATATTGGCCTGATGATATTTTCATTTCTCCATGAGAATCGTAAGATTTTTTAGTCCAGGACATTTCCTAAATACTAGACAAGACAATAATATAATAATATTTGACACAATTAGATAATTCGTTTCAGTCGTTCAATATGTTAGTGAATACATTTACAGGTGGAAATTTACAAATAGGTTGGCAACTAAGTTCCCGCCGTTTTATTATTTTATCAATTGCGACAATTATTTGGACAATCGCTTAAAAAATAGAATTTGTTTTTCTGGATACTATATTATAAATGTAGTATTAATATAAATACCGTTTTTAAACAAAAAAAGGAAATAGATTTGACTGAAATTTCTCAAGATGGTTGAAATTTTGAAATATTTTTCGTCTACCGTTCCCGAGTAGACAAGTTGGCTAAGACCAAGCATTATTATTTTTAATTAATTCGTCAAGCGGTAATTGGTGGACTCAAAAGTTTTTATTAAACTTCGGGAAAAGGATTTGAGGAACCAATTTCTTCAACTTTGATAGCGAATATTATATAAGAAATTATAAAACCATCCGGGGGATTTTTTTAATTCATTAACCCTTATTTTTACAAAATATGCATTGGAATACACAACCTAAAACTAAATAGTTCGTATATTTTCTGACATTATAGAGAACAAATGAGAAGAAAACAAAACAGTCATTTTATAAGCCTTTTATACTACTTTGTTTTTGTAATATACTTTTATATTACAAATACAAAGTTGTAGTATAAAAGGCGGCTTTAATGATAAAAAGCCATATAATTATCCGTGTTTTCGAGCGAGAAACCTTCAAAGGTACCCGATGCCGTGGGAACGACATAGGGTTATGTGGGACTATTACCGCACTAAAACCCCTCCGGTGGCCGTCCTCGGCGCTGCGTAGAGGACTCCGGGATCACCAAAGGAATGCAACCGGAGTCCTCTTAGCGCGTTGCCCCGTCGGGTTCCACCCAGGTAAGCTTAAGGCTCGCCGCACCGTCTGGTGCGTACGAAGGTATGCGGTCACACATACCGCCGTCCTTCCCGGGGCCGTTGGCCGGATGGTTCGAGCTCCCACTCTTGGTACCCATGACCCCAGAAGCCCCCTTTAAACGCCTCTTACGACAGGCAAGGGATACCGTAGCCCTATTCTTGTCCCGGAACTACAGGGATAAATCCTATCCCTGTACTATCGACCCTCCTACCTTGAGGATATGCAGATTTAAAGCTTTGATTTTGTTCAATTTAATTAGAATAATAATCTATGCAGCTTTTCCAACTTGAAAAGTCGACGTCATCATGTAACAATTAACATTTTTAAATGATATAATTAGATATTAAGTACATCTTTAAAACTTCCACTTGTATCGTCAGGAATGTTATACTAATCTGCAAGAAGTAGATATTTGAACACAAAATAACACTCAATATGCTATATGTGTACTATTAATCCCGGAACTAAGACGGCGAGGCTCAAACGTAATAACGGTGTACGTGAGAAATCTAGCGGTCGCGGTGTAGTGAGCCGGTACATTGCTATCCGGGACTGAGATATGTAAGCGTGCCGCGAGAAAAATAACAACATAGTATTAAACATGATATACTATTTTTGCATATACATAATTACCATTTTTGAGAGTAAATTATACAACTTAAAACGTTTGTAAGCTAAGAATATAGCGACGTCGAGAGATTACTTGGAAGACTTTTATTAATTGTTTCACAGTTATAATCAGTAGCTTATATTGTCAGGAAAATTTTTAAACTTAAACTCCACGAAATAGTTATTTAAAGACAAAATAACACTCAGCATGCTATATGTGTTCTATTAATCCCGGAACTAAGACGGCGAGGCTCAAACGTAATAACGGTGTACGTGAGAAATCTGGCGGTCGCGGTGTAGTGAGCCGGTACATTGCTATCCGGGACTGAGATATGTAAGCGTGCCGCGAGAAGAATAACAACATAGTATGAAACATGATACACTATTTCTGCATATACATAATTACTATTATGTGAGTAAAATATACTATTTAAAATGTTTGTAAATTAAGAATCTAGCGAAATCGTGAGACTACTTGGAAGACTTTTATTAATTGTTTCACAGTAATCACCTGTAACTTATATTATTAGGAATATTGTTATAGTTAAATCTCCGCGAAATACTTATTTGAACACCAAATAACACTCAGCATGCTATATGTGTTCTATTAATCCCGGAACTAAGACGGCGAGGCTCAAACGTAATAACGGTGTACGTGAGAAATCTGGCGGTCGCGGTGTAGTGAGCCGGTACATTGCTATCCGGGACTGAGATATGTAAGCGTGCCGCGAGAAAACTAAGGATACTATACTACGTGTTAAATTTGATAATATGACATATATAAATTAAGAATTTTGTATTTATAATATAAAGTAAAATTTATTAATTATACAACAAAACTATATTTGTCTATTAAACAGTTTTAAAAATGTATATCTAGTATTTTCTTTATTAATGTTGACTTTAATGATAACTTGATTTAACGCAAAAATACTATATTGCAACGAGTGGCATTGAGTTTTTCTTTTAATTAACTTTTATACTGATTATACACAATACAATATTTCAATACATATACAATATTAATAAAGAAAATTATCTGAGTAAAATAAAGACATATAAATACGACATCTGTACTTCTGTTACATAGAATTACACTCAGCATTGAATATAAAATAAAATATTCATAAAATTATTTCGTAGAGACAAAATTTAGTATACGAGTCAGCAATGTATCGGGCTAAACTCGCTATAGGCCGGGAGGTGTTCACTTAATTGTTCAATGGACGCTCTGATTTAGGGATGGATTTCATTGCTCGAATTTACAGAATTAGTCCGGCGTGATTTGTGTCGCAGTCCTACGGGATCATTCGCGATGTTGACATACGTTGGCGATTTGTGAGCGTGACTGCCTGGAGTTTAAGAAAAGAGTAGATTGTGCGTCAAGTCTTGTGAGGTATAAGTATTGTGAGGTATTGCATATAAGCCTGTTCTTTAGAAGACTTCCTGTTCAATCGAGATTGCAAAGGCTGGGTTCCCCTCCGAATACCTGAAAGATGGTGATAAAATTTAGTTAAACATTTCCTCTACCCGACAATGGGACAAAAATAGGTCGATGATTATCTATGTTTGAAGTGGTGGTACTCCATCACGACGAACATTTTAAGACTGTACTAAGACTGTGCACTATGGGTGAGGAAATAATTATATGTACTTTGTAACTACAGTATTCCTCATAATGCGTCATATAATATAATATCGTTATTATGAAAGTCAATTATAAAAGTGAAAATATATACATTAAATTTATAGCCTTAAAACGGTACAAAAACATTGAATAAATTGTTTGTTAACTGCCTGAAAATAATAGGCAAAGGTCTCCGATAACATAATTTTCAAATTCACAACAATGTCCAACTCAATTAACCTCTAAGTTACAGCTCGTAATATGATTCTCGGTTTACGGCCATGTTGGTAAACGTAGGCATAATTTATTTTAACAACGTAATATCAAAGACTATTACACGGTTTATAGGAAACCAGCTAATCTCACTACGGTTAATATACACTGCTTTATATTTAACATCTTTAGCATCCTAATATGTCTAATGTAATATGAAAGTTTTCAGGAGTGTGTATGTACTTTTATTATTATTGAATTAGTTACAAGAATAATTTCCAAACTGTTTATAATACATGTCATTTTTGGATTATTTATTAAGCATAACATAATTAAAAATGAAATTCTGATTGAAGAAAAAATATTTAAAAAAAAGCAAATTATTATTACTCCCT
This sequence comes from Epargyreus clarus, assembly GCF_041222505.1. NCBI lineage: Eukaryota > Metazoa > Arthropoda > Insecta > Lepidoptera > Hesperiidae > Epargyreus > Epargyreus clarus. The sequence continues at coordinate 13,784,713 of NW_027332227.1, read as the reverse complement.
TGATCTATTTATCTCAAGGTTTGTGAATGAATGCAATCTTTAAACATTCACGCTTTTATTATTTTTTAAAATTATACATGTACCAAAATATCATCCTTAGTAACATGTTTTGCACCGTTACGTCACCACGTTCGAGTATGTGGGAAGCAAATAGCGTAATCTCCGTCGGTGCAAATTCACAGCCTTTAAAATTTGTCCCCGTGGCCAACTCTGCGGTTGAGGTAATTCCCAAGCCTAGCTCCACCATTCATCTTCCTCTGTGTGCTAACAGACACCGAGATAAGCTGCTATAAATTGGAACACAACTTCGTATTAACACTACAACTTTGTTTACTTTCGTTGAAAGCTTTGATTTAGTTACAGTAGTATTTTAAAGCGTCTCGTTAAGTACCAAATATCTCGTTTTGTTTTAGACGCTATATTCATTAGTCAATTTATTTAAGCCTTTGCTATTCTACCACTCCTCAGAAAAAATACAAATATTTAAAATACATTATATAAAAAGTATATCAACAGTAATCCCGGCATCGCTTTAGCAAAACTAATTTGTCAGATTTCTTATTCATACCTACTACACTATTACGAATACATTTTTCATTAATAATAATATGTACCTGAACAATAAGGTATGTTAATAAGGGAAAGCTGAAATTCTCCTACAATAGTGATAATCAGTCCCAATAAGTTTAAATTAAAATCCATAAGACATTAAAAGCGGGACCGCGCCAAACATCCGCCCGTATATTTCCATACATTTGATCCGCTGCCACGATTTACCGCTTGTATTTTTCCAAGCACCCGTGCACAGAATTGCCCTCATTTTGCACGTTGGCCGTATTGACGCGAGTGTCGACTACGAACAATTCGTTACGGGATACCTCGAATTTACTGTGGGTTTCTGAAAAAAAGACTGCAAAAGTGGCTGTAGGAACGCAGCATGTAGAATGCCCTAGTTGTTACCAAGCGCTGCTGGCTTCAATAGCTTTCAATGCTGATCTCTAATAACACAATATGTAACTACAAACAAACGTATGCATATGCAATATACATAATTATATGAAAAGACACGTGTTATCATTGAGTGTATATATTGTTCTTACCTTCCATAGATTTAAACTGTTAGATAATATAGATAATAAGGATTTCCAGGCGATTAACAGACGCGATTAGCATTTGTAGGTGTGGGAAGTAACTTAGTAGCTTATGTACGGAAACTTATATCAAAATCGATTTGTAATTTATTCGTAATTTTTTATTTAAATTACATAAATATTATTTAAAAAAACCGACAGTCAAAAATAATTGATAGAACTTCAAAAATTAAAACGAATGAAACTACACCTCAAAGGTTAAAATCAGTCAAGCAGTTTTGGCTGTAGGGCATACTAAAGAATGAGATATATTCTTACATACATACATGCTTGAAAATGTTTGCTTTCCGCAGTCGAGTAAAAAAGCAAAATATTGTTCTTTTTTATTTAATATGACACATGGCGCTGAATGCTTATGGCAAGGACTTTATATTTATGAATTTTGTAAGTTATTAGGAACATTTTGGAGAAATAACGGAAATATACCCTGAGGTAATGATCGCCTATACAACAATTGGCAATTGGCAATTGGAACAACATGGCATTCGTTTTTATAAGCTCATATTGGACTGTCATTGTTCCAGATGTCACTAATTGGTAAGTACGACAGCGTCCTTCTCGTAATTGGATACTGTTCTTATAAATGTTGTTAGAGGGGTTATTTTTAATAAAGCTGTGCATGAAGCAATGGTAAGATCAAAGACATCTGTTAACGAGATAATACGTACTTTGCTACTGTTAAAATACTGTAATTAAATTCAATTGGGACAAGTTCCACAGAATTTTAATTTGCTTCTGCAGAAAGATTATGCGAAACTGCAAATAGGGCAGAATTTCTGAGAACTCGTTGAAATACCTGATGTAAGTATGTCTGCCATACCACAATCTTCAAGCCAGAATACTAGAGGAGCATTATTATAAGACAGAAGTAAGACAAAATTACATTGTTTCCATAATACCCGTGTGGAGTGCTCGGTTTTGTATACACGGCTTAAAATGATGCAGCCTTAAACATTCAGATTAGGGGAGTAGTTCCGCTCAAACGCTGAGGAAACTTCCCAAACGACTTGGGAACAATCTCTAATCTGAAGATTATTCAAGCAGTAGTTTTATTCGCGATGAACTTTAGTTTTTAATCTTTGCCCGGACGCAATGGGGCATTGGGCGATGTTCCAAGGATTTCGGATTTTGCCGACTAAGCAGACAATTCAACCGCAGGCTTTTGAGTGGTATTATTTACAAAATGTTTTAAATGAGACAAATATATTGTAGATATAGTTTCTATTATACTAGAGAAATGCTTTGTTTTGTAGATGGTGATTAAGGTGATGCAGATTTACCATTCAAATTAGGGGTTCCAGTTCCGCTCAAATTCCGAGGAAACTTCCCAAACGACTTGAGAACAATCCTTAATCCAAAGATTATTCAAGCAGTAGTTTTATTGGCGTAAAGTTAATTTTTAATCTTTGCCTAGACTCAATGAGGATTCAGGCGATGTTCCAAAGATTTAGGTTTTTGCCGACTAAGCGGACGATTGAACCGCGGGCCAGATCGCTTGAATGGGCAAAATCGTTTGAATGGTACCCTTTGTTTATGCTCTATATCCGAAGCCATAAATCTTTTGGAAGTTCAAGTGAACGATTGCAAACGAAATCATCAATTCCAAGATAGAGATAACGTGAGTCGTCAGCTTGCTGATACGGGAATTATTTATTCAGCTACGATCTCATTTGCATCAAAATGATGGTATGGTAACAGCGAATTGTTTACAATGGAGAGAGTTATCTGTCAATCTCCGTATACAAATAAACATAATAGAATTGTCTGCTTGTTATTTTAAAGCAACTGTCAATTGCTAGATTCATACGATATCAAAACATAAAAAATATTTTATCTCTACATATCATATGAAGGTTAGTGGCAGAATTTGGAAATCACATACAAATTATTATGAATATAAGTCTTATCTTTAGATTCTAATTATTTTTAGATTTTTTGTATTTACTAACAAGTGTAATAACCATTTAATGCCTAACATAACTTTAAAATATTTGGGTATTTTAAAATCCTACATATAAGCAATAAGTTATGATAAAATAATTCCAGATCCAATTTCAGTCTAGTTCAAAATCATAAAAGAACATATAAAAGTTATTCACTTATCCCGAATATCCGCTACCAAATATTGACGAGTAAACGTATGACAACTGATTTCCCTAACGCACGGTCCGAAAACTCCCCGGCGGTCCCGACATCAAATGCCTTATGGCTGTCTCAATAGAACTGAGTATAGAACAGCTGGATTCCAGATATGCTTCGTAGGATCTATTCGGAATTGGCTGATGAGTGTCTTGTGGGTCTGATATATCTTCTCGTCTTCGCTGTAGAGGTGATATTTGAGTGCAGATTCGTAGTTGTTAGGAACTATTGGCAGTGCAACGTCGACCGAAACCTTCAGAGACGTGACCGGGTTACTCAGTCCTCACAATGCAAGGCTCTTTAGAACGTGTCATGCTACCTCATTGTATTATGGGAATTGATTTTAATGAAAGTCTAGAGCTGAATTTGCTTTGGATGTGTTATAATGATTTTACACTGATTTGAGTATGAGCTATTTTAGGTTATAAACGATAAGTCAATGATTTACCGTCAAAGTTAACTTACGCTGATGATGCTCCATTTTGGATTGAAAGATGTAATCGTGATTGTATTTTATTTTGAATCCGCACGTTTCCTATGTGGGAGGAAGATGTAAGATGTATATAATCAAACACGTTAACAGCGGATTCTTGAGAAGTAGTTTTCATCCTAACTTGATATTACGGATTTCTGCAAATAACGCCTGATACTATTAAATATCTCTAAAAATGTATCGTGGTATTACAATTATAATGAAATAAAAAACGTTGTTAACTATAAATGATGGATTAAATTTAATAAACATTCTTTCCATTCCTTAATTATTTTGTTCGGAAGCATTATTCCTAATAAAATCACAATTATTCAATTCATGTAGTACCTACTCATGTGAAATAATTGAAGAATGCTTAAGTACTGCATTGTTATTCAGCTTAATTTAATTAATTATATTTCACGGGATTCGACCTATTATTGCTTTATTACCATTTTCACATATCCTGTTTCATTTTGTTAACAAGTTCTATTTAATACTTCATTATTAAATTATTTATTTTAAATGCAAGTGACTCCGGCGGCACCACCTCCATATCTATTTCTACCTAATAACAGCAGTGTTAGGCGCTGCTGTGTTCCGTTTTGAAGGGTGTGGTAAGGGAGATAGACTTTTCCGAAGCGTTCCAGCTCACAGCAGCAGCAGCCTCAGGGGTAGCGGGGCATCTGTGGCCCACCTCAGGTAGGAATATCTAATCCTTATCCCTGTAGTTCAGGGACTAGAATAGGGCTACTGTATCCCTGCCTGTCGTAGGAGGCGACTAAAAGGGGGCTTCCGGGGTTGCGGGTGGCAAGAGTGGGAGCTCGAACCGTCCAGCAAGCGACCCCGGGAAGGACGGCGGTATGTGTGGTCGCATACCGTCGTAAACTCTACATGGTGTGGGAGGAGCGAAAACTGTTCCCCCAGGGTAGAGCCCGTTGGGCATCGCACTTGGAGGACTCCGGTTGTGTTCCGTCGGAGATCCCGGAGTTCTCCAACAAGCGTTGAGGAGGGCCACCAGGGGGGGGGGGTTTAGTGCGATAAAAATCCCACATAACCCGGCGTCGCTTCCACGTCGTCGGATACCTTTTGAAGGTCCCCCTCGAGAAAAAAAACAAGGAATATCTAATCCTATCTGGAGTTGATTACAGATGTCCATGGGCGGCAGTACCTACTTACCATCAGGTGGACTGCATGCTCGTCTGCTACTCCTATAATATAAAAAAGAAGTGGAATTCGATATTTAAAATGTTTACAATTACATAGTTACAGAGTTCATATTTGTAGTCTGACTTTACAATAATCGTAGTATTTTAGCTTCTTTAAGAGCTATCGAATTGAATGACAAATTGTAGGATGGAGTTTGGCAAACGTGACCGCTGAGGGGAACACCGAATCACTTTTGTTCCACTTGTTAACGCGTCAATTGTTCTTGAAACAAGTAAAGTTTGACATCAGACCGCGACATTTCTACGCCCATCTGCTTTACGTGCATCCATATATATATTTTTACAGGTGTTGTTTTATTTAAAACACAGATAAATATAGTAATATTGCATTAGAATCTTAGGGTAAATTTCAATTTCATATACAGTTTCAGGGATTCCTTAGATTATTTATAATTGTTTAAAAATCTCGTATTTATTTGTAGTCTAGGTGTGGAAGCATGGGTACTTACTTTTCTTTAACTTTTGTAAATCGATTTTTCATCTAATAAAGTTTTAAAGCTGCGGTACAGCAAAATAATACGATTAAGCCACAAAATATTTAGTTTTTATTTTGTGACTAAGCGGTATCACAAATAAGATTTTTTCAATTATTTCGTGTCCTTTTATGCTACGTGCAAGCAGCAAAATTGAGAGACTAGAGGACGGATGTCAAAATGAACCGTTGGTGACATGTAAAAGTATCAAGATTATGCATTTGGACGGCGCCCAGATGCCGAACGTGTTCGGAATGGAAAAAAATTGGACAAATCGATATTCAGTTTGGACGAGTTAGGATTCGTTCCAGTTGCATACGAATCGATTCCAATGCTGGCATGTAGTTTGGAAAAATTTCCAGGAAGCTCCAAAAATGTTATTTGCACGTGCAGTTGTGAAATCCCGAATATGGATAAGAATACAGGATAGATATGGAGTAGAAATGTCTGGCATATTTTATAGATCCATGTCTCCAAGCGCAGGTCGGTTATTTAGATGGGGAGTTAAAATTCGGGAACAATATTTTTATATTAAGTCACTATTCTTGTTCGATGTTTGAGACGATGTTCTTACGTGGAATGAACTTTACCGATGCCCATTTAGACGCCATAATTACGAAGAAAAAATAGAATTTCAAACACTAAAACCTTTTGATTTTAGTCGTATGCAGAACGATATGTGAAAATCGTGAAAGAAAAAAAACTTGAGAAGTGTAATCTAATAGTAACCTAATATCTGATTTTAAAAAACCCATATCCGCTATGAGAAAAACGTTTGATGACAGACTGAAGATGTGATCCCACGCGCATATTACACACCATTTCTACTTGACATCATACCTGTGGACAAAGTTATGCAAACCGGCTACATGTGCTGGATTTAGGAGCGATTGCACGGCACAGAACAGGCCGTTGTTGAGTCTACTCACAACAATATCGGTGAAATGAACGAGAGGTTTTTCAGTGCAGAGCTTACTTTTAACCACCGACTCTATTTGCAAACTGAAATACACGATGTACAGGACGAATCCACGCAACTTTGGCCGTTTTAACAGTGGAAGGTATTTTGTTATATCCGTTCCCAATATTTGAGTAACATTACAATTCGGCAAAATTTTCAAGGTCAAATGATTGTGATGATGATTGCCTGATGATGATTTTTGACCATAATATTAGCAATACATAGTAAAAATACTTTTAACGACGACATTATTGACGACGTGCATGGCGGAGGTACCATACCGGTCTGAAGCGCAGTAAATTCCGGGTTCGTTCCCCGGATAGACAGATATCTAAATGGTTAATTTAGATTTCGCTCTGGGTTTATACCTATGTTTATATAAATATTTCTATATTTTTCTTTTTGTGTCCATAGCACTCACAACACAGGAAAATTCTAGTATTCTGCTATGAGTGTAAAAAGCGTAGAAGGCGTAAATGCGATTTACCTTTATAGTATGAAGCCAGTAAAAACTGGTCCGGACCGGTGTCGAAATAATAAAAACAATTTGATAAAAGTCAAAATATTTGACGTTTGTTTTACGAAAACTCGGGCATAACTTCTATCCCTTTTCTGACAATAGACCCTTAATAATAAGCGTTATTAATCTCCCTGGATCTTAATATTCACGTCGCCTACCACTGGCTGATTAAAATTTTCCCCCTGGAAAGGTTTGGTAATAAAATACAAATGCTCCCGTCAATTTTAAGGGAGACGATTGATGTCAGCATTCGCAAAGTTATTCAGATTCTGTCTCAATTTTTCTTTATGGATGTATCACTGTATGAGAATGGTTTGATTGAAGTGATAATGTTTTTTTACGTAAGATTGATGGGAAGTGATTACTGCTGCCCATGGATGACTGTAATCAAATCCATATAGAACAGGGGTTTTACCTGAGGTCACAGATGCGTTGCCAAATTTGAGCACTAGAATAGTTACTTGGTATTATGATCAATCGTGATCTTTTCCATTTTCAGGTCGATTACAGATGTATTTACCTGTTCCTGGAACTAATTTGAAGTTAATTACATAGGCAAAGTAATTACGCTTTAACAACATAACAAACTTCTACAACGTTTTAAAGCAGATCAAAAAAACAATCGTCAATTAGGTAGAAATCTAATTCAACAAATATTTTTAGGTCACAAATATTTGAGAACAACTTCATTAAAAATACCCAGCAAGATAAATTGGAAGCAACATGAGTTATTAATAAGCTATAAATAGACAATCCATCCATCCATCAGCCTTTTGAGGTCCACTGCTGGACATAGGCCTCCCCTAATTGGCGCCACTCCAACCGGTCCCGTGCCCTTTGAATCCAGCGGTTTCCCGCCGTCTTCTTCAGGTCGTCGGTCCACCTGGTCGGGGGGCGGCCTGAACTCCTTTTGCCTCCGCGTGGTCGCCACTCGAGGACCTTTCTTCCCCATCGGTTATCGGTCCTCCGAGCGATGTGGCCGGCCCATTGCCACTTCAGCCTGCTAATTTTGAGAGCTATGTCGGTAAGCTTAGTTCGTCTACGGATTTCATCATTACGAATCATGTCTCGTAGCGAAATACCAAGCATAGCTCTCTCCATAGCACGCTGAGCGACTCTGAGCTTTCGAACGAGGCCTACGGTAAAGGACCACGTTTCGGCGCCGTAGGTCATCACTGGCAACACACATTGCTCGAATAGTTTCGACTTCAGGCACTGAGGAATTTTGGACGAGAAGATGCTCCGTAATTTCCCGAACGCAGCCCAGCCGAGTTGGATTCTTCGAGTGACCTCCCTCTCAAAGTTGGACTTACCCATCCGGATCGTTTGTCCCAGGTAATTGTACTCGTCGACAACTTCGAGAGGAGTGCCATCAACAACTACCGGTACGGGTGTGACATGGACATTGGACATGATTTTCGTCTTGTCCATGTTCATCTTAAGACCCACCGTTGTGAGGCACTGTTGAGGTCTCCTAGCATTTTACTGAGGTCCCTCAGCGAGTCTGCCAAGATGACTATATCATCGGCAAATCGAAGGTGTGTGAGGTGTTCACCATTGATGTTAACGCCAAGACCTTTCCACTCCATCAGCTTGAACACATCTTCCAACGCAGCGGTGAACAGCTTCGGCGATACGACGTCGCCTTGTCTGACTCCCCGCTGCAATTGGATAGGGTTCGTCCTCTGGTCGTGTACTCGGACTGACATGGTGGCGGCTTAAATAGACAATACAAAGATATATTTATGTCTCCTAAACGATGTTAAATTGTATACGCACCTGTACCCTTACCATGAGTTTTCAAAACATCCCACAATTTTACGTTACGTTTCCTCAATCCAATATCCATAAGACTGAATAAACGTAACAATAAGTAAGTGCTCAAGTCTTTCTGTCTGCCTCACATGTTCGCAAAAAAAGAGACGAAACGTAAAGCGCCATTTTGTCAATTTAGACATTTAATGTTACGTTACTGACACTATAGTCCTGATACAATCCACTAGGGGCGCTGATTGGAAATTGTATGGGCCAATACGTCAACAAATATCAAAACAGTCATATTTGTCAATACGTAAGAAATTATGGTAAGGATACTGTGCTATCATCGAGGTCTACTAAAATATCCGAATAATTATTGTAACTAATTAGATCTGGTGACACTTGGCCTCTCGGGAATTGGACGGACTTCAAATAAATTACCATAATGATCCCGTTAATGAGAAGGTTTACTGAATTTTTCATCAAAGCCTTAAAAGATGTCGCATATATTTAATTTAGTAAGTGATTATTAAGTAAGGATTTTGATTCGTAATCTTATTTTAATTAAAAATTCATCTTGATAATGATGAAACATTTAAATGAAATGAAATATATTTATTTTTTATAAGCCTACGAAGGCAGTCACAAAATGTCAGTTGTAATGTTTTTCTTGTACTATTGGATGCGAAAAAAAAACCTCAACTGAAAAAATCAGATAAGACACTCAGCGGTTTTTTCCATTATGATTATATTTATTATTATTGTTATGACATCATTTCTTACATAAAATTAAAAACAGAGCACCATTATTGATGATACAAATTTGAATGAAAATTCAAAATTAAATAAATGATAACATGCATCACCAATTTCACTTCCACTGTTAGGGTATCTTCTCAGAGTGAGAAGACCTTAGGCAAACCTCAAAGATTAACGAACTTTTTTATATTTAATTTTTTCACACAATATTCGTTATAATGACATTATTAATACACGGCAGGCAGTGATAGCATAGGTTAAGAAACTCGGCCTCTCGATCGAGGGGTCCGAGGTTCAAATCCCAGCCACGGACCCCTGATTTTTCAAAATTATGTGCGTATTAGAAATTAATTATCACTTGCATAAACGGGGAAGGAAAACATCGTGAGAAAACTTGTATACGTGAGAGATTTATATTTAAAAACAAATAATGTGAGCCGTCACGGGACGCCTGGCAGATGTGAAACATCGACATTATTTTGTAAAAGTAATATGCAGAAAAGAACATATTGTGATAGGAACTAAACATGTCATAATGATAAAATAAAATATTACGATTTTTTTCCAGATAACGATGACTATTTATTGCATAAACATTTATTTTCATTAAATACAAAAATTTACGAATTTATTTCAAATCGTGACTACTAGTAAACATCACTGTGTACACTACGGAGTATACACTATAGGTATTCGAGCTCAATGTAGCGAGAAAGATGGCTTAACGCCAGATCGAGTGGGAGAGAATCGCACAGTCGATTGCGCATGGCGACGCGTCGCCACACCGTACACACTACAGCATATAGACTGTATATATATACCATCGTATAGCGTGGCGACGCACCACGGCATGCGTCGCCACGCCAGAAATCGGTTTACATGCGGCTATAGATGTTTCACATCAAAATCCAAAGGTATGTGAAGTGTGCCAATACGCACTTGGCCAGCGCGATGGACTATGGTCTTATCCTTCTCATTCTGAGAGGAGACCCGTGCCAAGCAGAGGGACAGTAATGGGTTGATGATGATGATGAATTTATACACAATCTGTAGTAAACTTCTCAAGCGTTATCTAAATATATATAACTCAAAGGTGACTGATTGACATAGTGATCTATCAACGCACAGCCCAAACCACTGGACGGATCGAGCTGAAATTTGGCATGCAGTTAGATGTTATGACGTAGGCATCCGCTAAGAAAGGATTTTGATCAATTCTATCCCCAAGGGGATATAATAGGGGTTGAAAATATTACTTCCTAACGCGAGCGAAGCCGCGGGCGAAAGCTCGTTGTAATCATATAAACCTATGTGTTGTGAACCTGTTATCCTACCCATCGACGTGTAATTCAAATATTCCGCACGACTACTATACAAGATTACGCTACACCGTCTGATTGCCAAAAGGCGTCTTTATAATCGCACCTGTAGCGGAAAAGTCATAATTAACATTCCCCATTAATTTAGATGGTTCGAGTTTGTTTGTGCTGATAAGAACGTGACGGTATAGACTTTAGGGCGTCCTTTCAGTCGTCAGTAACTATGAATGCTGAAAAATACAGCACAGTAGCAGGTAGTAAATATATACAATAGAGTTGTAAAATTCAGACTATTGGCCATATTTGGCGATCATCGAGTTTATAGAGCGCCGTTGTCATAGCATGGAGTACTGAGGCAGATAGAACATCGTAAGCAGAGAGCTAGGACATGAACGACTGTCATGACAGCCTCCAATCGTTGCTGATGGTCGCTGGCAGTGACAGTCGAAATACGGCAATATTCGACGACAGTCGGCAATGCGTCGCTAGCGACGCGCGCTGACAATGTATTGTAGCTCGAATTTTAACTCCTATATTAATGTTTATTAATACGAGTTTAAGACTATTTTTATTACAGAGAGCCTATGCGCATTTCTATGCTTCTGATAATACGCTATTTGTGATCCCAATTGATTGATTGCAGGCTAATTCACTATTCCAAATTTATTAAAAAAGGTTTTTCCATATTTAAGATTTTTTTATAATTCCTCGGTCTTCCCAAATTGCATAATAATACCTTGTGTATTCTCTACGTATGATAATATACTGATGCATGATAAAATGCACCGCCACATTCCCTCATTACGAACCATGATCGATCCGTTCCGCATCCGTCTTCATTTGTAGTGGTGGAAGCACTCGTTAATACTGCCATCGTCCATTATGATCATTTGTGTCATAATGGTAATCTAAATCCTTAGTTCTCTATAAAAAAAATTGTGTATTTACTGTACATTTCAGTGTTTGGGTGTAATATGTTAATTTAATATGTGTACAAAATTTTAACTTTATCGGTCCAGTAAAGGATCCAATCACGGACAGTTGTCAAATAACAAATGACAAAATAAACTGAAAGACATAAGACAACATACATTTTGTCGTATGTAAGACGATATATTTTTCAATCATCTTAATTATAATATTGGAGCACATAGAACTTCATCTTATTTAGATCGTGACAGATGTTCAAAGTTAAGCAAAGGCAACGCAATCCTTATTTGGATGCGTTACCGTCAGTGGCCACGCACGTTATAAAGTTCGCCGTTGTTTCAGTATACATCATCATAAAACATCCTACATGGATTAGACAGTTCTAGTACTTTGCTTCATCAATTAGGGTTAGAACTGTTAGGTATAGATAGTGATTGATTTCGAAGTAGAATATTACTCGGCCCATCTGTGCGGTCCATCTGGGCTTGTATTTACAATCAGTTATATGTAAAAACCTAAATCTAAAATCATTACACAACATTTGCAGAACGCAACCTTAATAATCTTAATCTTAATAATATTCTTAATAATTTAATTCTTCATTTTCGACATGCTTTTAAATTTTAACCATTTACAATCTGCATATCGCAAACAACGGTCATATTCAAAAATTCAGCTTAAAATATTCTTATTAATATGAATAAAGGCACTATAAATACTGTCAGACGAAAAGAGCAATGACGTGAAACAATCCTTTTATTGCATATGAATATTTAATTAATCCGACGAACCGTGCACCTCGTTATTATTTCGTGGAATTCATTAAACATTCTACAATATTGCATGGTGAATTGACACCTTTAATGCACGACTATTCATCTTCATGCACGACTCTGTGAATAAATGTTTTATTACCATTTTAATTTTATCCACTTTTATTTATTTTCGATGCTACATGGCTGCTCGAGGCTGTTTCGGTTTTATCAGTGGTTCTTATTGAATTAAATTCATGATACGCGGGTTCTTGTCAATAATTTCCAGTGTTTTGTATTTTTTTTGTGTTTGTACTAGTAGTAGTTATTTAAGTTTATTTTATAGTGTGTACATTATAATACCTTTAAACACTCGAGTCGAATTGAACATATTTTAACAGATAGTATTCAGAAATTCATCCCTACAAATTAAAAATAATTAAAATATAATTTTGGTTACTTATATCGTGAGAAAACTTGCATAAGTCAGAAATCAATGCAAAGGTATATGAATGGTAAAGTCTACTAATACGCACTTGGCCAGGGCGGTGCACTATGGCCTAATCCTCTTTATTCTGCGAAAAGACCCGTGCCTAGCAGTGAGATAGTTATGGGTTGATGATGATGATTATATAGTTTTGAATTATGCCCACAGATTTAATCTTATTCAACTCCTTCGATATCCACAATTTGAGAATTAAGAGTCATGGCAGGATCGTCCGTACTCGTTACACGTTATAAAAACTAAACGCAACGGTATATTTTAAACAATATCACGTTAAAAACAGCAATTCGGATATTTCATTCATCATTGCGAAATACAAAATAATTGCTCTATCATTAAGTAGACTAAAACAACACGAAGTAATTGATAATTATATCTAATTACAATTTTAACTGTTATTAGCCTTATTCAATTATTTCCAACAACTTTAAACAGTTCAATGCTCATATTTTATTAAGCTCTGAAACAATTAGGTATTTACTCTGATAAAATACATTTGTTAGTGAAAACACGCTGTTACTGTTAATCGCTTTTACGTAATAGAATGTTTGGACATCGGACATAATTAAACGTATAGTAGTAATTGTAATGTGTAACTACCCACCATTTGTAATGAGGTGTATTCATCTACATGCCGTTTGTAGTCAGTCCAACTTCGGTAGCGGTGAGAGACGGACGTGTATCAAGCGTACGAATTACAAATACATTGTTTCCTGGGTTTCAACCCCTATGGTCGAATCACAAGACATAACATTATTAATTCACTCTTTTCATTAAAGTAAGAAACGAGTATTTTTGCAAATAAAATAGTAAACGAGCATGCAGTACACCTGAGTATACGCAATCACTATGAACTATATATCGAATAGTTGTTTATCGGATCTGCAGTAGATCACAGATGTGATACCACTTCTGAGGAAGATCGTCACCTCATGTGTTAGTCAGACGCCATCCTCGTCCTTCTACTGCAATGAAAGACTGTTTCACGCTAGAAATAAGTATGATAATTGTACCTCGATAAGATACATCGATCTAATCATTTTGGAATGGTCCCGGATCACTGCTGCTCATGAACATATTTAAATCGACTCCAGGTAGGATAGTCTTTGTCCCTGTAGTTCCGGAACTAGAATAGGGCTACGGTATCCCCTGCCTGTCGTAGGAGGCGACTAAAAGGGGGCTTCCGGGGTTGCGGGCGGCAAGAGTGGGAGCTCGAACCGTCCAGCAAGCGACCCCGGGAAGGACGGCGGTATGTGTGGTCGCATACCGTCGTAGACACAACATGGTGTGGGAGGAGCGAAAACTGCTCCCCCAGGGTAGAGCCCGATCGGGGCATCGCGCTTGGAGGGCTCCGGTTGTGTTCCGTCGGAGATCCCGGAGTTCTCCAACAAGCGTTGAGGACGGCCACCGGGGGGGTTTTAGTACGGTAAAAATCCCACATAATCCGGCATCGCTCCCACGTCGTCGGGTACCTTTAAAAAAAAAGGTAGGATAGTCTTACAGAAGTCGACCACAAAGCGTTCGTACCCCTGAAAGTTAAAGCACTTCATATAGTGTCTCCCTTACCACACCATTCGAATCAGCACCCATTAACACCGCTTTTCTAAATTAAAAGTGTTAATAGCTTTTATTTTAATTTGAAATACTTTTAAAACAGGACGAGGGTTTTTGACTCCAGGTAACAGTTCAGTGATTCAGTCTTCGAATATACTCGTAGAGCAATTTCTAAGAAATGTCGACGTAAAATCATACTATTCATTCGGAATCAAGTAAATTATTAGTAATATTTTTCAGCAATATCATGAAAGATCACAAATATTTAAGTGTATTAAAAATATTGTGAAAATGAAATAACGTTTTGTACAGTGATATTAGAGACTAAGTAAATATTAGGTAACATTATATTGAATCAGTCGTCAGATACGTATTTTATAAGAAATTAGATACAGCATTGATTCTAAGAAACATCGTCGACATATATTATTTAAATCATAGTATCCAAAGGTCTTGCAATTTCTTTTATTAAAATGAAATAGCAATCAATCATGCAGTCCACCTGATGATAAGTGGCTACTCCCGCTCATTGACATCTGTAATCAACCCCAGATAAGATTAGATATTCCTACCTGAGTTCAGGCTCAGACACGCCGCTACCTCTGAGGGCTAAGCTGGAACGCCTCGGAAAAGTATGTCTCCCTTACCACACCCTTCAAACCAGAACACAGCAGCGCTTAACGCTGCTGTTATGAGGCAGAAATAGGTGTGGCGATGCCGTCGGAGTCGAACACAAAGCACTCTACCAACATTAACTTACCATTACATTACCATACCTTCAAAACATTTGAAATCAACTCCATATATATAAGGGTTTCAACTTAAATTTCAATTTTTCTTTGAAACAAGCTATAGATTTATTTACTTGACTATGCCAAAACAGAAATGGTATATATCAGATAGGACCCCTATTGAAAATATCCCATGGGCGTAAGTTACCGAGAATAAAGGAAAATATTTATGCGGCAGTAACAATAACATGACAAAGCCAATATTATGCCATAGACAGAGTAAACGATGACAAAATTAGCTATTTTCCGTCGAAGCTCGATGAAATGTCCATTAGACAGAATATAATTACCGCACGTACACAGTCTGAATTAATATCACAAAGTGAACCTTATTTTATTTCAATCGATAATTATTTACAAACCATTGGTAAATAATTATCCCAAACTCTCAAGCGCCGTAAATATAATAATTTATTAGACAATTATTTGTTTGCGGCGCTTGCAATAGAGACAATGGGTCCATGGTCATCTGACATGAAAAATTCATGTCAGATATGTCGACCAAGCTTGTAACTGCTTCCGGGGACCAAAAAGCTGGCGGCTACTTTGCTCAAAGGCTAAGCCTTGCCGTTCAACAAGGAAACGCCGCCAGCGTTTTGGGAACCATGCCTCACACGGCAATTTTAGATGGTTTATTTTATTTATGATTTTATCTTTTTTACTCTTGATTGTATATATTGTTAATTAGAAATATTTTGTATATATTTTAGCTTTAATAATTTTTTGTTATTTAGTAATAAAATTTACTGTAAATGATATAAATAAATAAATAAAAAAACCATTGGTTCTTTAATTTTATTCGTGTTCGACTAGCTGACAAACGCAGTTTAGTCAGGGACGGGTTCAAAGTTCGAAGGTCTAGTCCACGTACATACATTCACAGACCACCTCTGCATGCATTGCTACTTTAATTGCATTAAAATATACTTTAATTGTATTGCATATAATGACATATTGTATTGCATATAATGACATATTGTATTGCATATAATGAGTAGAAAACGAGCTTGCAGTCCACCCGACAATAAATCGCTACTACGTCATGGACACCTGTACATAACTTCAGATACTTGCTACCCTTGAAGTTTAAAGTCAAACGCTTCAGATAAGTATGTTTCCCTTCTCATAGTCTTCAAACCGGTGTATAGCAGTGCTTAAGGCAGAATTTGGTGTTGTGCCTTTGGAGTCGAATCATAAAGAGTTTACCTTTATTATTGCTTTTCTCTTTAAGCATGACAAAATAAATGGTCCCGTGTTACTAGCAAAATATACGTGACATTAATAGCAAACTAATCGAGCCAGTTCCTACATAATTATTATTCGTGAATATTCGCTCTGGGCTCGCTTTGATGCGGTTACAATTAATGACAAAATTGTACCATATCAGTTTGTATCAATTAGTTACAACCACACAAAGGTTGTTTTAGGTGTAGTCTGGATTATTTTCCGATGGACGGTAGCGTTAGTTTATTTTGGACATTGTGTGGGAATCATTTCAATTAAGACTAGTTTCAGCTATAATACAGAACTATGTACCTAAACAACGTACCATAGACATGTTTTAATTAGTTTCAAAATAGAGCACTAATCTTAAATGTTGAGCATATTTGAGATTTGTTTAGCTTTTTTTAAAATTTGAGATATTCTTTGGACACTGCAATCTAAGCGTTAATTACTCATTAAAAGTTAATATTTGTTTTTTTTAGTGTTATGTTAACGCAAACAATAATAAAAACGTAAATGATTTTCTTGGTCCGTAAACAAAAATTAGCCCCCTTTTGTTCCTTTCAAACAATTTGAGTTTAGCCTCGTTTTTATCTACAGGCATTGATCGTGTCGACGAGCTGTGACAAAATCATATTTGTCTAGTATTTTTTAGGTACGGGCCGTGTTTGCGCGGCTCTGTGTATAAATGTTTGAACACATTGTATAGTAGAATATTTTGCTTGCTACACTCCATGTCCGTAGATTTTATTAAAACCTAATGCATGGAGTCCGGTTATCCAGAACAAAAGTAACATTATATAACTGACGGGTAACAGTTTAAATAGGTTGGTGGAGAAGCACGAATTTGATTTTAATAACGTTTATGAACACTAAGAAAGGTTTTTGAATCTTTTCCCCTAAGGGGCCAAATTAAACGCTAAATAGATACAAAAAACCTAAATACAACACCATAACTTCAAAGAACAACACTCACCACTGTTTTGCTGCAA
This sequence comes from Epargyreus clarus, assembly GCF_041222505.1. Classification (NCBI taxonomy): domain Eukaryota; kingdom Metazoa; phylum Arthropoda; class Insecta; order Lepidoptera; family Hesperiidae; genus Epargyreus; species Epargyreus clarus. The sequence continues at coordinate 13,767,184 of NW_027332227.1, read as the reverse complement.
ACTTCTGTTTGGCAGCAGAACAGTGGTCAGTGTACTGTTCTTGAAAACTTCAAACAATATTTTCATCTCCCGGTAAGCGGATCTGAGCGACGAGGCAAACTACATCCTTCGTACATCCGGTTCCAGAGATGCACTTTATGATGGAATCTTTTAATGTTAAATTATTTGTCTGCTGGGTTTATTATTTTTTTAGAGGTTAGTTGGAATACTTTTTTACCGGGTCATAAATTTTTATCAGGTGAACTATATGCTCTGTTGTCAATTAACAATTGATCAATTTTATAAAAATACAGGTACATTTAAAAGTACAACGCATTTGTAAACCATTTTAAATTCAATATCTATAGTGCATTCCGATAGAGTCGTGGTCAAAGCCCAGACATAGGAACTTTAATTAAATACTTTTCGCAATTCATTTATTCAGCAAAACAGATCTCATATTGGACATATTTCGAAACCCGGAATCCTCTACATTCCCTGGTAAGACAAGCCGCTATGCTACGCAGGATGATTATATTGATCTCTGTGCTCCTCACTTCTTCTATCTGTTTTACCGACCGACTTTCTGTCGAATACAGCCGATACACTTTCAGACCGACTGTCATAACTTTAAGAATTCACACTGCATCTCAAAGGGGTTTCTTAAAAGGAATGGAATACTTAAACACGGCTTATACAAGGAAAGTGCCAAGAACAATTTACGAGCGTGATGTCTACTGCGGACAGTATTCCCAGACAAGGGACGGAAATACGCCGAAGTGCTTCTCCTATTTCTGTTATTTCTGCAGATAGTGACAGCCGCGTACTTTGTTTCTCGTAAATTTATTGCTGGCTAATCCAACTTATCACATAGCCTAAGTTCCTGAAGAATACTCAGAGAGTTATGGATGAAATCTGTTGTTACTGACGCGTAGATCACATTTTTTTTTTTAAATCACTTGTATTGTTCAATGAAAGTGGTAAATCCGGATCGACAAATTGACTGCTTCGAAAAAGGAGAAGGTTACTGTATGTATTTTTTTCAACATGCATGGCATAATAAAAAAATGAGTTATTACGTGCATTTCTGACACTTCCCTATAAACTCCTTAATAGTGACTGAAGTCTGATAATCCGTACTTTCTGCAAATTCGGCGTGAACTCACGCTACATCACTACATTCAAACCTGCCCTTATAAAGCTATAGTTACGCCCATGTAGGATAATATATCTATGGTTACGCCATTGTTGCCATTCTAATAATATTTTCTAGGAAGCTTGACAATTTGTTGGATTTGGCAGCTAAAGGGTTCTTTTAAAAGCCTCATCAATGTTAAAAAATATTTGAAAGGCGTCGTCAATGCCGTCGTCAATTTTCTTTTGATTAGACAATCACACTAATCTCATCAGTCCACAAAAAACATTGTTGCTTTGGTAACGTATTATACAAATTGTTATAGCTAAAGGTACCAACTTTTAACCTCACGTTCCATAAATATACTTAACGTGGCTAACGTCTACCTTGGACCAGCTATTCCCACCGCGCTCGGAATACGCTGAAGTGCCCCTATTTCCACATCGTGACGACGTATCAGTTTATTGTTTCTTCTGAATTTGTTATGGGCGTATTGAGACGTTTTGAAATTGATATTTTTATAAAACGTAGATCTATTCTACTTGAATCATTTTTCATATAGTTGCCGATCAGTTGCCGATCAGTTGCCGAGATCCAATCTCGGTTTTTTTCTGAGCTCCGGAACCTTTTTCACAGACTTTAGCTGCAACACTCGATTATGTATTTTGTTTGTTTTTATTTTTTAATTTACTTTATTATTTTTAGTTTTTTTTTATATTTTGTGTAATTTTATTTCTTAAGAAAATTTAGTCAATAAGTTCATAATTAAGTTTGTGTTTCCATATGTGGATTTTTGGATTTCATTGTTTATTGTGTGTTATAATTTGTTGTTGTTGCTTAAGTTCTTGAAATAAATAATCTATCTATCTATCTATCATATAAAGTCAATGTATGTAAGGTATTATTTATTTATGGTAGGATGTAGAAAATCAATAGTAATCATCAATACAAGTCAGAACATAAAGTTCAAGATAGGTACAAAAGTGACAGTTTAAGATTGTAGAACTTTACAAAACTTAATTCTGTCTTATACCAATCTACTACGGTAGACTGATAAGAGAGAATTATCTGTGGTGTCTATCAAAAAATTATGGCGTTCTTATAATTTGATAGTGGTAAGGAAAAATTATTTTATGTAGGAATTCTGTTTCTGTTCTGATAAATACCCAGGTTATAAATATTTTTATTATACATTACCAAACCTCTAGCGTCGGATAAAAAAGAACAAAAGATCATAGTTGTTTCTGAACATGCATGTATAAACATTGATTTAAAAGTAATGGAAGATAAAACGAAAACATTAACAAATTTACTATTTGAAATGGGCTAACAGAATGCATAATCAAAGAGGAAATCGACTGTTACCGCATGAAAACACATGTAACTAGATGGTTTTATTTGATCTCTCGAAAAGTAATAGTTTTAATTTTTACTGTTAATTTATTATTAGTTTCCGCTTTCAACTATTTTTTCGGTTAATATTTTGGTAGTCCGCAAAATCGGTAGAACCTTTCATGAATCCACTTTTTTAGCATCACCGTCACACTAATAATGTAAGGCACAATGTATTGGTTAGTGGGGTAAGATGAAGGCTATACGAGTAGATACATACACATTAGATATTTACACGAGGCATTCTCATCTCATCATCAACCCATTACTGTCCCACTGCTGAGCACGGGTCTTCTCTCATAATAAGAAGGATTAGGCCATAGTCCACCGCGCTGGCCAAGTGAGTATTGGTAGACTTCACATACCTTTGAGTTTTTTTTATAACCGTTTTTGTGGAAAACTAAGACGCAAGAAAAAGCAGCGTGATGGAGGGTGAAATAAACTTGGCGGTGGTGTCTCCGGAATCCTGGAACGAAGGACTTTGAAAAACGTAGAATAATTTGTGGTTCAAACTTAGAGGCATCACCACCACACCTATTTCTGTGTAATAACAGCAGCATGTGTTGAGTGTGTTACGGTGTCACTTGAGTATTCTTCACTTGAGTGAAGAATCTGTGGACGATCTCAGGTAGAACTGTAATCTAATCAGGGCTTAATGATAGCGGTCGATGTAGGAAAATAAAGTATTTTATTTCAGTTCCATAATTTAAACAAAATTTAAAAAGTTTCTAATTTATTATTACGATGACTTATTTACTTCTTTATTTTACATTTCTACTCACTTTACAAGTTTTGAGTACAGGTACATTCTGAACTTTTTAACAAGAATGAGTCAAAGAGTAAAATGGAAAAAGAAACAGAGCGCGTTTACAATTTTGGAGCTTCCGAGTAAGCTTGCTAACTGGTTAGACCGAAAATAGTTTGATTACAGGCGATGGACGATATTTTCGGAAAATAAATGAACGGAACTATAAAACCGATATGAGATGGGAGCTCTCCAAATATTATTCTGACTCGCTCGACCGCGATTAGTTAAGCGATAAACGATTTTAATATACATACACAGTTCATACTATATACAATGTAATTAAATTTATTATTTTGTTTTATTGTCATGTTTTACTAGTTCTTTTTATTGTATTTTTGTCACTTTAAAATTATTAGGGGAGGTACCACATGAGAAATAGTGGTCTGATATACGAGCGACAATTATTAAGAGTAAAAATTTGTTTACGCCAATTTTTACATTTGTGCTGTTTATAAGGTTTTTCAATGAACTTATGCATGATTGTGTATTTTTTTCTTTTGGGGGAAGAACTTTTACTTCCCGAATTGTACAAAAAATATGTATTTACATCGAATTGAGAACCGATATTAAATAAGTATTTTTATCAAAGTACAATTACCGAACAATGGATTGTAAGATATTCGTTTAAAGCCCCGTTTATATTTACACTGACCGTAGGAGACAAAATCATAATTTTTAAGCAATATTTTGACAGGCAAGACTCTTTTCTGTGCGGCCGTGTAACGGTAGACATAAATACTTTCATATAAATTGTACAAGAAGTATAAGTGTACTTTATCATCCACGGTACGTGTCTGAGACGCTCCATGTCTATCTTATATATAAAATTCTCGTGTCACAATGTTAGTTCCCGTACTCCTCCGAAACGGCTTTACCGATTTTTACCAAATTTTATATGAATATTCAGTAGGTATGAGAATCGGCTACTATTTTTCATACCCCTAAGTGATAAGGGTTGTTCACCCTTATTTTTTTTTATTTATATGCCAACACAACATTTGCTTCAGCTTGGGTCAGCTAGTAATATATAAATGATCCTTCATTCGTTCGCTGTAGAACACGTACCTTATACAGATATATCTCTAAATTTCAGCTGCACGAAAACATTATACCGTAAAAACCCTTTGAGTAATTTAACAAATCCTTTGGTTACGCTCTCATTTTATTTTCTTCCTGCACTCGAATAAATTTCAACGAAATGAACTCTCAGATATGCTGTTTGCGTTGTTTTACTAGTATATGTCGTGATTTTATATATACAATTTTAAACCTTAATATACCGCACTATCTGATGTATCATTTATGTTTTTTTTTATAATATAGTAGAGGCAGACGAGCATGCAGTCCACCTGATGGTAAGTGGCTTCTACCGCCCATGGACATTTGTAATGAACCCCAGATAGGTTTAGATAGTCCTACCTGTGGTCGGCCACAGATGCGCTGCTACTCCTGAGGAATAAGCTGGAATGCCTCGAAAAAGTATGTCTCCCTTACCACTTATGTCTATGAAATCAGATTTAACTTATAAAAAATATGGTTGCAAACATACATAAAACAAGTCAAATGCTCTATCCACATGCAAAAATTTGTGATGATAAGCGTCGTGGCATAAAATTGTTGTATTATTTTTGTCTTCTTGTTTTTTTGTGTGTGTATGATCCTCATAACACACTCCTAATGGGGGATACGGCATAATGATAAGAAAACTTATCTATTTGTTTTTATGTTTGTACTAATTTGCTCCAGTATGTTACAATTTTATTTAACAGACATTCACGAAATTCAAGCTGAATGAAATATTCGCGTAGTACAAAACCTTTTGCGAATATTATGTCAATTTCTCAAGTATTCAACACCAAATTTGCTTTTACTATTGAAGAAAGCGATATTTTATTATTATTATCTTTTAATTGTTATATTGTAATTTTAAACATAAATTTGTTTTAGGTCATTGTGTTTGTTTGACTGTCTGTGTGTGAATGTGGTGACAGGAACAATAAATAGACCCAGATTTCATTATCTTTCTCTATATCTCTAAAATATTTATATTGTTCGTTACACTCCTCAAAGGCTAATGATAAAATTCCGTTCTAAAGCAGGTGGCGCGTAAAGCCGCGGCTCAACGCTAGTTTATTAATTTCCGCGCTCCTAACGAATGCATTGTTGCCAGCGCGGGATAATGAATGTTTGTTTTGCATTCTATAGCGCAGGGGTTGGTAACATTTTTAATTGTGGGTACGAAAATAATTGGCCAAAATCTAGTCGCACATGCACACATTTTTTTGTCATTGTTACTTACACAATGGATGAAAATTGCAAGTGTCAATCTGTTACGGTTAAAGAGATGGAGTCCTGTGAGATGAATGGGCAGCAGACGTTTAATAATAGGATTCCGTTTTTATATTTTGGGTAGGGAAACTTAATAAAAACAAATTGTAATAATGACGATCCTCTCCAAATTGTAATAATTTAGAAACTTCGATAGCGTGATTCAGAATACTCGTGGCGCCATCTCTTGACGAGTAGCGGGAGGTCGCCACAATGTCTTATAAATACCTTTTATACATGTTCTTGTTAGTAGTAAAAAATATGATTACCGTTTTTACTAAATAATAGTATAAATAAATTAAAAAACTTAAAAGATACCTTTACAAATACATCCCAAGTGTTGAGAACTCCTGCTCAGCATTAGGTACCGAGGCACGAGACAAATGCATTCAGAATAATTGCGCAACTTTTATGCCGGCGAGTGAATGAATAACACGATAATGCCTTGTTTTGTGACAGAACGAAAATAAAAATACAATGAAATAACGCCGTGGAAACAACTTTGTTGCATTGACCGGATTTATGTGCTTCGTGGGTGTCGGGTAATTTTGTTGGATTTGTTTTAGGTTACGTTTTATGATATTCATCTTACTGTTGGAAATTGTTGTGAAAACTTAGTGATATCAGACTTAAGGTAGAGTTAAGTTAAGTTCTGTGTTTCAGTGGAAGGACGTGCATGCCGGCTGACTGACATATGAGGTGACCGAGTCCTAGAAGGGGCAAAGCATATGTGATTAAGTTAGGTCGAACCTGTTCTATGTGAAGTTGTGACCTGCAAGCTCGCTGGCTTCTCCAATCTTATTTAAAAAGTTCAATTTTGGTCTCAGTTGGCAGTTCGAGGTCGTATAATATTCCATATAATATATGAAAAATAATTATCAAGTGTAAGAAACAACGTATATATACGCTTTGCTTTGCTTTCCAGGTACATGAGCCTGAAAGTCTGCAAAAAAGTTCGCAATGGTCTGTGAAGTCTACCCACTCGCACTTGGCCAGCATTATTCACTACCTTCTTATTTAGATAGGTGACCGGAGCACAGTAGTGGGGTGGGGGTAAATAATCGATGGTAATGATGTTATAAAGTTATAATCAAGTATCATAAGTGACAGGAGCTTAAACGTATATATCTAATTAAAACAATTGCTATTACTTTACTGATGCTTTAAGCTCGAAAAGCAATTAATTTCATGTAGAGCCTGGATGATTAAAATATTTCAAGTAAGATTCCAGGAAATAAAGCTTATATAGCTGTGAGAACTAGTATAGAGTTTCACGCAGGGCTAGTGGAAATAGAAGGGCATCGGTACCTAAATCAAAAATAAAATCGTAAATTATCATGAAAACTTTATAGTAAAAATAGATAGATACAAGTAATCAAAAACCAAGGTACAGTTTTATGATTCGTGGTTTACCGAATTCGAACCGTGATCTGCTAGTTGGTGAAACTTGCTCTAAGATTATAACGACTCCACCTCTTTATACAAATATAAAAATATGTTGCCAAAAACATTACAGCAACCAATATCCCATCAATTTAACACTCCATACAATGAATTTTTCAATTATTGCTTCAACTGTACCTATTACTATGTACCTATCAGTGTTTCCCAACATCCATGAAATATCCTTGAACTTGAAATGCCATCATTACTTCTGACAATTGTATATGCCCCTATAATCGGGTCAGAAACTCGGTGTAAAGTCGAGAGCTGTTGTGAAGGTTTCGTCGTAGTGGATCCCTCGGGGCCACTAACTGAATTATGGCTCCCCGGGACGCAGTAAGGATGACCGCGGACGAACAAACAAAGTTTAATATATCGGCAAACTTGATCCGAGTGAAAAAGTGTATTTATGTGGATGGCGCGAAGTAATATATTGCTGGTGGGGAACAAATCTTGGTTGTAAATATTTATGTTTTAGCCAAGGGTCAGTTGTGAATCACCTCGATATGTGTCGTCTTGCAAATCGTACATGTATTAACTCATGTGACTTCCATTCAAAATATTAGAATATAGGGCATAATAAAATAAATAGAAGTAGGGAGCAATTAACTTCAAGTTGACCTGGTGGTCTAATACCAAAAATGATGTAATATCTACCTAAAATTAGGTAAACTAGAAGATAATATTTTGACGATTTTGTTAAACACTGCTCTATTCTCATTTAAAGGGCGTAATAAAATAGAAAGACACAAATGATGCGCACAGTACAAAGTAGACACACAAAGCAGAAGTACTTCTATGGCTGATCTGACATAAAATAAAATCCTATTTGAAGCGCTACTAGCGCCCAATTTAGTAGTAATTTACCATAAGGCGCACATTTGCATGTTTGCTACTTCCATATCAGTATAGATCTACAACACACAACACGGTATTAAAAGAATAGTCTGAATTCCAAAGAATTTAAACAGGTCACAAACAAAACAAGTGCTTACTCCTGTTCTTCCTGACGGCCCGGCAGTACATCTTCGCGGACAGTTCTTGGCAGGGGTACTAAAGTGGCTCGCTGACATCCATTTTATAGATACTGTTATGTTTTTCCAAGTTTTGGCTACGAGATACGACTATCATATCATATCAACCTATTTGTGTTATTAGATCTCAGTTTTGACCGGGATTTCATAATAAAATTGCTGCTATGATTTGCGGAAATTTGCGCAATTTTTAATTATCGCACAGGATACATAAATGTAATCTATATTATACGAATTCCTGGGCAGATGTCAGTAGGGTTTGGCTGGAGAGATAGCTCTGCCATATCTATTGGTAGCGTGATGCACTTTTGTCTTTCGGTGGAAAAGTGTGGAGTGTGGACTTGCGACCTTGGTCCTCAAGAGGAACGCATCATTAAACGACTGTAGTCGTTTAATTAAATTAACAATAGAACCTAATTTTTATGGATATATTAACAGATATAAATATATTAGGTATTAGTTAAGTATTTTTTTAATGTTGGGTAGTCGCTCTATTTCAATTTTTTTTATCAAAATCTAAGTTGGAATACTTCGTGTGTCTTACCACTAATTTAAAACTACACAGTTTAGCTAAACGCCACCATTATAAGCCAGAAATAGGTTTACCCTTTTTTATTATTGTTTAATGTATCTTTTTAATAAGATACTAGATTGTAGAAACAGCAAAATTTCACGTGCAGATTTATGCAAAGCAGCGCATAAGCAGTAAGTGTTTCAAGAGCGTCGTAGTGCCCACAAAATGCTTCATAAGGACCGTAGAGAAATAATTTCAAAAATGGGACGCTATTCTTGTTTCACGTCAACTTGTCCGCTTCAGAATTAAAATTAGCTGCACGGTGCAGTTTGCAGCAGCGAAGTAGGACGATGTACATGAATAAGGTAAAGTCACCTAATGCCGAGGGGTTCTGAAATTGGCACTATATTCCGTGGTATTTAAAAAAACGGCTTTTATAAAGTATTTACCAACTCATTTTTAATAAAAGGTATGTTATTTAATAGATAATTTATCACTCTATTGTCATATGGCTATCGTAATAGTATTATGTGTATGGTTTTTTTAAATAATCGCATAGTTTTGCATTAGTGCCTCCATCAAACGCATGGTTCATACATTTTGGGCCTTTTGCACGTGAATGTCACGATTTCGCAAATAGTGATTTTTTCAGTAAATTTGCATGTGTATGATAGTGTTTCGATGAAAACATTATATTGAATATATATGAAATCGATAATATTTAAATTTTGCGCTTATTTGTTAACAGATAAGAGTAAAAATAAGTTTAAAAATACAGCGGCGTTAGGTGCCAAATATTTTGGGCTGTCCCTAAAACTGAGGTATACCACGGAATTGCAATTTCATAGACTTGTTTTTAATTTCAATTTATGTAGTTGTTTTTATGAATAAGCACGTCTTGCTTCGGATTTGACAAATTTAATACTCAATTAATATCGAAATCATTTTCCGTGGTACTGCATTGTACTGCATTACCTAATTATATAATATCAAAGATGATCTATTTATGTACTTTCCTAATTTCTTCTATGGGACAACTAAGGAGACAAAATGAAGTTCATCCAGATATGGATGTTATATTGAACAAGTATTGTATATTATTATGTACATATTTGAATAAAGCATGTGTCTGTCTCTAAATTGTGTAAATGTCTTTTATTATTTAATAATCGGAATTTGGAAACGTGATTTTTAGTTATGAAACGCTATTCCGATGTACATAAGTCGGAATTAGGTTATATGGGCACATTAATCCGCGGCATAACCGAAAAATACTATAAAGGGTGTTTAAAGTTTTCATCGGTTTTTAAGAACATTTCTATTGTTTGTATCCGTAATTCGCTTAATCCTAATTAATGAAGAATTAACATTGTTGTAGGATTATAACGGATAATTAAATAAGAACTAGAACATTTTACGACGTTTTCATTTGATTAAATTGTTTAAAATGAAATAATTCTATAAACGTCATGACGGTATTCCATATTATTATTATTTATGGTGTACGGTAATAAACCTTAGTAAAGTACACGAAGAAGAATGTCCAAAATTGTATTGCAGATACACGAATTGACTGCAGTTTTAAAAAAATACATGATATACATTAGTAAAATTAACCAATCAAGAAACTATACTATAAAAAATGTTTATTTCGGCAGTTCCCTTTAATCATAGCTAAGAACAATTTTGATAAAGCTACTCTTTAACTAATAAAAAAAATTGAATCGAAATTGAAACTAAATTCAATAAATAACATTATTTTTATTCACCATATAGCAGTCGTTCTATCTCTTTCACTCCCTTATTTTGTATACTCGGAATTAGGAACCAAATACATCGGAATAAGGATTTTTACATCGGAATAAGGGTTTTCTGCCTTGGTTCATATTTATTTAAAATACAGATTTAAATCAATATTTAATCGTAAAATGTCGAGTTTATTTCAAGAGTACAGATAATAAAGCTTCTGATAAAATTATCTAATTCCTTATTAAGCCGTAGGAAATGCTTAATATCTGACGCTCTTTCTAGTTTTAGTGAAAATACCGCGGAAATAGGTGACTTTACCTTAGTATGAATAGACTAACGTAACATGAGGGAATAAGATATGTTTGAAAGTCTTTTTGGAATCCTAAGCGTACTGCGGTTTGGCGGTTTTTTAATGAATGCATTGACTGGAAATACTCATGTTACATGGTCGGTCAAATAGTCATTCATCGTTAAAATGGTGTGCAATGTAGATTCTATACATCTAAGAATTCACATACCATTGCAAACTTTTTTAAGATTTCTTAGGTATACACGTTTTCTCGCAATTTTCCTTTACCGTTGAAGCAAGTGATAATTAATTTATTGTTTATTCAAGAATACAGTTTATGTGATTTTAAATCGCCATTGAAATAGTATTTCATCGTGAAAATGATCAATACATAGTTTCAAAGAAATCTCTTTAATAGCCCACATACGTCAGTGAAATGAAAACTAGATCGTCAAAAGCAGTCAGCCTTTGTGTCATCAGCGAACCCAGTTAACTGGACTTTCAATCATTGGACTTTGAAATTGATAGAGACTGTTAGTTGAAATACAATTATGAATGGTAGACCAATTTTTGGACGACTACAATGGCACCACCGCCAAACTTATTTTGGGTTATAAAGCAGTAATAAGTGCTGCTATATTTTTAATAGGTGGATAAACGGATTAGTACAGGTTACACGAGGTGTTCTAATTTATTTATTTCCAACTTTATTATACCATAAAAATTGGTATAAAAGATGAAATTAATGCTCTAGCATTAATTTCATCTTTTAGCAATCTGTAGCAATCTCTAGCAATCTGTACCAGTCAACCTTTGGGTAAAGCGGAAAATATGAAAATTTAGTCTTCAACGAAGATACGACCAGTCGCAGATTGGAGGTAGATCTCCAACTGTATTTAAGGATTATCAGCAATTGGCAGTAGATACCGCTTATTCTAAAGTAAGTAGATTTCAAGGTGGTTGAATCCTTTATGGTTCAACTCCGGAAACACGACTTCACACAATCCAATAATGGTAGTGTTAAGTACTGTTGTGTGCTAATTTACGGAGCGTAATAAGGAAGACTTACTTATCCAAGGCGGCTCAAATAACTCCTCAGGGGCATTAACATATTTGTAGCCGACCTCAGGTAGGACTCTTATCTAGGGTTGTATAGTTGACATATATACCAAAGGGCGGCAATAGCCACCCACTATCCAGTAAACTACATTCTCGTTTACTACTCCTATATTATAAAAGTTAGATGCAGAGATGCTCTTATTGTTGACCAAAAATTAGTCCCTACATTATTTCTTCTTAACTATATTTTTGTTAAAAATGAAAATTTTTACCATTGAAATTACTATATATTACGGTATTCCATACTAGTTTATTTTATTCTAGAGCAGAGCTAGTAAGCTCAGTGGGACATGGTTGTTAACAGCAAATCTGCACCCATTTGGCGCCGAGACGACTTGCCGATTGCATTCCGGGATTACTGTGTACGAGGAAATGTACCGCTTATCCTGTAGGAAGAGGAATAAATAAACCATTTGGAGTTAAACTTTAGTAAAAATGTACCGTAATCAAATATTTATTATAATCTAAAAATATTTTATTGACCAAGACTAAATAATTTATTCGTTACAAGTTTATTTTTTTTATAATATGGATTAGCAGACGAGCATGCAGTCCACCTGATGGTAAGTGGCTACTGCCGCCCATGGACATCTGTAATCGACACCAGATAGGATTAAATATTCGTACCGGAGGTCAGCCACAGATGCGCCGCTATCCCTGAGGACTAAGCTGGAACGCCTCGGGAAAGTATGTCTCCCTTACCACACCCTTCAAACCAGAAAACAGCAGCGCTTACCACTGCTGTTATAAGGCAGAAATAGGTGTGGCGGTGGTGCCGCGGGAGTCGAACCACAAAGGGTTCTACCACCTTCAAATAGTTTAATCTATTTGATGCTTGCATAAACTATTTCCTACTTCTTCCAAGTTACATTCAATTGCATATTCTCTCAAGCTATAAAATAAGACCGATTCCCCGAAGTCCTGTTACACCGCGCAGTAAACGCCCGACCAACATTTAATTCGCCGTCAGGTCACTGTAAAGTCGATATCTGAAACAGGACAACTCTATACGACTGCCTAAGAACTGCCGCAAACGACTTAAGTGCCAACAATAAAATGCAACGCTTATGCTCGGTACTGACTTGTGTCAGTATGGTTGGTAGCGCCATCAGTAATGAAAAAATGTTGCAACCAATCTGGACTACAACATATTTTATTATGTAATGTCACATACATGATGTCAATGTCACATTATTAATAAATATTAATAAAAGTGAATTAAATATTTTTGGAGTTATATGTATAAATATAAAGATTAGAATCTATTTTCAAAGAAAATGGTTTCAAACATTTGTGCTTAAAAATATTTAATCGACACACTTTTATTTATTAGTAGCCAATGCTAATTAATAATATAAATGTTTATCATTAGAATTAGCGACTTCCACTGTAAAAATATATTATAAAAGAGTATACAACCACTTAATTTGTTTTTTAAATGGTTTAAAATAACATCATTGTGACATCTTCGCTCCGCTGCCACATTCACATTATCAGTACCCAGCATTAGCGCAATAAGACTCGACTTGGGAATAGTTTATTGAATTGCCCCTTCTGTTTCAACAAAACGTGCAAACGTTTATTACTTTAGTGTTATTAATTATATTTACGACGTCTGGCCGCCGCCTTAACCGCCTTCATCTTACCCTTAAGTAATAACAGTTAATGGGAATTTTATTAGCAATTGTTTCGCGGGAAATATGGTAGTGTAGTTTTAGATTTTTCAGTATAATTATGATTGAATTAAATGCTTTCAAGCGTTACTAGTGAGCAGCGTAAGTTCTAAACATGAAGGATAATGGTTGGTTTATACGGGAACACGTACTAGTAAACATAGTCTTGTAGAGACAGTATTTAGAATTCTATCCGCCCCACATAGCATGTCCGCTTGCAAAAGGAAGTTTAATTTTCTTTTTTAAACATTTTTTAAACAATTATTTATTTGAGTATTGTACTAGACATCATACATTTCTTTCCAACATGTATCCTACTTGAAGTGAATCACGAATGCGTGCTCATATTTATTTCTGCCTCTTAGCAGTGGAATAAATTATGACTTGTGACATGGTATGATCTGAAAGTGATTAATTTGAAAGTGGTAGAACCCTCTTTGGTTCAACTGCGACAGGACCACCACCACACCACCACCACCCTTTCCATCTAATCACTGCAGTTTTAAGTGCTGCTATAATCCAGTTAGAACGGTGTAGTAAGGGAGACATACTTTTCTAAGATGTTTCAGCTTAGTCAGGGGTAGCGGCGCATTTTTGGCAGACCTCACGTAGGGACATAATATCTTGGTTTGATTGTTGCAGTTGTCCATGGGCGGCAGTAGCCACTTATTGTCGCGCATGCCTAGGAGTAGCATCCTATATTATTATAATTAAAAATATACAACTTAAGTCAAGTGTATGTATGGATATATAATTGTAAAGTGTGAGTAAGAAAATCGAAGAACTAAGAAGCTGAAAAAACGTCTTTACCCATCTATATCTCATTTAGCCGACCTCAAGGGGTTGAGGCAAATTGAATAAGCTGATTCCAAAGACTTAGACGCATTGATCCCGTCTCGAAGGGTTTATTTACAAATCATTTTTTTCAAAACGAACTTTGCGAGACCTCTGTAATGACGTTTGGATAATATCATCCAGCTTAATCCGTTTGTATACTGAAAAATAAGAATGGTTGTACACCAAAACCAAATTTGCAGACATTTCTTATATGATCTTGTATTGTTTTTTGTTCGAAGTTAAATGAAAAGCTATTAAAAATAGCTGTAATTGAAAATTATAATATCTGGAAGTATATCATTACTGTTATTTGTAGTGTCATACGGAGATGTAGTTGTATTTTTCAACATTTTAATGTATTTACGCCTGTAAGCGCGTTCCATCTACGCGCGCGTTCACATCCCCTATACTTATTGTTTTCTTTGCTTCACATGTTTGTCCCCCTCACACGCGCTTCTCATCCAGACGCGCGTCCCGCCCAGACGCGCGTCCCGCCCAGACGCGCGTCCCGCTCACAAGCGCATCCCATCCACACGCGCGTGCAGATAACGTCCTACTGAAACAACAAAATACGCTGCAAAAATTCGCCGTATGTAACCTCGCTTAGACACGAATTTTACCAAGACTTTCTTTTTTAACGTACATGAACACTAAAAATTCGTAGCCTAAAGGCCTAAATAGGGCAAAAGCTTACAAATCGGTAAATTTACGTAATCGTTCTAGCAATTCGCAATTGTAGAAACAAAGACAATGCGAAATAAAAATCAGCTCCCCACCGCATTTTAAACAGTAAACATGAAAATAGAAAACGGAAAACGAGGTCTGGTGCTTTCAGCTCTCAGAGGGATCGTAGTATGACGTAGTTATTGTAAAGGAGGGTGTACACATGGGGAAAGGCTTTCCAGAAACTTCTTTTACCCGCCTGTCGAGGATAAGTTTTTTCGAATATATGAATGTAGGTATGCGTCTTATCCTTTGGCGCACCCTGCAGCACAAACGGTTTAAGAATTTTAACATATGAGGTGTAGTTGGATTACACTAAATTGTGGGAGTAACTGACGTATAACTTTAGTAGTCAGGTTATTGTTTTTATTTACTTTGTACAGTAATATTTATTTACTTTGAGATAAAACAAGAGTAAGAAAGCTCCAAAAACAGGTGAGCCAGTTTTTTTTTTGAGATAAAACGAAAAGTATAATGAAAACTTCTATAATTCACCATCATTATCAATCAATTATTGTTTGTGATGTTGTTGTTCTTTGAAGGATCGTAGGACCATATCCTTTCAAGTTATGTAAGGAAGGTAAGTAAGTTAAGTATGTTTTGGAAACTACTAACACCCGATAACTTGTTAGAGTTATGCACTCTGAGTATATTGGTTGGTTGTTGTAAATTTATTTTAATTTTAAAAGTAGAACGCGTATTTTAATTAAAAATCGTACTTTATCGGAATAAACAGTATTCATTGAAACGTCCGACACGTTCCGCTGCCTCGACGGTTCTGACGTTCGAAACCGCAAATATTTCATCGTTTCGTTTTTCGAACGTGCATTTTGAATTACGGAACGTCGGTTAAAAGAGCTTGTTTGTGAAACGATTCAACGTTCATTTTCGATTCCAAATTTAAATGTTTAATATAATTTTGTGTAACGAGGAATTTATAGTTAAAACTATAACAATTTATAGGAATTTATTTATTTATGAATAAAATAATTATTATACTTTATGTTAAGAACTATAAAAATATCATAGTAATATTATTGAAAAATGTAAATGATAATATTATAATTTATACAAACATATGTTTGTCTGAATGAAAATGAAATACATGAATTTCAGAATGTCGGAAATGCATGTATTTCATTATCAATTCATTAAAAAAACTGACAATACGTATAAATTTCGTGATTTTTTTACAGGCTAACCTAATCTAACCTTACCCATTATATTATTAAAACTTTCAAATTAAAGTTCAAGTCTAACTCAGCACATGTAGAGTCTCCTTAAAAGCTAAAAGCGAGACGCAGGTGTGACAGTAGTAGATGCGAAACGTGCTTATTACGCGTTATCAAATCGGAATTTCAGGAGTAAGAAGCCTTAAGCCACAAATAATTTTAAATACACACCTAAGGTTATTTATCCTGACACTATAGGTGAATTGAAGAAAGATATTGCATCTTTATATCGCCACTATGATAATAAATACAATAAAAAAAAGACCGGTTGTCTGTAAAGTCGGTTTACTGACGATAGTTGAACGTGACAACGTCATTAGAAAATACTGATGGAATGGTTGCATTTTTCAAAAGAAAATAGTATTCATTGGTTTATTTATTCGTTAAGTAGGAGAGAGACAGATGTCGAAGGCTGCCGAACGCGGAGACTGATTATGCCTCTTTGTCGCTCGTTCCATACTCTCGCTTGCACTTCAAGCCTTAAATGGAACGCCTCAGAGCGAGGTAACGCCGCATGAGTCATGTTTTTTGGTACGTGTAGCCGGCTACATCGAATTATAAGATGTTGTCACGTCAAAAGAAAAAAAAACTTTGTAAAAACAAGCTTATTACTTGTTAACAAAAAATAACTTTAAAGTTAAAAATAATTAAAACCTTTAATTTTATAATAATTAAAACTTTTCATTTTAGTATTAAATATTTGCGTTTTTGTATCAGACACATTTTTTATAAATAAAAGCGTGACAGGTGAAACTAAATACAAGCTTGTAAAGATAATGATAAACAAATGTTTACAATCCATAATAATTAGTACATAATCTTTTTCTAACAGTCAAAACGAAACTTATTATCAACTCCATAAAATGTTATCAAAAATTACTTCATACGTGATCGTCACAATGACCTAATACAACATAACACCTAGTGTATCTATTTGCTACTACTCCAATCCTATTTAAGGTCCATTACAGATGTCGGTGGTTGGCAATGTAGATAATACACATGTGTACTTGTTTGTCACTTTATTTTTGGTACTAGGCTCATCGCTCTTTGTCTACTATCGCGAGAACGATAGTTCTGTAAGTCACCATAATGCCTATTGCTTAAGCTACTGATCAGTCGCTTCATTTGAGCAGTACATGTTTAAATCTATTCAAAAAAGTTTCTTTATAGATACTAAATAGTCGCCGGGCAACTATAAAGTTAACTTAATCGCTAAAGCATCTAGTTAGTCCAGCGACAATAGCCAATAGTCAGTCAGTCAAGAAGAAGCACCTCGTACTTTTCATAAAACACAGCGGCGCTTAACACTAAATAGCTTAAGGCACAAAAGAGGGTGGCGGAGATACGTCCATATTGAAAATACATCTTTATAGGATTATAACTACGGAACAAAGGTAATGATAAATAGTAATTGAATAATAATGTTAGTAATGATAATATACTAAGTCATACACCTGCATAGTCAAATCTACACTTCTAGAAATGGAGTCAACGAAAGCTATATTTTAAGAAACAGTTTTCACAACAAAGAAATGATTTATAACCTGTAACTGCAACCAAAATATTTCAACACAATCTAAGACATGCATTTCCGTGAAACGACACACAATGCCGCGTTGTTCTTGAGAGTGCACGTTCCATTACCCGCTGTCTTCGCCGTCATAAATAATGTTGCGTTGTGTATGAATTATTGTACGTTGTCGCATGAAAAATTGTGTGTACGCTGAGATGTTAGTAATGGTGAATGAGATTGACTGTGTTACTTTGTAATATCAATATCTTCTTCCATTAGGAGATACTAGTAAGTTTGACCGATGTTTCGGGTGGGCCAACCGAAAACAGTATTTTCGACAAGTACGACTAAACTATCCGATGAAATAAGAGTTATTATTATTTCCTGCTAGAAAAATTATAAGAGGTAGGCCACGGATGCATCGCTGCCACTAACGACTTAGTTAGAAGCTTCATGGACATTAGAAAATAACAGCCCTTAACATTGCTACCTATTATACCATAGAAATAGTTGTTGTGCAGATAGCGCCCCCCCGGCGTGGTGTCCCTGTAGTCCCGGGACTAGAGCTACGGTATCCCCTGCCTGTCGTAAGAGGCAACTAAAAGGGGGCTTCCGGGGTTGCGGGCGGCAAGATTGGGAGGTCGAGCCGTCCGGCAAGCAACTCCGGGAAGGACGGTGGTGTGTGTGGTCGCATACCGTCGTAAATACCAGACGGTGTGGCGAGTCTTGAAGCTCACCTGGGCGGAGCCCGAAGGGGCAACGCGTTAAGAGGACTCCGGTTGCGTTCCGTTGGAGATCCCGGAGTTCTCTTGGCAGCTTATTTTAGTACGGTAAGAATCCCACATAACCCTGTGTCGCTCCCACGGCACCGGGTACGTTTTAAAGGTATCCCCCTCGAAAAAAAAAGAAAAAAAAAAGAAATAGTTGTGGCTGTAGTAACTCTAAAACTGAACCACAAATCTTCCAACTTCGCTTTACTTAGTAAGTATAAAATAATAGCAAACTCACCATCTAAATAATAATATAATTTTAGTTTTTAATCAAAACATTTAACTAGCAATTATTACGATAAATACTCGTAAAAAACCATGACTGTTAAAATTATGTTAATATCACTCACACAATTTAGATGTATTCAATGACACCTCATATTTAAAAAACCGTCAAGCCGTTTTGTTATTCTTATTTTGTCTGTAACTCTTTTCAAAATATGAAACATACATAGTACATACGCTTGAAAAACAATACCCTCAGTTGTCTAAAAATAGGCCATCTCACCAGGATGTCTAGAGAAAAACCAAAACATAACATTACTCATGACAACATGAACACGCGTGTGTGTGTATTCTAAACAAGTCTGTGTTGTAAACCAAACAATTCGCAGTAAACCGCTTATAACTGGTTAAGAGTTAAACGGAGTTAACAAGATAAATACTGCTTTAAACGAACATGACAGATACGTCTTCATAAATAAAGGTCACTTTTCCGCGAATTAAAATAACTAAAGTCACGAAGTACAAAGTCTGTTATGATTAACCTTATCAAAACACAAGCTCGCGATCCAATAAACTCGAGACGGAATGATAGATTCAATTAATAGGGAATTACTGATTTGAATTCGTAGGGAAATGTGGGTTTGTGCCTATCGAACTGCGATCTGAAAATTTTAGAGGCAGAAGCGAATATTAACTGATCCTTTTTAAGATTTACTCGATTACATTAATAGTAGTTGAAATCAGTGACTATTGTCTATTTGCGCCTACACACCATAGATATAACTATTCAATAGTTATATCTATGGTGTGTAGGCGCAATAGTACAGCGATTTAAGTAAAAGAAACGATTATAATTTTTATAGTTTATTATTTCCGCTTCCCGAAAGTATACCTATTTAATCATAGGTTCTAAGAATGTTATAAGTATAATTCCTGACGCGCGCGTTCTACCCACACTCATGAACTAACTCGCTGCAATCTCTTCGCTAGCCTTATGTGTGTGCGAATGAAACGATAGGATCTCACTGACACACGCGTGTAGGACGCAATTGCAGTTGAAAAACAGCGCGACAGGACAAGCGCCCAAAGTGTTGATTACGATGGAACGATTAATGACTGACGTATGAAAAGTATTTAAAAAAATACACTCGTGGCAGAGAGCCCAGTAGGTATAGGATTTTGTATCCACAGCACTAAAATAAAGGGAATCCCACCGTAGAAACATGAGTTTTCATTTTCCTTTATTTCACATTTTCCTCACATCTGCACATCATGACACGAGTGATACCCAACGCGTGATAGCACACTGGTAGCACCAATTAGTTATCGCAGATACGGTTGGTTCGAACCGGTATCCCGAATGGCCTATAACCTCCGATAATACTAGTGGGCCAGTAAGTGGATTTGTTGTTACGCAATTCTGTAATTGTATACCTAACCCGGACATCGAATGTCATGGTCACTTGCGAATTTTGGAATTGCGATTTACCTAGAATTTGCTTCGTGCTTATCAAATTGTGATTGAGAATTGCAGGATCATTGATGCATTGAATTAAGACGTTTTGTATTCTAAAAAGACAATTATATTTTTTCTATCGATATTGGGGTTAGAATTCGATCCCATTTCTGGGAAATTAACCATGATCAACTCTTTATTATGTGAAGTACTTACGAAAATAATATGATTAAACCTTGACCCATTTTAGCTATTCAAGATAGATAGAGTCGTAGTACAAGAATGTAATGTTATTATATTTATTACATTTTTTTAAACAAACAATCATCTTTGCTACGTTGAAACTATAACTATACCACATACGACTTTTTCCATTAAAATATCAAGTTAAATAAGCTTTATATCAACAACTTAAATTCAAAAAGTTTGATTTTTCGAACATTTTACATTTAAATTATACACTAGAAAAAACAATGAAACTAAATTTTATTTATTCGTATGAAAAATACCAGAAACACAAATTAATTTATACAAATAATACGGAAAACAAATGAAAACCACATTACACTGCACTGAGCTATTTAACAAAAATTACTACAGAATTGGGAATGTTCTCCTTTTTTGAAATCTTTTAAAAAAAAGCTGCACGCCCGTTAAAATCACTGTATTTTGATATTTTTCAAACACATTATAACCCGAAGAGAAGCGTAACGTAGTATACTCAAAATTACTCTACATGTATTTTAATTCTAAAATTGTGTATTAACTTTTTATTCTACAATTTTAATGTTCACTCAGTCCAATTTAATTATTAATCTAATTGAATTAATTTTCGTCTAGACTGTCCATAATAATTACAATAAATGGTGTTCACGAAAATCCTAATTACATTATAAGGGCATTAAAATCAATCAGTACAGTTGAATGCATAAATAATTAAATTTGTACATTGCACGGGTTTCATTTACGATTTATTAAGTCAATTTCATTATTAATTCAATTTTAGAAAATAGGTCATGGAGTACTTTATAAGTTTATACTTATTATATTTTGATGTGAGCCATTCCTTTACAGTAAGGTTTTACATGAATTAATACCACTTTCTACTATTTAAAACAATATGATAAAAAACTTTGGAGTACCAGACGAGCATGCAATTCAAGTGATGGTCAGTGGCTACTGCCGCCCATGGACATCTCTTATCTACCACAGATAAGATTATTTTCCTACCTGACAGTTTTCTAACCAGAACAGTGCAGCTATATACTGCAATAATAAGACAGAAATAGGTAACGATAAAAGATACTGAATTCAAAACTTAAAGTAAAAATACTTCAGTTAAAGATAGATACATTTTTCACACAGACCACAGAGAAGTCTAATTCAGTACACAAAAACGTAGAAATAAATTAAAAATAACTATTTCTGTACAATTCATTTCAAACAACGGAAAAGAATGCACGAGACTAACACAATAGCTAGAAACCTCCATTCATCACGAACTGTACGAGAAGTTGCGGCTACATTTTATTTTGGTAACACAAAACTATTCTTTCTTCATCTTTTGCCGCGTAACAGCGTTTTACGATTGTTTTAGTAATCAAAGACAAGGTTTTGTTGGTAACCACAGTGATATATTGACAATGGAATATGTATTGAAGTATTTGTGTATTGATCGGACATCAAACTTTTCAACTTCCCAAGTACAAGCTAGTAACTTTTACCGATAAAAGGAGTTTGACACTACAATATTATGTAGGAAGCAGTAAGAGATTGAATATTGATATGAATTTCTCAAGAATTAAATAAATGTCTCATTAGTCGATGTTTTGTCTTAAAAACAAAATGTCACAAAAATCATTATTCAAAAGTTAATCATTTAATTGATGAAAACATCGTGAGGAAACTAACATGCCTAAGATTATTCAATAAAGATAATCCGCACTTGGCCAGCATGATCATCTATGGTCTATTTTGGTAGTTATTAGTAGGATTACAATAATTTTATATTGATAAGTCGCATTTTAAACACATATACTTTTATTTCCAAACATACAAGTTACACACTAGTAAAAATAGTTTTACTGCAATAAAACTGTTTTAGTCATTCAGTAGTTTTTACATCTAATCATTGTGACTTTACACGGATCAAGGCCTTTCATTGTTGATCTCTTAATTTCACAGTCAAGGGCAGTGCTAAAAAAGTTAATGCGTAAACAGTCTGAATCAGGATTTTTTTGCACTATTTTCGCGATTTCTTATTTTAGCACGGATTTTTCTGGAATACAGTCGAAGAGAAAATTTGCTAGATTTTCCTATAACCTTTTTATTTTATTTTTTTCCAAAAGTTTTTATCTTCGTTTCGCATAATACAACTTGGTATTTGAAATGTTTTTTTTTTTTGATAAACAAAATATTATTTTATAACAAGGCCACATAAAATACTAAAAAAAGACAAATGTAGTAAACTTGTAATTAATTTAATAACAAAGTCCAAAAAAATTAAGGAATACTTTTTAACATTGCAATAAATGTACCCAAGAAGTATCTCATTTGTAAAAATAAAATAGGTATAAAAAAAATTCTTCATTCGTTGCGAAAATAAAATCGTATGACAGAACAAATAAAACCAAATACTCGTACAAATTCACTACATTTTTATCGATCCGACTGTACCCAATACAATCAAAGCTAACTTTAACTTGTATATAAAATAGATAACGCCACCGATTTGTTTTTATTATTGTTACTATCAGTAATTTCAAATGGTATATAAAGTGTTGCAAGTAGGGAAGATATTAGTTCTATTTGAACGCTCTGCGGTATTAACATATCTTTTACTTTACATTTCATTTGTATTTAAATTAAATTGAACGTTTATAATGATTGAGACGATAATACCTGCGTTTGCTGAGTTGAGTGAGTTGGCGAGTACCGGTGTAAGTATATTAAAAAAATATATTTATTTTTCATTATTTTCCAAAATATTGCCATCGTCGTATATAATAGCTTATATTGGAAAGGGTTCGATCTAAGCTAGTATAGACGACTATTTAAATGAAAGCAAGATTTAACACCACTAGCACAGAAATACCAATTAATATCCATATTTTTTAAGGTGGTAGCCATGTGATACAAGCAATCGATCTAAATACAAATTGGAGTAGATTAGGCTTACTAAAGCCTACTACTAAAATAACCGGTGGTACGGCTACAGTTGGTACATGGAACGATCCATGGTCCATAAGTGATAAGTGAGCATTCCCTCCCATGAACATCTATTGTCAACTCTATAAAGAATAGACGTTTCATCTGTAGCCGAACCCATATGCATTTTTACTCCAGAGAACTATATAGATGGTTAGGTACCCCATATTGCATATCTTAGTCAGCCGGTATCCACGCCCTTCCCGTTAATCGTAACGATTGGTTTACGCTAGAAATAGTTTTACCGCAAATCACCACTTCGTTTCAATAAGTTCGCTAATAACTTCTTATTTAGTACCAATGAACGGTCTCATTACCAAAATTGTTAATTAATACTTTATATGTTATTACGTTTCATTCACGACTCTTCATAGAAATATTCTTTGACTGTAAAAAATTACTTTAATTATTATCTTGTAAACAATAACAACATACTACAACAGTACCAAACGCTGGTATCTTCTGGTTTCGAGGGTGTGGCAAGGCCGAGATACTTACGCAAAGCATTCCACCTTAGTCCTCAGTGTACCAACGCATCTGTGACCGACCTTAAATCTAATTAGGCTTAATTATAGACATCTAGGCGGATCACTTACCATCCGACTGCATACTTATATGAAACTAAAATTTCATAAAATGGTCTTAATCGTAATAATTGAGTGTATTTTTAACCGACTTCAAAAAAGGAGATTCTGTATTCGATCGCTATGTACGAATGTATTTAAAATTTGGATGGACCATTTGTTGTTATTACTAAGGAGATTATTACATTATTTTATTTTAACTAAAACGATATATAATGTAACATTTGACCTCTTATTGGGTAACTGTTGTTATCCAAACCATTTCCGTGTTTGGGAAGATATAATTTAAGTACTCAGTAGTT
The DNA here is from genome assembly GCF_041222505.1 of Epargyreus clarus. Taxonomy (NCBI): domain Eukaryota; kingdom Metazoa; phylum Arthropoda; class Insecta; order Lepidoptera; family Hesperiidae; genus Epargyreus; species Epargyreus clarus. The sequence goes on along the minus strand of NW_027332227.1, from coordinate 13,742,869 downwards.
ATTGATAATATCTTTGAATAATCTTGGAATCTATCAAGTTAAGGGCTGTTGCTAAACTTAATAATCAGATTAGCAACAAGATTCAGTAATTACTAACAACAGGTGGGAATCCCAATGTTAATTTATCTTGTTATAGTAATTAACATATTTGTGTAATACGTAATTATGATCTCATTTAAATTTGTGGCAATACGACAAGAGATAGCGCCATACAATCCTGAATCACACTATCGAAGTTTTTTAAGCATTTTCCTAAGATCTATTTATATCAACCGAGGAAGTAGCGAAATACCCATTTCGTGAAGAAGGACGTGCGTTTCAGTGGAAGATCATAGATGCCGCCCCGCTTACATATGAAGTGACTAACTTAGTCCTCAGGAGTATCAACTCATATCCTATAATACTCCTATAATATCGCTTGCAAATGTCCACGAGCGGAAGCGGCTACATTTTCTTATGTTCATTGAATCTCATAAAAAACATTGTGTACATATATCAGCTCCGATTTTAAACTACCAGATACACTGCCTCCTAAGTATCATCTAGCTTGCCCAGAGGTCTCTTTTTGCTAACGTGGCAACAGTACCATAAATTAAATTTTTTGTTTTCTTATTAACAGGCTGGTGGCAAAGTCCTCTTTGCAACGGACGATTTCTTCGCGACATGCGAGAACATGATATCTGATGCGGATCCGACTTTCGACGCTGATAAGTACACCGAGTTTGGAAAGCTGATGGATGGCTGGGAAACCAGGAGGAAGAGGATCGCTGGTCATGATTGGTGCATCTTGAAGTTGGCTACTAAGTGTGTGATACGAGGTGAGGAGTTCCAAAGTGATTCTTTTAAATTTTTGTATGTAATTTAAAAAGAAGAAGCGAGCATGCGGTGTGCTATCTGTAAGTGGACATTGTCGCGCTTCGGAATTTGTAATCAACCTCAAATGGGATTATGTAACTGATGGAACTCAAATGCTACCTCTGATGAGTGTAAAAAAGTTATAACATACCCTTAAAATAAGAAAAAAGTAGCTAAAACTTTATGGGACTTTGTGGTTCTACCTACTCAAATACGCATGTTATAATGTAACGTAGCTGCTGACCCTTACCTTCCTCATCCACATATTTGGTGGCGTACGCTCCAGATATTCCTCAATAGTCTTGTATCAGATTAATCCCATTCACAAAAAAATAAACACAATAAGTACAACGAAAATGTAACAAAAAATCTCAATAAACGAATATTTTCAGGCTTGTTGGTAGACACGGCATTTTTCACCGGAAACTATGCACCGAAATATTCGATACAAGCAGCGCGGCTGACACCCGAAGGTATTTTATTTTTTGGTTTAAACTTTGCTAAAACACTTTATTTTAACTGCTACACGATTTCTAGTTGTGTAATTTACCGACTATTTTAGTGCTATTCAGAAAATAATATCCAAGTCCTTTACATTTTAACTTTTTAACTCATAACAAGTATATCTGTAATCTTGTAACCGGGTAGTTTTAGGTACATATTAAACGTTAGCTAATATTTATTTTAAAAAATCTATGTATGTTTTGTAACATAGAACCGTGAGGTTAAGTTTTCCCCTAATAAGCTATCGAACTATCGAGCTGATACAAAATAAACAACTTTTCAAATTCGTTTCAAAACAAAACACACATCAAAGACAGGTCTTACTATCTGTTGTCTTTATATCAAAGGTTCAGTTCCATCTGCTCCCTCTTATCTACACATCAATAATGGATGAGGGTACTCTCACGTATAGCAAGCCGATTTACCACAGATCTGTCCGCAGAAAATAACCTTTATAAAAATTATGACCACGACTTCATATCCTTTCAAAGGTATTATAATAAAAAACTGAGAAGTTGTGTCTATTCTAATTGAAATAACTCTTACTTTTAATATTGAATGTGTAAATAAAGATGTAATGTTTATTGACATTAACGGGCATAATAATATCGGAAATGAAAAAATTGAAACCTTTGATATTTATAGCAAAATTTAAAACAACCCTTACTAAACGTTATGTTTTCTGATTAAGCATCGTTTTGTAAAGAAAATACTTGTTACGGTAGACATAATCGAAATAGTGCGTCCCTTAGAAATCATAGTCTTCATGCAAGCATAATAATTACAGACGAGGCTCTAATACCCGGAAGGGACACACGAATGGGGTCGGCGTGCGCTGAATGTGACTTGGTACAGATGGAGCAGCTTAAGTCAGACAAATGGGAGGAGATAGTGCCCATTACCGCTCTCCGGCCAGGCTATCAAGAGACAAGGCTCAACTTTCAGAAGGTAACGAAATACTATGTTTTGCATTGGATATTTAGGTCAAGTGTACGTAGCCGGTTAGTTTCGCTGTAACCTTTTAATGTTTTAAATTTTGCTCTGTAAAAGTTGAAAATGCTGAATTCTACCTAATTATACATTTTTAATTTCTTCTGTCGTATGTCGTAAAGTAATTTTGACTTTAAAGTATGTTTTTGAAAGTAATTCAAAATTATTGATTTCAAAGGATAATTTATTTCACATATTTGAGAATATAAATTACCTTTAGCATTTGATTATAAGAAATGAGTTGCTGTAAAAAAAACAACATCATACAATAAATTGAATGTATTTACTAGAAAATTATTTCATATTTATATAATAAGTATCATATAGCTATATGAAATTAACGAGTAAAATAGACAAATATTGTAAGAAGCTTATCAATTGTAATTTCACCGATGATTGAAATGCTTATAATAATAAAAAAGGTTATCAAAAAATTACATTCCATTAAAGATAAAAGAACGAAAACAATTTAGAATTACGAATGAAAATGTATAAAGAAATAAGAATATTATCTGTAATTGTAATAGTTGGAAAATCTCTTAAAATGTTTATTTACACAGGTACTAAGCGATGAAGCATGGACCCATATCAGGGTGAACATTTACCCTGACGGTGGTATAGCGAGGCTCCGGGTATTCGGAGAAGCAAGAACCGAGACACCTGCAAGTGATGAGATTATTGATCTGCTCTCTTTATTAAACGGAGCTACTTGCCAAGGTAAATGTTTGACCGAATCTGATTTTTTTTAAAACAAAATATATGCTATTTTCATAAGACCCTGACGAAGACAGAAATTGTGAAAGTATTATAAAAATCGCACAAATAAATAGGTTTTTGTAGATTGGCTTAAAATTGTCATGAAATTCAATCATAAAACTTAAATAATCCAAAAGCTATAGAGATAGAAAATAATCTACATTGCAAAAAATATCCATAAAGAACCACGCGATCTCAACTGTACAAGTTCTCTCCTTCAATATTCCGTTTTGCGCTTTAAACTTTTATCTTCCTGTTTCTAACCACGAGCCTGAGTCGGAGCTATGCGGACTAATAGTATCGCTTTTACAAATTCTATCTCAAGACGATCCAAACGAATGGCTGCAATTTTGCAAGCTGGAGCACGCCGAGACGGTCTTTTGTCACGATAACGCTTATACATTCAGATCTATATAAAACGTACCTCGGAATAGGTGCGCGAAAGTAATCATCGTTAAACTGCTTGAATCCTTCCGCGGAATCCAATTCTGCTATGAAACGCGGATGATATAAAACTGCGGATTTAATAGCACATTTTCAACTTAAAATGAAAACTTTGTTGCAAAGAACAATGTACACGATTTGTTTTGTTCTGCTTATCTTCTCGAACGTTTAGTTTCAACAGCTGGATTCAGTTGCAAGTGCTGTAGGGGATAAAATCGAGATGTCAATAGTAATTTGGTTTTATGTGACTCTTTTGTTCCTTACAAAATTGAGTGCAGACTTGTACGTAATTTAATTTTATACCATATCCGCTATTCACATATTTTTGGCAGTGTCCATTTACATCTATTACTTACTGAAAATAATGGCCTAACACAGATTTTCTCAGACTTATATTGTTTACCGCCCACTTTCAGAATCAAATGTTTTCAAGCGCACCCAAAATTGACAATCTCCGCAAAAATATTATTCTGTAACAATCATCTATCTTTGCAAAACGCGGAAGAAAAATAAAACAAATATTAGAAATAACAGAACCCTGTAAACCGCGTAAAAGAAGACAACCGTGATGGCGGAGCGCTCACCATACCTGTCGAAAGCGCAGTTCTGGGTAGAGTAGAGTTCTGGGTTCGATCCCCGGCCAGACAGAAATCTGAATGATGAATTTAGATATCTATTTGGGTCTGGGTATTTATGTATTCGTCTTTGTATATGTTCACGGCATCCACGACACTGAATCCTAGTATAGAAAGTATCTTTAAAAAGTATGTTTGTAATCTCAAATTTTCTTCTTTAACAGCATATTCAAACGCACACTACGGTCATCCAAGAAATATTATCAAACCTGGCAAAGGTTTCACAATGGCGGACGGTTGGGAAACAGCCAGGCGGTTGGACAGGCCGGAAGTTATTGAAGCCAATGATGACGGAACTTTGAAAGTGCCAGGTAAGGTTGCAAGTGAAATGGAATCTTAGAGATAAAGTTAGTTTAAGCAGAAATATATTCAAAGTTATTTTGAATGAACTGGTTTTTTACTTGTATTAAAGATACGTGACAGTGAAAAGTGTCTTTGTAGATATAGGTTTAAAGCAAAAGTTAACCATACTATCTTATTTATGAATGTTACCTTGTTAGATAAAGTTACCTGTTAGCTAAAGTCCTGAATAGAACAATTACTATAATTAAAAATGAATACATAAGTCACATACCATACATACATAATGTAAAGATTAATAATACCAAATGGCTATTTATAATTTATTGTCATATAAGAAATCTGGTAGAAACACAACAAGTAGCATTCAAGTGACTTATTAAAGGAAACCTATGTTCTACCACCAGGTGAAGAATGGGCAATCTACAAACTAGGCTTTTGCGGATCAATCAAAGAGCTATGCGTTGACACAACACACTTCAAGGGCAATTTTCCGGACGCCATCAAAATTGAGGGAGCGTATTTGGACAACCCTGACTGGACCGAGCCACGGCAAATTGTTTGGAAAAATATTTTGAAGCCTAGTAAGGTAGGTGTTTTTGATAACTTAAATACTTTTGATAACTTACTTTGCTCATTCTTATTAAAAATAGCAATTTATAAAATTAAATAAAGTAATTCATTAAATGTGTTAATAAAATTTGTGTAACAAATACATTATATTCACGTATAATATTCGCGAAACTAAAATATCTATTGAAATCGTGATTGATTGTGTACTTGCAAATGAAAATGAATCTGACTTTTTATCGCATTGACTTTAGAAATAAACTGAATACATACATTTATATTACATTACGTAGCAACTATGATTATTCGTATTAAAAAGAAGGCGTTATTTTTTAAACAATATGTTATTTTTTTACTTTCCAGCTATCAGCTAACAACGAACATTGGTACATCTGCGATTCAGACTACATTACCCACATTCGAGTGACCATATCTCCCGATGGCGGCCTCAGCAGGATTCGAGCTTTTGGATTCGTTGAACCTTCTTTATAAATCATCACCATCACTACAAAGTGATAAGTAAGATGATACGCACATTGTCAACTAGATAATCGCACGTTGTCTTGTCTGGGTACTCTTCCGAATGTAAAATGTTAAAGTAGCTAATGTCAACGGTAAATAATATTTCTGTTTTCAATCAACTTTTATAAATTTAAAATATATTTTTTTAAATTTCTCTCTCTATCTCTGAACAGACATAACTGTACATTTAATATTTACAGTCATGTCTGTTCAGAGAGAGAGAGAGAGAGAGGGAGAGAATTAAACACAATATAGTATATTAAAATTTCCAAAGGTTTATTACATAAACTTTAATTATAAATTGAAAAAAAAAAACTATAAATAAATAATAACAATGTTGACACTAATTTAAGTAAACTTACTCGTAATGTGCTTATGAACAATTTTGTGTGTATTTTAATTTTAAGTTGTAGTTTAATATTGTATTTTCAAGGTTGTATTCTTAGTTTTAATATCTGAAAAGTATTATTATTATTAAAGATCTTTTTTGAAATATACTTTGAGCTTTTAATATATGTTTATATCCTCTGTTTAATAAAAGGTATAAAGTAAATTACCACATCTTACTACGTCAACAACACAAGCCTAATAAAAATAAAATTGTATTTTTTGGATAAATTAAAATTTCGTCGGTAAATAAGTAATACACAAACATTGAAAAGACTTTTGACTCACTTTCTATACTTACCTATTTGTCTAATCAAATAAAATTGTACATCGTCTCCTTTGTCTATAGAGAATCAATGATGTAGAATATTGACATTGCTTTGTTCCAATAACATGGCTTGACGCGTCGCGCCTATAATGTGCGCTAACCTCAAGAGTGCCAAAAACAATATAATTCATTGTGAGTAAAAATATCGGGTGGATCTCGCAACATTTATGTTATAAAATATTCTAGTAAAAATCCCAGTAGATAAAACGCGTGTATCCTATAAGCGTTTCCAATCTCCTGAACAATATCCGGTTTCAAATTTTATATGAGCCTTGTTCATGATACACAAAGGATATGGTACAGTATGGAAAACAACGCGAGTAGATTTCATTTTTAACTAGCTTTTGTTCCTGACTTTGGCCTCGTTATTAATATGCAATGAATTTGTAAGTTCGCTCCTATGAAGTCCAAAAATATTGTTAATAGGAACTGCGCTAGAACGATAGAATAGGATTAGTTGATGTTACGTACAGATAGCAAACCTTATACAGTGTCTCAACGATGCAAAGGTAGTGAAGACTATATTACTCGTATTCGATCGGGGAGTTACCACTGCCACATCCATTTCTAGCGTAAAATAGCGTAAATAGTTCTTGAGTGACAATGGAAGTGTGTGTCGTCAGGAGTAGCAACGTCTGATTAACTTCATGTAGAATGTGAATTGTTTAGACTTGGTCATAGATTTGTATGGGCGGCTGTGACCAGTTGTCATCATCAGATATCGGTAAACTGCATGCCTGCACGCCTGAGAGTTGCAAAAAATGTTAACGGTACTTGAAATCTACCAAATCGCAATTGGCCATTACGATGGACTATAGCGTAAACCCTTTCTTTGAGAGGAGATCCCTGCCCAGTAAGACAGTAATGGTCGACGATGAGACTGCCTGCTCATTTGCGTACAAGAGTACATTTTTATTTAAGGATATTTTTACACAAACTTTTATATATTTTTTGTGGATATTATATTTCTCATATACAAGTCCAACTTCGCCGGTTGTAAAACCTTTCGGGCCTTATGAATATTAATGGAGATAAATATACGGATTAATAAATACGTGTTCGCGTTAAAATAATGTTGAACGAGAATGATATGAAATTATAATTAAGGAATATCTCTAATTGGCAAAACGGTTATGGAGAAAATATGAACTGTATCTATATTACTTGTATGTAAATGGATATCAAGCGCTGGTGGTAGAACCGTTTGTGGTTAGATCCGGGGGCTCCACCGCCACACCTACATATTTCTGCCTTATAGCACCAGTACTTATTTAGCGCTGATGTGCTGGAAGGATGTGTTTAGGTTAGATATACGTATCCGAGGCGTCTCAACTTATTCTTCGGCGATCTATATATTCAAATACATTATCTATGTTATGAAATAGTGCCCCTATTTTTTCGTTTCGATTTAAAATGTCAGTGTAATCCTCATAAATATAGGCCAATCATACAGCACCATAGTAAAGAAAGAGTAGTAGGTTAGCTAAGGCATCTCGGCGAGATAATTACCTACTCTTGCAGTGAAGCATAGGGTTTTCACTTTTATTTTTAGTTAAATACCAACTGACCCGGCAAAATTTTTACTGCCACAGAATTTATTTATGAAATATATGTCATATTTACTCACCTTTTAAACCTTCCCCGGACTTCCACAATTATTCTAAACTAAAATTAGCCAAATTGTTCCAGCCGATCTCGAGTTTTAGCGAGACTAACGAACACCAATTGATTTGGATATATTTTCGTATTATGACAGCACTAGGGTTTAAATACCATAATATAATGAAATGTTGTACCAATTCATAAATAGTTTGTGAATAAAATACGTCTTAAATATAAAATACATATTTAAATAATTATAAATTGGGCACAGAAAAAATCTTCGATTCCTGAAAGTGCGGAACGCTTTATTGTTCGCGGTTAAAGTAAAATAGATTCTCATCCTTATATACAATTTACGCAAAAAAACTTATAGGGAAACATGGGCAGGGCATTAAAAATAAATTAAGCTTAAATAGCTATTTTTTCAAATACTGAGTAAGCATTATTTTAGTAGTATCGCAATATACCTATGTAAACACCTTATATGACGAGTACTTTTATTTACTGTCGTGTAACACGTTGTATACATTATGTTAGTAAATATATAACTTGTACGAAGTAAATACACCCATAATCGGAACAATTACATATCTTTGAACTCAAATCCTAAATTCAGAAAACGGAATGTGCGCGAACATGCAAGGGGCGCAGCCCGTACTGAGGCAACTCTCGGCCACTCTCCTCTATTTGATTGTGTGCGTAAAAAGTGCGTGCTTACACGGCGCCCGCTAGTTACGCACACATTCAAAGCGGCGGAGGCCGATTTGTATGAAGCTGAGCTACTACTCTTTCTTTACTATGACAGCACTATGCTTATTCCTATTGTCATTGGGCAATGACCATTATCAAAAGAAATACACGCCCACTGTTTGATATATCTGCAACAAATAACAAACACACTAAGTATTTAAACCTGCCTAAAGTATAACAATTCAATTTAGTCTTGACATAAACATAACACACATTAAACAATCGTATCATGCTCAAACCGGTTATGTTCGGAACATCGTGAACTTTGTATCAATAGGTCTACATTATCACCACTGAATTGCCACGTGCCAGAAGCGGTCTATATAACGGGTCGTAGAGTTATCTTAGGTCCCGTGTACATGCTATCCACCTATTAATTTCTCGTATGTTCGATACACGTGGATAGTTAGTTCATACTTGCATTAATTTTACACGATATTACAGAAATAGCATTGATATATGAAACGTGTAAAGCCCCGTGATTTGTGTACATTGCATTGTTTTTTACGCAACTGTAATGTTTTTAGCGTATGTCTGTATACTGTATATCTCATTCTTTGGAACGCCTTACAGCCCAAACGTCTAGACGTATTGTAACATGTGAAATATCGTTATAGACTATATTTTTAAGCAGTTGAGTTTTTGTTTTTATAATAATGCTCTTGTGTCAGATGGAAGCAAGCACGCATTCCATCTGATAGTATCGTCGCTGTCTATGGACATACTAACTTTATAAGGAGTGCTTGTTGAAGTCGATCGTTGCAACAGATGCGTTGCCACTTCTACGAATTAAGATGGCCACCATCTAGGACTGAGATCAATATTTCCTAGACCCATAAACTGCAGTAATCATTTAGCATCAGATGCATTTCATATTCGTTTACAATTTTACAATTAAAAAAAATAAAGTAAAACATACAATTCCTTGTAAGTCACGTAAAGGAGGCTGTAATTAGGGATGGCCCTAACAAAGTATGTTTTGAACCGGAACAGTGGTTGGAGACAAACGACCATGTTCCGATAGTCATCTGCTCGGAACTCGTATTTATGGGTGCCGGAAGGCTTCATTAACTTGATTTATATTCGACAGTGCATTGCTGTCATGTGCTGCCATCTGGCTAGGGTAGCTATGAATTACTTTAAAAAAGTCGGGACAAAAAGTAAGCAATGCGCATTTTTTTAAATACCTTAAGAATAATTCCTAAAAAAAATCTGTTTTACTCGGGTCCTTTCGACTTGGGACTCGGTACATTTTCCGAAAAAGAAACTTGCTTAATATCGGCGTAGTAACTTTCTTATTACAGAAAATGTCGTATCCAATAATAAATAGTTCAGCGTATTTTTTAAAATATCTGGTATTAATATTGTAGTACCCTCTATACTGTTAGTATAAACAGAATTGGTCGTGGTCATTCACTTTAGGTTTATGAAATCAAATCATTTCTTTTTATTCAAAATAATTTTATTCTTTACAAAACACTTTTTAAAAGTCACTACCGTCACTTCACAAGGTGTTTCGTTATTGAGAAGAAGCGGCGAAGGAAACTCCATAACTCATATATATAAAAAATCAATGTTTCATACAATGGCTCCTAACCTAGTGGTACATGTGGAGCTGGAACTACTTCAGACCACACCGGTGTATCGGCTAAATTATCCGGTTTGTGTAATTACAAGTTTAAACTGTTTTTCTGTGAGATTCAAGATGTGGTCGGGTATTTTATCTCATTACTTAGCTGCGCCTGTAAATTGTATACACTACCTTTGTTTATTAGTCTTGATACATAATATTACAATAAGCTCTCATAATCGTATTTAATTTCCAATGTAGAGCCCCAGCTTACATTACGTGCCACCTACTCGTTAATGCTCCACACAAACTTTTCAGAGGGACAAATCTGAAAACTCTCAAGCGCATGGTAAACTTACATCCAGTCGACCGCAATAAAACGCTAAGCAAGAAACATTATTGAATAGACATGTTGGACTCAATACAACAACGTTATTAAGAATATTTTTTATAGAATACTTCTGAGGGACCCACCAGATCTGCAACTTTCTGTATCGTCGGTCAATTGAGCTGCTTTTCGGAAACAAGACGCGTCAATGAAACGGAGAGTTACAGAGTTTTTAAACGCAAACTTGTTGCTAAAACTCACGTTTTCGATATTGGGATAGAACATTGCAAGTCTATGCTACGATCAAAACCCAAATCGCCAATGTCAAAAGTAGTCTGGTAGACCCATAACGTATTTTACACTGAAAATAAAAACTTTAAGACTCCTATTATATGAAATATTAGGAATTGTAGGAATAGCGTAATAATCTAGGACCACTCACTACCTGCAATTGCAGGTAGTGAGTGGTCCTACATTATTACGTTTTTGTTACGTTACGTTTGGCTTTCTATGTGGATCTTCATGACAGGTACACGAAATTTCGTGTACCTGTCATGAAGATCCACATAGAAAGCCAAAAAAGCTAGACATAATTCCGAAGTTGGTATTATTTTCTAAATCATATTTTATATTTCCGTCCAGTTCAGATTCTTTTTCATTCGTACATCACCCTCGTATGTTTAAAAAATGTCCAGCGAGCTGCAAACAAAAACAGAGTGAGAAGATAATATTTCATTAATTAGGATGAGAGCGTGATACAAATTTGAGTAGAATTTGGGGCGGCAAAAACTCTGTAATTAACATTTCAAAGCCTAGACTGGTAGGTACTAATTAAAACCACATGTGACAAAGACCGCGCTAACCAAGTTATTCTTTACACATACTCTTGAGTGAAAACCAACATTCCAAATTAACTTTATGATTATTGACCTTTGAAATACTGTGTGTATTATGGTTTTTCGGTAAATTAGTAAATGTATGCGAATGTTGCCTTTGGACCTTATTCCTCTCACGCGTGTATACTCCTGCGCGCATGTAAACCCGTACGCGTGACGAAATTCGTTTTAGTCTAAGCGACCGGTGTGCGTATAGAATGCAATTGGCAAGCGTGCTGTCGAGAAACGCTTGCGGGCATAAATCAGCGTGACAGGAAAGAGGGCCTTTGTTTTCTATACTCTACACACTAGTCCACCTGTTGTTAAGTTTTTATTGCCGCCGTTGAAAATAATCAAACCTAAATAGGTCTGGAGTCCTACCTTATCTTCAATCGTTTCGATTTAGACCTCAAACGTAGCAACCTATATATAAAGGTCTAAATTGAAACGATTCGTCTTTCACTGTCTTATCACCAATCAGACCAGAACTTAGCAGCACTCATCATTGTCATGAGAAGAAATAGAGAATCTTATGATATAAGTAGGTCAAGTTACATAAAATTTCATAAAGATTGCACATAGCTAGGTCGTATCTACTCAAGTTCTACACAGTATGAAGAAAACTCCGGGGATGAAACTTGAATAGAAAGATAAGCCGCTTAGCTCAGTATTCATCATAATATACATGTTGTATTCAGATCTCAGATAATATGAAGGCTTAGTTATGTGGAATACTTCCTTCTTTTTAAGATGATGGATTACTCGCATTATAGATCTTTGTGTCGTCTTTGGGGTTTATCACGCGAAAGATTGCGGGTTTGATTGCTGGCCAAGAAAGCTGAAGAACTGAGATACGTGTAACTTATCGGTTTGTGTGGTTTTTAACAGAATTCATCTACTATGTATTTTTATATAATTTGGTAACCTGTACCTTGTACCTGTACCTGTAACCATGTAAGTAACATAGTGCTAAATTATTCAAGGGCGTTTTTAATAACAAGTACGTACATCATCCTTATCCTCACTTCCTTACTAATTTTTACTAATATTATAAATCCAAAAGTAATTCTGTCTGTCTGCCTGTCTGTCTGTTTGTCTCTTCTTCAAGCCTAAACCACTGAACCGATTTAAATGAAATTTTGTACAAAGATAGTCTAAGACCTGAAAAAGGTCATAGGATAGTTTTTATCCCGAAAATCCCACGGGAACTAGAGATGGCAATGTAAGATCTATTAATTGGAGAATCGATCTTTTGGACCAACAAAAGTCGATTATTTTAATCGGTATTAATAAGGATTTAATCGTAAACTATGCATTTGATTAAGTGATGATCTTTAACAAAGTTGTTGTCCATGAGCCCACGAAGGTTACAGAGTTGGTACGACCAATTTTCGCCAGATGGCGACACTGTCATTCCAATTAAGGTACGAATTTTCAGTTTTATGTATGTTAGTAAGTCATATTATTTTATTTTAAACGCGGGCGAAGCCGCGGGCAAAAACTAGTTTACAAATAAAATTAAACTGTCTACTTGCAATTTCAAACAACTGCAATTTACTAAGCTTGTTTACTTTTTTTAGATATAAAATACATAGGTACATATATATATATATATATATATATATATATATATATATATATATATATAGTAGAAAATGTTGTCCATCTTATTACATTCAGATGGCACTTTACGGTGTGCATAGAAACGTGCGCATAGTAGCACGATACATTCTACATATAGAATACCATAAAGAATTTCTATAACCGGTGACTGACGATATTCGTGCTCATAGCAAACGTGCTTCCTTATGATACAAAGACGTCAAAGCTACAATGCAGCTCGCAATAGACTATAAGTCAAGTATCACAAAGGATCATCCGCGGATACGATGTGGGAAGTTGAACGATAAATCTACAAGCAATGAAAGGCCGAAATTACTATTTATTACGACGCGGGACCACCGAATGGGTGTCTGTGTCATCTTTTCGAAACCTATGGATATTTACTTTTGAGACGATTCTATTTTATTTGCTTAAAGTTTGTATGTATGTGACGGTGAATTTTACAGCTGAAATTTTTAATACTATTAATACATAAGCTGGCCGTATTTAAGCATTGTAAACCATGCTTTTATTAGAAAACTTAGTCCTTATAGTATCTTATGATAAATTTCTTATTTAGAGAAGCAAACAGTAGGTACCCTTACCATGAGTTTTTACGTTTTGACAAATCTGACTGTTTTGGTATTTGTTTACGTATTTGCCCATACAATTTCCAATCAGCGCCCCTAGCGGATTGTATCAGAACTATAGTGTCAGTAACGTATCATTAAATGTCTAAATTGACAAAATGACGCTTTATGTTTTATCTCTCTTTTTTACGAACATGTGAGGTAGACAAAAAAACTTGAGCACTTACTTATTGTTACGTTTACTCAGTCTACTGCAGCAAACGGAACAGAATAAACGTGACGTATAATTGTGGGATATTTTGAAAACTCATGGTAAGGGTACAGGTGTGACGAAAGTACACACGTACAGTTCATCGCTGTATAATTGCCGCCGCGTCCCGTCACACCCTCGTCAAGCTGACGCCATTTGCTTCGGAATATTCCCTGGGAATTGGCTCCACTAATACCAAGCGCATTATCAATAATATTTTGCGGATTACCGAAAAAATAATATAATATATAATTTTTTTATTGATATATTATTTTATTATTTTCTTCATGAATGTCTTATTATATAAGTAAATCGCAAATATTACCACAAATAGTCTATGTAACAGTGAGTAACTAAGTAAATGTATATACAAGCATATTTAATTTAATTTAATAATTTTTTAATAAAATTTCTATAGCGTGATTAGAATACCCGAGCCGCCATATCTGAGCAAGTTGCAGACTCTTCACACCTATTTACTCGTGAAAACTATGATGGAAAACCTCGAGTAAGTCCCATAACACCACCTATTACCACACTTTTCAATCTAGAACACCGATGTGGACACGTTTGTTTTAAGTCAGAAATTGGTGTGACAAGAAAACAGGAAGTACACACTACTCTAGCACTGTTTATCCCTGATTAATTGATCATCGAAATTCAATTAAAATAAACCAATCAACATCTGCTAGATTTGATAACATTCGAATAAATACCAATACGAATTTACTAGCAACTAAATAACAGCGCTCAGCCGATTGTGTTGACATTCACCTGCCGAGTTCGTTTGTGAGTAATGCTAATCAATTTGTATTGCTAACGTGACCTTATCTAGTCTCACTGCAAGTCATGTACGATAAGCGAGTAGTATAATAGCCTTTTTTTGTTGACGAGGGGGAAATCTTCAAAAGGTATCCGACGCCGTGGAAGCGACGACGGGTTATGTGGGACTTATATCGCACTAAATCGTTCTTTCCAGGGTCGATAGCCGGGCGGTTAGAGCTCCCCCTCTTGCAGTCCGCAACCCTGAAAGCCCCCTTTTAGTTGCGTCTTACCCGTAGAGGATACCGTAGCCCTATTCTGGTCCCGGAACTACAGGGTCAAGGATTAGCAACTAAATAACAGCGCTCACCCGATTGTGTTGCCATTCACCTGACGAGTTCGTTTGTAAGTAATCAATTTGTATTGCTAACGTGATCTTACCTGGTCTCACTGCAAGCGATTGACGATAAGCGAGTAGTGCAATAGCCTGGTGATTATATCGCCTCTTCATCAAGGGCTCGGAGGTTCGAATCGTATTTTTTCAAAATTGCGTGAATCTATTACATTTTTTTTTTATATGTAACCTAACGATAAGGCAGACGGGCTGCCTGATGGAAAGCAGTCACCGTCGCCTATGGACATTTGCAACACCAGAGGAGTCGCCAATGCATCGCCGGATTTGAAGGAGAGCTCTTTTTCTTCCTTCCTCCTGAGGGAATACCTCAGGAGGAAGTTCATTCCACATTTTGCACGTACGCGGCAAAAATGATCGATTAAACCGAACCGTGGAGGACCGCCACGGGTCCAGTTGATGTGGATGGAACTTCATCCTTCGGCGAGTGGTGCGATGAAGGAAAGGCGACGTAGGCACCAGATCAAACAGTTCCTCAGAACATTCACCATTGTAAAGTCGGTAGAACACGCAGAGGGAACCTATGTCCCTCCGAAGGCTTAAGGGTTCTAACCGATCAGAGATCGCTGGGTCATCGACGATTCGCACCGCGCGTTTCTGTACGGAGTCAAGTGGGTTAAGTTGGTATTGTGGTGCAGGGGCACCACAATACCAACTTAACCCACTTGACTCCGCATAAACGTTTAGTTTGAATGACAATACATTGATTAGCTTGCTGATGTTATTCTAATTCGAATAGCGGACGTCACATACTCGTAATGGCGGACCAATTATGCAACCACATTACATTTTTTTTATAATATAAGAGTAGCAGACGAGCATGCAGTCCAGCTGATGTAAGTGGCTACTGCCGCCCATGGACATCTGTAATCAACCCCAGATAAGATTAGATATTCCTACCTGAGGTCGGCCACAGATGCGCCGCTACCCCTGAGAACTAAGCTGGAACGCCTCGGAATATTCTGTCTGCCTTACCACACCCTTCAAACCAGAACACACCCTTCAAAACGGGTTGTTTATTAAATATTTCTTAAATATTATATTCGTCCTACTAATGAAGCGCAAATAATTTTATTTCAGTTCCTCTTCATGAACTTGTCCTGAAGATGACGTCGTGCCTGAGTAACGGTCGCAACTAGTCCCAAGTGGAAGTAAGGTGTGAAACATAATTACGTCAGACGCGACAGGATATTTTGCAGTGCGCTTATTTCGTTAAATAAACTTCGTTTATTTTGCTTTCTAGCAACCAGAGTGGAAATCTTAATTGATTCCCTAGTGAAATGTGAATAAAATAATACTATTTTACGTAAATAACGTATGAAGATTTAATGTATTTGTGAAATGAAGATAGAACTTTTACTCGACTGCGGCAAATATACTTTTTTTATAATATAGCAGTAACAGACGAGCATGCAGTCCACCTGATCATAGGTGACTACTACCGCCCATGGAAATCAGTAATCAACCCCATCAGATCATCTGAGTTGGAACGCCTTGGAAAAGTACTCGTATGTCTCCCTTACCACATTCTTCAAACCAGAACACAGCAGCGCTTAACACTGTTTTATGAGGCACAAATAGGTGCGGCGTTGGTGCCGCCGGAGTAGAACCACAAAGGGTTCTACCACCTTCAAAGTTTTTGAGTGTACGCATGTATGTATGTAGTGCAAGGTGGTAGAACCATTTGACTTCGTGTGTTTGGGTGGAAACCGGTAGTGGCAATCGTCTGAGTTATATATGAGGCTACCATTTTTGTCCTCGGAAGTAGCAACGCACTTATGCACATCCTCATGTAGGATTCTGATCACCTCTGGGGTTGATTATAAAAGCTAGCTATTTTTGGATGCAGAAGCCTTTTACCATCCAGGACTGCATTTTATATGTATTTTCTTTTATTGCGTACATTAAAGAGTATAGAGTTGATTTTATTTGATTTGACTGCAATCTAGTTTGCTACTTGTACAAAATATTATAAAAAAGTTGAGCTACTACGTGAGGTAAAACCAACTAACGACGCAACATGCAATAATCATAATATCATTTTATCATCTCATATTAGGGGTTATTCGAAAAAGAATAAAAAAAACGAAGCACGCAAGGAAAACTTCCTACAATAAAATTAAAATCGAGGAGGGTGAATAAATTTATTTTTGACAAATGTAAACAGCTACTTTTGTTCCTCATTTCCAAATTTGTGTGTTCAAAAGAGGTTCTTTTGTTCTAAATAGCTTTTTGAATGGATCCAGTGAATTGTGGACATGGACAATGGACAGATGTAGAGTGTCGCGTTTATGAAACTATTATTTATATTAAAAGGTGAGGATGACACATACTCTTTTAACATGGTCTTCATGGGAAGCAAGCTCCTGTAGGCTGTCTTCAAGCGACGTCAATACTATTTCGGGCTTCTTTTTAAATATAGGAGAATCGGACGAGCATGCAGTCCAGCTGATGGTAAGTGGCTACTGCCGCCCATGAACATCTGTAATGAACCCCAGATAGGATTAGATATTCCTACCTCAGGTCGGCAACAGATGCGCCGCTACCCCTGAGGACTAAGCTGGAACGCGTCGGAAAAATATGCCTCTCTTACCACACCCTTCAAAACGGAACACAGCAGCACCTAACACTTATAACAGGTGTCCATGTGCGCCAATAGTCACTGACCATCAGTTAGAATGCGTGCACAATTGCTACTTTGTTCTCATAAAATTCATCAGATTTTTAGGATGAATCTATTATGTACTCACAATAATCCGTTACTATTTCTATCGTATTTTAATGTTATGTTACAATAATACAGTTTATATTGGAGTATCAAAAGCTTTATTTACACAATAATTTGATACTTTTTGCTAGATTAGTCTAAATCATTATTTAACATCCAGATAAGCTCCACAAGCTCAATTATAATCTATTTCTCAGAAATACTATGTTCACAGTAAATATTAAATTTCTTATTCAAATTAAGTTTATTCGCTTAGCCATTTCTAAGAAAGCCTATAAATAAAAATATTGAAACTAAATGCTTCATTATAAATTGTAGTTGTTTATATGTGCTTAAGATTAGATTATGTCTCTCTAAGAGCGTTAAATTCATCATCCCGAGACTCCAAGTGATGGGCACCGGCTCAGAAGAGACTCAGAATAAGAGGCGTTTTTAGCTTAAGACAC
Organism: Epargyreus clarus; assembly: GCF_041222505.1. Lineage (NCBI taxonomy): Eukaryota > Metazoa > Arthropoda > Insecta > Lepidoptera > Hesperiidae > Epargyreus > Epargyreus clarus. The sequence goes on along the minus strand of NW_027332227.1, from coordinate 13,724,663 downwards.
TTACTAGGCAACTAAGGTTGGATACTTCTTAGTGCGGTTTTACCAAGTGGAAAGTAGTCACCATCGCCTATGGGCATTTGCAACACCAGAGGAGTCGCCAATGCATTGCCAGCTCTGGAAGAGAACTCTTTTTGCACCGCCTTGAAGAGTCCCATGTGATAGCGCTCAGGGAATACCTCAGGAGGAAGTTCATTTCACATTTCGCACGTACGCGGCAAAAACAACCGTGCAAACCGAACCGTGGAGTATCGCCACGGGTTCAGTTGAAGTAGATGGAATTTCATCCTTCGGCGAGTGGTGCGATGAAGGAAGGATGACGTAGGCACCAGATAAAACAGTTCCTCTGACCACAGTACTATAATATATTTTTATAATAAAGCAAGGAAAATCAAAACTGAATATCCGAAATTTTAAACCCAGAAACCCAACCTAAGAGGTCGCAATTCGTAAGTGTTCTATTACTGTTTTTTCTTTTCACTTACCTCATCAGTCACAGAACAATTGCACCGTTTATTTTGAAAACAAAATCCGCTAAAGATTTTCTTCTTTTATTTATATCTTTGTTATAGCAAAATCCAATATCGAGTGTCGGGAACAACAGAGTAAACAGGAAGTATGACGTTACTATTTGAAATCGTTGACAGAGAAATATGTCTCTGGCTACGTGTGACTTATAGTCCGATGCAAGCTCTTTGTAGTTTTGAGATTATTTGATACTCCGAGTAAAAGAAATAGAGAATATTCAGAATAGAAAATCTATTCTCGGAAATGCAAAAGTAGGCACGGTTCATCTATTCTGCCTTTGAATGGCTGTAACGTTTTTGTGTTCTGCTTTGAAGGGTATATCCAATTTTACAATTTATTTCTTGTTGTTGGCAAGGCAATAAATATGACAGAAAAAAAAACGAAGAAATGGTTGAAAATTACGATGAATATTTCTGCCTAATAACTTGATGTTATTTTTAGGTTTGAAGGGTGTAATAATACAATTTGTTTGTGGAGTGGCAAGGGAGACTAAAGGGGAACTAAGTATAGTTGGGGTCTTATCTGAGGTCGGCTACAGATGTAATGGTCCATGGGTGACAGTACCCATTTACGATCATGTGGACTGCATACTTATTTGCTATTTCAATGCTATATAATATATAATTACATAACATAAAGTGAATATTACTCACGTTTACAACACATACTAGAAATAACAATAACTAATACAAGAAAATTAGTCAGGGGTTGAAAGGTTTCAATTTAAATTTCTATGTACCCTTATCTGGCAGAACAGATTGCAATTTTCCATTTGAAAATGCACCGCTAATTGAATTTTAACTTTTGGTCTTAACGTAACATTTTTCGAACAAAATTCGCAAAGAATTTCATTCTGCATGCCAGTTCAATTAGATAACAAAATGTTCTAAATATCTGCATCAAAGATTTTCAACCTATTTTTCAGATTATATGAATTTTACTTCAAGTTTCAAAACATTGCCATTAAGATCGTAGAAAACCAAGAAATCAATTAATCTTAAGAAATTCCGCGTACATGAGAAGAAAACACAGATTGTTATGTAAAACATAAAACCAAAAGCTACTCAAGATTGATCGCCTAAAAAGTTGCTGCATAACTTTCAAAGTGATCATGTAAAGTAAACGAAAGCCGAAATAAATCAAGAGACGTGACTGTTGTGACGGACGGAGCTTTGGAGCAAAAAGCGAATTCAATACACTTTTGGTTTTCCTTTGATGCTTTGGTTTTTTATTTTAATTTCAACAACCATTTATGGGTCACGGGTTTACCGTACAATGGTCCGAGGTTCGTATATAATTTTCTGACATCAAAAACCCTTTAATCATTCATTTTATTTCTTCTTTTTCGAGACTGTGTGGTGTTTATATCAATTTAATTCAGTTTCCTTATTTAGAAATTTTAATCTTATTATGAATATTTTTATGACAATTCATACGGTATTTTTTATAAAATTCGTTGGATTTTCTTCCTCAAGGTGGATCATCAATCGCCATCCCTGAAGATTAAGTTGGATCTTTGAAGCATAAATTTGATAATTCCGAGCATGTCCCTGATCCCGGAGCAAAGAGCGTCTAACTACAGAATTTATGTAGAATTTCATTAAAACCAAGCTCATTAAAGTTCCAAAGGATCCCAGAATAAAGCAATCGAGCGTCCAACAATGCATCAAGAGATTGCACTTACTAATTTAGTTAGCGTCTCAACTAGCCATTAACTCCGGCAGATAACACCAATTTCGAACGAAACTCTTGCGGAATGCTAATTCTGGATTTGAACAGACGAAGAACGAATTAGTTAGCACAATGAGTTTTTTTAAAGCGGTTCTTTGAGGTTTATTTACGGTTCCACTGTAGCAACACCTCTTGCATGTCTATTGATCGTTTGTATTTCATAAACAAAATTAGTTTTATAATACTGATTACGTCTTTTCTTGTTATGATAACTAGGTATATATCACAGTACGCCATGCTGCTCAAGAGCAGATTTGTAAATTATATACATCTGGCATCGGGCATATAAAACATTTTGATACTTTTCTGAACAATCAGAAGCGTATCAAAATATACCTATAAAGCAGCCTGAAATAATCTTCAATCACTTTAGATGGCTAAGGGTATATCCATAAAACGGAGGCAATATATGAAAATTCTACAAAGTCCGTTACCCAACGGTTTTCAGTACGTTATCGCATTACGCAAAAATGCAAGCTCAATTTATCAAGTGGATAGTTCCATCCAGCGCTAACGCGAAAATAAAACATAAGTGGAACAAACAGTGGCCACTCCGGCCGGATCCCGTGAAAGTGGTGCTCCAGTGGACCGCGCGCGAAAACCCGAGAACACTTAACAGAGAGCCTTCTATCATGTTTAGATAACATTTCGCACCACTTTGTACGCGCGTTGCATCGCGCGCGAATACGAGTAGATTAGTTTTACACACGGAATATAATATATTTTCAGTTTAACTCAATGTCATTTTAACATCGATCCATAGACTAAAACGAGATATCTAAGACAATACGTTTAAAGGAGAAACAGTGGCCACTCCGGCCGGATCCCGTGAAAGTGCTCCAGTGGACCGCGCGCGAAAACCCGAGAACACTTAACAGAGAGCCTTCTATCATGTTTAGATAACATTTCGCACCACGCACGCGGGTTGCATCGCGCGCGAGCGGATTAGTTTTATATGCGGCATATAATGAATAGATTAGTTTTACACACGGAATCTATGATTTCTATCATGGTCTACAACTTGAATTTACCAAAACAAAATTGTCCAAATAACTTGTTATTGAAGCTACAACACGATTTTCTCGTTTATAAGATTCGGGCATTTAAAATTATGAATATATTGAATGGGTGCACAAAAATTCAATATGCCGTTCTCATCTTCACATTTTGTTAGAGAAAGTCTCTTACTCTACATTTACTCATCACATAATCAGTAACGACAAACTTATTCTTAATCTCGTCTCGTAACGACAGTGTCTCCTTTTCATTATCAATATTGTAACGACAACAGCTCCCGTTCAATATTCATTACGACCTAATTTTGTTCGACGCGCTACTAGATCGTTACTCGCTACTCTTTCGCTATAGACAAAAGGCTTTATGGAAGCTTCACTCTACTTTTTAAATTCACTTCTACATTTGACGGATGATTTATTGAACTGTATTTTGCGATAACTCTTTACCCTTTTTTATTCGCTTCAATAAATATAGGTTACTTTATTGGCGCTGTCAAGGCACAAACACACGTACAATGGCGCTTTATCAATGTGAATAATATCTCCAATGAATGACATGTAAAAATTACTTTTCAACAAATTTTACTCTTGATCTGGCTGTGAGAGCCGAATAATTCGGAAAAAATATGTACTATAAATACGTATTCCAAGTCTTTTAAGTCACGCTCAGAGTGGAAATTGCCTTAATGTTATTATATTAAGCCACTTAATAACAATTATCCGATAAAATTAAAAGTTCATAAACATTTCCAGTTTTATTCATGTATTAATGTTTCGGATGTTCTTGAATCAAATCGTTAAAAATTATATTATGTATGAAAGTCAACGTTTATACAGTTATGCACGTCTAAAACCAATAATTTGAATAAAAAGGAGACATGATTGTGAATCACGCTGTTAAAGTTTTCTTTACATCTTACATATACACACAAGCTCAGAACTGATACTCTGGGAGCATGGCTCTCAGACGTAATCATCTGGCCCGGCGGGAGATCTTCCTTTAAGAGAATATTTTCAACAAATCTCATACCTCATAATAGTGTAATATTAAATATGTGATCTTGTTAGAAATATCGTTGACAAGATGGTAGGAAAAGCTCGTTACTATAACCGCAAATAGTGCAGAATTTCCGAGAGTTCACGACAAAATTGCAATTGCCAGGCCGTCATAGATTCTCGCCTTAGTATATAGAGCGTCCTGTCACCATTCCTCTATTCGTGAAAAAGTCCCCAAATTTCCCTTGAAAATGCACGGATTTCCTCGCGATACAGATTACTGTGCATCCATTCAAAAAGCGACTCTGAATCCGGAGCAGCTGCAGTGATCTTCCACTGAGTGTCGACCTAACCGGTTAAATTTCAACGTGTTTGTGTATTCAGCCATTAAACCACAAATTTAAAGTCAACCCATTTAGATAAGAGAAAGAAATTTTGCCAGACGATCCTTTGTTAGTTTAAAACTCTATGATAGAAGTCTGCTCAAGGTGTCTTGTTGATCAAGATTGATTAACTTTAGAAGTGCCCTCTAACTTTGACATCGACCTCCAATCCCTTGAAATGTAATAAAATTCGTTTCTTTTTTGTGATTCTTGTGATATCTCAGACTCAATTCTTAAATAAAATGGACATCTATCGGATCAATCGTAATTAAATTGAGTTTTCAAGTACAATATACTTGTATTAGAAATATATAAAGAACGTAGCGACGAGTTCTTAATATACCTAAAAGTAGCACGTTACTTAATATATTTTATTTATTACATAATCATTTACATTACATAACTTTATTTTTACAACAACAACAACAATTTTCCAGAACCAACAGTCAAGCACTTAGCAAACTATCAATACTCGTACACAACCGTAAACAATGCGCAACCGTATTTCCGAAATACAATTTCCAGCTGAAATTCAAGCGCTTATCAAAATCTCAAATCCGATATCCCAAAAAGACGTAATCTTGTAAACAATTACACAACGCCGCGGTACGTCAGTCACGTTCCGACTAGCCCCAACATCAATATTTGCCCATTTAACAATGCAAACAGCCGTTCCAGTCTTGTTTGCTCGCTCCGGCGATCTCGCTGATGGTGTTGTAATGCGATGTTTCAGATGAGCTCGTATGATATGCTCGTATTATTAAAAAAAAAAATTAAAATCATATTATTATATTATTAAAAACCTCATCAGGAAATAATTTATAAAACCAACATTTTAAAAGCCGAGCACCTTTACTTAGTTTACTTTTTCTAACGAAGTAAAAGAGGTTAAAAGGCGTGACGTCAGCAGCGCTGACGTCACAATTATTGTAATGTTGGTGAATAACTCACGTTCAAACCTTCGAAAGCAAACCACACCAGAATTGTTGAGCTTCGTTTATTCTTCGGGCAGCATAACGACGTCCTAAGGAGGTCCGCACTGTCCCACAGCTCGAGCAGTAATGCCCCAATGTCGCCAGTACGGCCCTTTTTATAGGACCGGCACACGTGCACTTGTTTTCCTATTTAAGATGCAGGTAGTTTTACCTCAGGTGTTTAATCATTTCATTTTATAATAGGAGAACTGCCGTATTTGCTCCGACATATTATAAAAAACCTCATCAGGAAATAATTTATAAAACCAACTTTTTATAAGCTGAGCACCTTCACTTAGTTTACTTTTTCTAAATAAATTAAAATAATGGCAAATTAAAATAATGATATTGACAAAACGAGCAATTTTTTCAACAAATTTACAGAGTAACGCTTTTACATGCCCATTTTTAGTTAAGACCCTCATTTGACAATTATTTTTTTTACCTGTTGCAATACAATACAAAAATGCTTTATTGTACACCAAGTAATAAATGACAAATACATATAATGAAAAGTACAACAAGCGGTCTTATCACTTAAAAGCGATCTCTTCCTGACAACCATAGTTATCGAAAGAAAAACATTTCAGATACAAGAAACACAGGGTAGGGGAGTTTACCGGAAGAACACAAGAACACAGTTTTACCGTCTCTCCTAACAATATTCTACGTAGATTCATTACAAAATTCCTTTTTTGAAAATAATATCAAGTACCACTACTTCCGATGGTGTTTCGTTATGAATAAGAAACGGCGAAACAAACTCCATAACACAATATAATGGTGGTAGATTTATTTGTGGTTTAACTCTGGAGACACCGCACCTATTTCTGCTCTATAATAGCAGTTTTCAGTGCTACTGTGTTCCGATTTGGGGTGTGGTAAAAATAATATACTTAATCAACTTGACAACCAACAACTTACTTACCAAAGCGTTCAAACTTAGTTGTCAAACATAATCAACCTCAAGTTTTTTTAATACAAAAGCCTAAAAATGAAAAATAACACGAAACAAGAAAGTCACTAAGCCCTTTACAAAATATTGCTTAAAAAGCGGGTGTGAAATAACAGGTGGGATTTCGGTAGTGTTGTAATACTCTTACAGCGGATTATCCAGGGATAACGAAATGGTTGGCGCGGATTGTTCAGCGTTTCCGTTGCTTACTTTGCTAGGCTCGCTGTAATCGTAGATAAGATCCGCCTAATTTATTCCTTTGCCTATCCTACATCTGAAGGAAATCTTTAACTAAATCACAAGTTAGTGGCTAAGAGTACTTAAGAAGTTTTCAATGGTATTACTGAAATTATTATAGTTGACTAAATATGAGATTGTACCCCTGAAGACTAATGCCATTTATTAATAGTAATTTTATAAATAATTTAATAAATCAAATTACCTTTAAATATATATTTTCTTAGTCACCGACACTTTATATAATACTCTAAAAGTTTACTGAAATGAATGTATTTTGTCTGACTATTTAATCGAAATTTTATGAAAAGGACACCATATATAAAATACATAACGCTGGTATCTTTTAAAATATTTAACTGAAATATATTTATATCCCTTAAATTTCATTAAATAAAGAAACAGCGTTGTTACGCTGAGTTTATAAAAACAAAACAATAAGTAAAGCTAGTTTGTAAAGCCGTGAATAGCTATTTCTAGGCTTATCCGCGATTATCAGGCCTCGCGCAATGAGGAACGGAAGCGCTCTATCTTTTCTTTATCTGTGGCTAATCCGTTGGAGAGCCTTAAACTCTATCAACAAGATTGTAGCGATATTGCTAACAACGAAACAAGAATCTTGTGAACATTTTAGCTACTCAAAGTTAATTTAGTGACCATTTGTGAGGTATTAGAAGAGATTTATATTGTTAACATAATTATGGTGAAAGTATGGTAGAGAGAGAATGGTTAATCATAACCTAAGCTCAGGTGAGTGTACTATTTTTTAAATTGTAGTAACAAACGAGTTTACAGTATCTATCATCTGTGTTAGCTTACTTTAAACCCCATCAACCCATTGCTGTCCCATTGCTGAGCGTCTCCTATCAGAACGAGAAAAGCCCTATACCACAGTCACACGCTGGCCAAGTGCTAATTGATAAATTTTACACATCTTTAACATTTGTTTAGTCCCCTCAGATGACAGATAACAAATTTGTAATACGCACATAACTTTTAAAAATCAGAGATGCATGGCTGGGTTTCGAACCTCCGGCCTTCAATTGAAAGCCCGAGTTGCAACCACTAGGCTACCTTTACCTACTATCTTTATGACCTTCACAATTACTAAATTCATACAAAATATTATGAACTGCTTTAAAAATACACGTATCAATTCATTTGTATGACTATCGATTATTAATATATTTTGTACATCTAAAATAGCTTCATTAATATAATTAAATGGAGCTGTACAAACACCGCGGCTAATTGTCATGAAAATATAGAAATAACATACAAACTAGACAACTAATTATGTGGTTTTTACCACAACGACCACCGACACGGTACATTTTGTACTCATTATAACGCTCAATTAATTCTGGGCTAAGTACGTAGGTAAATAAACAGAATTGTTTGGCAGTGATACGAATGAAAGTGCGTTCTTGACCGAATTTATTAATGATGAACTTCAATTCTCACTGTGTGCCTACATTATAATAATGTTTGATGTTATAGAAAAAAGTTCAGTATAGTTCTGTACTAGGAATGTTTGTCTTGAATCTCATAGACAAATTCATCAATACCCAGCCTTTTTTTATATGTGCGCGATTTTTTATATGTGTTTTTTATGTGTATGCGATCACACAAACCGCTGTCCTTCCCGGGGTCGCTTGGTGGACGGCTTGAGTTCCCAATCTTGCCGCCCGCAACCCCGGAAGCCCCCTTTTAGTCGCCTCTTACGGCAAGCAGGGGATACCGTAGCTCCATTCTGGTCCCGGTACTACAGGTACAGTCAATACCAAGCCTAGATATAAATATAAATTCATCCTTTGCAAGTCTGTCTGGCCAAGAATCGAATCTGGAGTAGTAATTTACTTCTCTTCAGGGTTGTCAAGTCCTTGAGAGTCAGTAATTTTTGGGGTTCCGTACGGGTAAAAACGGAACCTTGTAATATTTATTTACATTTTGTCATATTCTCGACTTCTTTTAGAGCAATTATTATGAAGAACCACTAAGAGCATTAACCAAATCGCCTTACAGCAAAACGGCTTTACCAAAGATTATTAAATGGCCAGACAATAATCGACCGCGAAGTCTTGTCAATTCTTCGGCATCTATCATTCTCTACAATATTTCTTTTTTCATTAATATCTGAAAAGAACATATAAATTTACACGTCCTATTTGATAGCAATAAAATACTTTTTTATGTAATCTAGGAGTAGCAGACGAGCATGCAGTCCGCCTGATGCTAAATGGTTACTACCGCCCATGGACATCTGTAGTCAACCCCGGATAGGATTAGATATTCCTACTTGCGATCGGCCACAGATGCGCCACTACCCCTGAGGACTAAGCTGGAACGCCTCGGACAAGTATGTCTCTCTTACTGCACCCTACAAACCAGAACACAGCAGCGTTTAACACTGCTATTAAGTAGAAATAGGTGTGGCGGTGGTGCAGCCGAAGTTGAACCACAAAGGGTTCTACCACCTTAAAACTAAACATAAACATACATCAATCAAACTCTCCATTTACCTCATTAAAGGTGACAGAAAACTTTTCTTGGTTGCTTTTGACTAAATCTTTTTCCACTTTCACGTCTAATCGTGAACAAAAACTTTGCTCTCCTGTTTTGGGAGGAGTGAAAAATAATGAAACGTCCCTCCCAGGGGCTCTAACAAAAAATTCTTTTGACTTGACTGTCCTTTAGTATTAAGATTGATGAATTGCCGTGTTATTTTCCTCCAATCTTGGAGCTTCATGAATTTTGTTCACTTCTGTTTTCGTCGAAATAATATTCTAATTGGTTTTTATTGCGCTCGGTATCACTTCTCATAATTGTTCATCTATTGTTAGTGAAGTGATTTCAACTTAGATAACATCATTTTGTACAATTTGTACGTGTAAAACAATAGAAGCATTATTTGGTTCTGATTCTTCTTTGATTTTATTTGCCTTTGTCTGCCTTATCACTGCATTTCTGTAGTCACTGTGGTAAGAAATAACGATAAAAATAACGTCCGACCCCCATGGAGGAGTGGTCACCATACCGGTCTGACACGCAAAGGATACCGAGTTCGGCTACCGGCCTAATAGAAATATAAATGACTAATTCAAATTTCTGTTCTGCGTCTATGTCTTTATGTGTTCATCTTTATGTGTGTGTGTGTGTGTGTGTGTATGTGCACCCACCATACAGGAAATACTAGTGCAGGGCTGTGAGTTTTTTTTTCTATATTTGAGCCTAACGATATAGTAGACGTGCTAACTGTAACTGTAACTGTGGTGGTTACTCGTAGAACTAAAATCCGTAGTGACGTAACTCGATACGTAAAAAACCTATCGAAATCAAATCGCTAGCGAATGTCATTATGATCTATTGCCATACAAATTCGGTCCCATGAGTCATTAATTTGACAGACGTTGTCAAGAAATACCGTAACGATAGTAGTTATGTTATTCACTAGCAAAATGACAATAGTTTTCTATTTACCATTTCTATAGTGGCGTTTCTATGCCATAATGCCATGGTAATGCTACTGATGGAACGTAGTCAACGTCGAACGTAGTGTAGATATGGTATACTGTTTTAAAACGTTCCAATTTACTCATCAGAAAAAAGAATGCACTTTTATGAAAGATTAATTTTAGGAAAGAATGTAACATTTAATCAGCCTGCGAAACCCATTTTAATCCCTTTCTGTATGATTCAAATGACAAATAGGAGTAACAAATAGATACCATCTACAACAAAAACTTTCAGCGTCCATCTCTTTTGATTGAGTTCATCTGTTCAATTGACAACGGTTACTGATTTCGCACGATTATCCGTCCACGTTCACTCATTTCACATTTAACTCGCTCTCCACGTCACTAATTGCGCTGTTGGCCATTTGTTCCCGACTTGCGAACTGAATTTAAATAAAACGAATTTGAATGAACATTGCGGAACTGTCGGGTTCTTTGTTTTTGGGGTACATTTTCATACCTGTATCGGTGTCAGTACCAGTCTAGATATAAAAACGGTAGTGCGAACAAAGGTTATGATTACAGTGAGAATGATAAATATTATATCAATTTGTGTTTCAAATGTATATATAGTATACATTTATTTGTGGTCTAGCTACTTTAAATTCTGTTTCTGAGCATAGAAAATTATCCTAATTAATCTTTGATTTACTTACGCTGAATTGAGATTGATAAATTTAGGCGTATTAAAAACGTCTAAGTTATGCGAGGTCTTAAAAATAAGTAACTAATTAATTATAATAAGGCAAATTAAATGCAATGTTTTTTCATTAGTATTAATTATGCCTTTTCAAGCTACGCTAATGGAATTCTAAAGTCACACCTATATTAATAGATGTATTCTTAATCCGGCTAATACAACAAATTTGAATAGGCCTCGGCAGGCTGTTCCTCCCTCTGTTTTTGCATTTGCTTAACCCGATTTCGGTGTGCCAATATGACCGTTTGAATTAATACTTGCAAAATAGAATAGCAAAAATGTGGATTAAGCCGGTCAGGTGGGGGTCGAGCGAAATGTGTTCAGAATTTGGAATACAATTTGGTTTTGGTGTCAAAATAAACATTAAGTAAAGATTGCTTTGTGTAAATGGAATAATATTTATCACAAACGACAAGATATAATACCCGTATAGATATAAAAAGTTACAAAATATTATCTTTTAAATTGATTTGTTAATACGTAGCATGAAAATAAAGTGATCAAGACAGCAAAATTTATGAAATAACAAGGCAAAAAGTGAGTTAAAAAAATATAATGATTTATAGTCCGCGTAAAACTGCTAGTCTGCTCCAAATATAGAAATTAATCTATAAATTGTATGACTACACCTGCTCGCAACAACTTCAGAGCGGTCTAGCAGTTAGGCGCGGACTATACATTTATAACCCCACATGAGGATTCCCCTTATTGGATTTGACATAAACAAACAAATACTCAAATCCAGAATAGAAATTTAATTTATCGCCTAAATTAATGAAGCTCTCTGCGTGTCAGACTGCTGAGTCTCGTAGGTCGTTATAAATAATGGAAAGGTCTCACTTAAAATTTAAGATGGACGACACTACCCTGGGAGACTAAATTAGAACGTTCAATGTCGCTCTTAACACACCGGCTGTATTCTCCATTGCTCCCTAGCAACTTTCTCGGTTTACCACCAAGTAAAGCTTATTAACACGATTTTCTCGATTTTATTATATAGAAGTAGCAGACGAGCATGCAGTCCATCTGATGGCAAGTGACTACTGCCGCCCATGGACATCTGTCTACCCATATAGGATTAGATTCCACCACAGATGCACCGCTATCTCTGAGGACTAAGCTGGAACCCCTTGAAAAAGTATGTCTCCCTTACCACACCCTTCAAACCAGAACATAACAGCGCTTAACACTGCTGTTATTAGGTAGAAATAGGTGTAGCGGTCGTGCCGCCGGAGTCAAACCACAAAGGGTTCTACCACCTTTAATTACATCGTATCTCTCTTGTCAATACGTTCTTGAATAATATTTTATACTACGTTCAATCAACGTTTTTGATTCGTTTACGAGGCATAACACCCGTTACTAAATCATCTAAGCATATTCATCATTATAAGGAATAAAAACTTACCGCAGCCGATATTCCAACTTAAATAACAATAAAACTATTTCTATCTGATAAGAAGCTTTGTCTTTAGGATTAAAGTGAGGAAAGAGAATGCGTCCTGACGACGAGCGAATAACATCGTTTTCATATTTTAATGTTCCGACTGAGTGTTGCTGATCGAATTTAGGTCGTCGAGAATAGCTAGGAAAGGGCAGCACTCTGCGTTTGAACGCCAGACCGAGCAGCCCCGCCTGCTCGCGCTCTAAGTGTTCGCTAACCCAGATTTTTTGTCTGGCCTTTCGGCCGGTTCTCGACTACTCGATTTTTATCGGTAGCGGTCCGTGCTTTGTTTATTGCCAATTTATTGGGAATAAACAAAACTCACGTCCCGACGCGTTTGAGTTGGTGGATACCTAACGGTGCCAACGAAACCAGCTAGCGTTGACCCGGTGCGCTTCTCAGACCTCTCGGTCTGAGAGAAACCGGCAGACCCGATCCCACTGCACTTGGGCTATCCCAAGGGTGACGGTAGCAGTTACTTTCCCTTAGGGGTAATTGCATTTCCCTCCCCCTCCCCGTTAGCTCCCTGCCTCGGCAGGGAGGCATCCCTGGTTACCATGGCCTACATGGTAACAGATAGGTTTTTCGAGGCTCTGTCCTCCCTCTTGAGCAAGGAGCTCAACCGCCCCATTGACGCTGTCAAACTCCGCTCCCTTTGCGAGCCCTTAAAGTCCGTAACGGATCCCCTGTCCGTTACCGACTCACCCGCATCCCCTGATGCCACCCCGAGACACGAGATGGACTTTGACGCCATCTCGCTAAAACGCCCCGCCTCCTCCGACGAATCGTCGGAGCACACCCTCATCACCGCCCCCTCCTCCGACGACGACCAGGGTTTCACCCCTGTCAAGTCGAGGAAGACCAAGAAACGACCGGTCAAACGCGTCGCTAAGGCGACAAGTGAGACTTCTTCCGAGGCCTCTATCGAAGCCACCCCAGCCCCAGCGGCCCCCGCTCTGGCCCCCGTGCCAAAAGCCTCCACTCTGGCCCCCGTGCCAAAAGCCTCCACCGAGCCCCAGAGCTCAACCCCCGCGGCTAAGCCCGCCAAGCCAGCCACACGCTGCGAACCGGCACTTGCCAAGTGCAAACCGCCCCCACACATTTTCTTCAGAGATAAGTCGAAATGGTCCGACTTCTCTAAAACCCTAGTGGAAAAACAGATCCACTACACCAAGGCACGTAACCTTCGCGACTCTATTCGCGTTTCATGCCCCACCACCGAGGACTTCAGGAGCCTCATTAGGCTCCTAACTCACCTTCAACTCCCGTACCACACGTACGCTTTAGAAGAGGACCGCAAAATCAAAGCGGTCCTTAGGGGTCTCCCCTACGAGCTTCCCACCGACGAAATCCTAACGGATCTAGTCAACCAAGGGTTCCCCGTGGAAGGTGTACACAAGTTGTACAACCGCAACGGGGTCAAATACCCTCTAGCCCTGGCCATTCTAGCCAAGACCCCGTCCTCCAAGGACATTTTCAAGGAGAAGGAGCTCACAATCTGTGGCCTTTCTGAGATCAAGGTGGAACCACCTAACAAGCGTGGCTACCCTGCCCAGTGCCACCGCTGCCAGCTTTACGGCCATGCAGCGGCGAACTGCACTGCCCCCCCAAGGTGCGTCAAGTGCCTAGAACCCCACGCCACACGTGAGTGCAAGAGAACTCGTGAAGACGAGTCCCCTCCTGCCTGCGTGCTATGCACCACTTCAGGGCACCCGGCTAACTACCGTGGCTGCCCTAAAGCCCCCCGTCCCGCTCAAAAGAAGGTTGCTAAAAAGCAGCCCTCGAAAGCAGGCCCACCTCCGGTCAATTCGACCAATTTCCCGCGGCTAGGGGCCTCCAAAACCCCAACCGCTCCCATGAGTTGGAGGAAAGTCGCTCCCGCGACCGCCCCACCAACCCCGGCCCCTAAGGCCACTCCCACTCCCCGTCCCACCCAAGACGCATCGGTAAGGGAACATATTATGTTCCTTAAGGACTGCGTTAAGGGCGTGAACCTCGACGAGATCATACTCGTCTCGCAAAAGATGCGTAACGCCAGCCAGGCGGAGCGCATCGCAATCTACTCTGAACACCTAGCGTTGTTCAAGTCCATTCAATGAGTAACGTTCATACTCAACCCCTTCATCCCGGTCGTCAAAAACCTAAAGGCGTCTCGCTTATCTCCTTCAATGCACGAGGTCTTAAGCCTTGCATTCCCGAACTCAAAGAGTTCGTCCGCAACAGGGATATCGACCTGTTGCTTGTTCAGGAAACTTTCCTCAAGCCCTCCCTTAAAGGCGTAAGTCTCCCCTCTTACGCGCTTGTACGTAATGACAGAGCCGACGATCGTCGTGGCGGAGGCACTGCCATCTACTACAAGAGATCCTTCCATTGCACCCCTTTGGAAACACCCAAGCTCACCAATATGGAAGCCACCATATGCAAATTAGGCATGACAGGACACCCGTCCCTGATCATAGCCTCAATTTACCTCCCCGCCAATAAAGCCCCTCTCCAAAGCGACTTGGAGGCCCTCCTCTCGCTCGGAGACTCTGTCGTACTATTTGGAGATTTCAATTGCAAACATACCGTTTGGAACAGTCGTCTGACTAACACCAACGGTAAGAAACTCTTAACCATTTCCCGCGCACTGGACTTTGATATCTTCTCTCCAACAGCGCCAACCCACTACCCCGATCGGGAAGACCAAGAACCCGACGTGCTGGATTTCGCCCTCCTTAAAGGCGTCGCGCTCAATACAAGAGCGATCGAAACACTGGACGATCTGGGCTCCGACCATCGTCCAGTCTCTCTACAGTTAGGTTCCTATGATCCAACTCCCCATACCTCCTCGAAAACCTTCACTAATTGGGAAGGGTACGAGAAATCTCTCACCTCGGCCATAGAGGCCCCCGATTCACCGTATACTATTCCCCCAGACTACCTTGTTAGCTCGGAGAAAATAGACAGTACGGTGAACTCACTCACCCAGCTAGTTCAGACTTCGCTTCATGACAACGCGAAGGTGGTAGAGGTCCCGAACCGAAAACTACCTCGCGAGGTCAGGAAGCTAATCCAAACTAAAAACGCAGCCCTCAGATGGGCCGCCAAGTATCCCACCCCTGTCCTTAGGAGGCGCGCTAACGCCCTCCAAAGGAAAGTCAGATCCCGGCTAGCCGAAATGAGGGACTCCAACTGGAACTCTCTCATGGAGGATATCCAACCTTCTCATAAGGCATTCTACAAAGTCGCTAGACGATTTCGTACCGAAGCCTTCTCAAGCACTCCCCCTCTCACGCGTCCCGACGGCAGCATAGCCTTCGAAGACGCTGAGAAGGCCGAATGCTTCGCAGATAGCATCGCTGCGCAGTGCTCCCCCAGCACTCAACCGTGCGACCCTATCCACATTCTCAAGGTGGAGGAGGAGGTCCTTAAAAAGATCTCTCTCCCTGTCACCTCTGCTCCCATTAAAATCACTACAGACGAGGTCCGGACCGTCATCCGCGGTTTGAAACCTCGTAAAGCCCCAGGTCCGGATGGTATCTCCAACCTGGCGCTCAAACACTTCCCCGAGCAGGCACTGACCCTTCTGGTCATTATCTTCAATGCCTGCCTCGATCTCAGCTTCTTTCCAACAGCCTGGAAGACAGCAACAGTTATCGGTATTCCCAAGCCTGGGAAACCGAAACATATTCCCTCCAACCACCGCCCCATTAGCCTCCTCAATGCAATGGGCAAGGTTTTCGAACGGGTGATCCTCGTGCACATAAGAGGGCACCTCTTCCCAATAGATGCTCCCCCACTCATCATTCCTCACCAATTTGGCTTTCGCCTCCAGCACTCGTGCCCCCAACAAGTCCACCGCATCGTCGAGTACATCACAAGCGGGTTTTATCCAAGACGTAACAAGACACTAGCAGTCTTCTTCGACGTCGCCAAGGCTTTTGACAAAGTCTGGCATGGAGGACTGGTATACAAGCTATACCATTCTGGTCTTCCTGATCGCCTAGTCCGCATCGTGGCTTCCTACCTTCAGGACAGAACCTTCCGCTACAGGCACGAAGGTATCCTCTCTCCCCCACGCCCCGTAACAGCCGGAGTCCCTCAAGGCTCAGTGCTCGCTCCTACATTATTCATATCGTACTCCAACGATATTCCTATCCCCAAAAATGGGGTGCAGCTCTCACTCTTCGCCGATGACACCGCCCTTTACATCCAAGGGCAAAAGGAGTCATCTGTCCTCGCCAAACTCCAACGCTCGGTCAACGAGTTAGGAGATTGGTTTAGGAAATGGCGCATCGAAGTCAATGCGGAGAAAAGCTCCGCAATGCGCTTCGACCACAAACGCAGGCGTTTAAACAACCTGCCCTCCGTCAAATTACTTGGGGCCCCCATTCCATGGAGGCCCACAGTAAAATACCTAGGAGTTACCCTTGACCCGGGCCTCACCTTTAGACCCCACGTCTCTAAGGTCACCCATACCGCCCGCTCTTACATGAGCCGCCTCAACGCCATGATTGGCAGACACAGCAAGTTGTCAGCCAGGAATAAGCGAACGCTGTATAAGGTTTGCATTCGACCGGTGTTAACATACGCCTCTCCAGTCTTCGCTCACGCGAATCCCACCATCCTAGACAAACTCCAGGTCATACAAAATCTCTTCTGTCGTCGGGCACTTAATGCCCCCTGGTATGTCAGAAACGCTGACCTCCACCGCGACCTGGAGCTCGCTCCAATACAACAAGTCCTCAGACAATTCTCTGAAGCGTTCTTTGACCGCTCAGAAAACCATTCCAACCCCTTAATCAAGGGTGCAGCGGACTATGCTGCCCCTCTTCCTACCCGTTACAATTGCCGTCGGCCAAGAAATATCTTGACCGACGCTCCTAACAAACTCTCCACCGATGTGGAGAATCTTCTGGCCGCCCACAGGGGCGTTCAACTCTCCATAGAGAATCGTCTTCCCGACGATTCTAATCTTATTCATGATACGTTGACACCTTCAGTGTCATCTATCCAGCGGTAGCTCTCTAGGGAGCGCCGCTAGCGCCTCTCGCTCCGCAAACGAGAGGTCGCTATCCGATGTCGGCTGTACGGTCCCCTTGGACGAATGCCTTAAAGGAGTTTTTAGTGGGATGGTCCTCCCTTCAGGAGGACCTTTCAGTCAGCCCCACACGACGCAGGCACCGGCCGTCGCGGCCTGTAAGTGCTTGGACGCATTTTTTGCTCCTCCCTCTCCGTAGAGGGTCAGCCCTTTTTCCACCTACATCTGGGCGCCAAAAAAAAAAAAAAAAAAAAAAAAGCTAGGAAAGGGGAAGAAATACAGAAATACTATTTGCTTGGAGGAGATTTTAATATGTACCACGATGCATAAGAAGTACAAGTTTTGACTATAGCGATATATTCATACCTATTTCAATTCCTTGTAAGTAGTTTTAGGCGCCGCATTGGTCTGCTTTGTATGCATCGATTATATTGAGACGTACATGAAGCGTTGCAATTCAGTCCTCAAGGATAGCGATGCAATTATAGCCGATCTCAGGTGGACAAACAATCCAATGTGGATTTGATTACAGGTTGGCGGAAGGATTAGTTAACATCTTGAAGGGTACATCGTTTCAGTTTGTACTGATCTTACAGGTCTTTGTAGACCTCATGTCCTGTCATTTACTCGTGTTACTATGCTGCAAACATTTAAATTAAAGTCTTGCCCAGAATATACAGAATAAACAGACAATCATGGAATGCGCTACAGACAATCTTTATAAAGACCTTAAATATCATCATGATCATCATATAAGATCATATTTATAAAGATATTCATCACAAACATGGCAGATCCAACAAAACTACTACTTAAATAAAATATGAAATTTAAGTCACAAAGGAAACTAAAAATTGCCGTCTTAAAAGGAAACCTCTCAGCTCTCATTTCAAAATCCTCAAATGGTCGAAAAAATATCGCATATCAAAGATAAAACAGTTTTTGTTACGACGGCTCCTTATATCTTTTGTTCCGTACTCCCATAGGAAGTATCATCTCACTGTGTGCCTCTCGAGAAAAGAATGCTCGGTATTTTTCCATTAAATTTTCCTAATTTCGTCTTTAAAAATTCAAATCTTTTGGGATATTTCATTAAAACAATAAAAATGTATTAACGGATACTGTTTCATTATATTACTTCATTATTGTTATAAAACGGCTATTAAATTTTAGTTACTGACGGCTACAGATATATTTAAAAAATCTATAAAAGGTTTTCAATTAATGAATACTACCGTGCTTTTTAAAATTGACTTGTCTCTCGAAATGAATTTAACTTTAAAATAACTGAACCAATTAACATACGTCAAAAACGGCTTAGGAAGTGATGTTGTGGTTCATCTGAAATATATTTAGACTTCAACAACTTTATCTTTTTTTAACCAACCTTGGATTTTGATCACTGGTTATCCGGCAGAATCTTGAAAGACGTCTAGCCAACCACACATCTAGATTATTGTTTAGGTTTCCTTACCATTTATTCCTGTAGTAGTGGTATCGGAATCCCCTGCCTGTCGTATATGGCGACTAAAAGGGGGGTTCCGGGGTCGCGGATGGCAAGAGTGGGAGCTCGAACCGTCCAGCAAGCTACCCCGGGAAGGACGGCGGTATGCGTGGTCGAATACCATCGTAAACACCAGACGGTGTGGAGAGTGTCTGGGCTCACCTGGGCGGAGCCTGATGGGGCAACACGTTCAGAGGACTCTGGTTGCATTCCGTTGGAGATCCCGGAGTCCTCTTCATAGCGCTGAGGATGGCCACCGGGGGACCCTAGGAACCCTAGTGTGAGTGAAATTATACGATGTAACACATGAACATGATTGATTTCCGATATTATTTTTTCTGTAAAAACCTTCAACTTCGACTTTGGTTATTGTTGCACCAATTCCACTGTCCGTGCCAAGCGGGGTGTGAGCGGGGCTTAAAATTTTATGAACGTTTTAATGTCTAAAACGGATAGCTCTCCAAAGCTTTGCGAATTTCAATTTTTGCCAACATTTCAGTTATTGCTCGAACTTATTAGTTTCGATTCCATTGGGGTGTTACTATGTAAATGGTGAAGGTTTTATTTAAATATTAGTATATGTATAAAATTATGAGTTTGTGAACATACTTATGCTCTTAAACATCCGTGTGAAAGAGAACTTTAAAACATAAATGGAAAACTTTTTAACAAAAAATCAGATTTACGTAAATAACTATCAGACTTATAATATCAGAGTATACCTAGGTACATACATTTAAAAGGTGGTAGAACCATTTATGGTTCGTCTACGGAGGCACCACTACCACCCATTTCTGCCTAAAATAGTAGTGTTAAGCGTTTCCGTTCCGTGTTCCACTTTGAGGGGGGTACGGGAGACATACTTAGCGAGACGTTCCAACTTAGTCCTCAGAGATAGCAACGCATCTATGGCCAACTTCAGGTAGTACTCCTATTGTATCTAAAGTTGATTACAAATATCCTTGGGTGGCAGTAGCTACTTATCATCAGAAGACTTTACGACTTCTATATTATAAAAAAGTACCCCGGACCCTCGAGGGCTAAATGTCAAACCACAAAGCTATTATAGCGTTTAACGTTAACATATTGCAAATAAATACAAAACCCATGTTGTGGGATTTTTCTAACGTGATAAAAAACAGTGATTCATATGCGAAGGGTTTGATACGAGTAATAATTTATTGCGGCAATATTTCCCTTCTAGTTATTAGAGACCCTTCGAAGGGAACGCCAAAAATTACCTGCGCGGCTACGAATTTTCATGTACGAAATATTGAAATCCCAACATAATTCGGAAGAAACCTTTCAAGAGTTTAAGATTTTCTTTACATGTAAAGAAATATGAATAAAACGTCATAATACGTTAGACAGTATACACGAGGCATTTTAAAAGGATTTAACTGTACTTGAATTAATATTAGGAACTGTTCAAGAGGACTACATTTTGATTTAGTTATGTAAACTTGGCGGTATAATGTCCAAGAAAGTAGATATTCTTATAAGGTCTTACAGCGTAGAGAACTATGACGACACTATCCTTGCTATTTAGGAGCCTTTCTTCTCAACAATGGTGCTCAAACGGTGCGATATAATTTAGGTACAATTTATTAATTCTGTAACACTAACTTTTAATCGTCTATATTTGATCTTTATCTCAAACTTAATAGTACCGTTCTGCATTGCGAAGATTTCAGACTGTAAAATATTAGTATAAAGAGAAGACTAGGTACTTTCTCAAAGCATAAAAATCACTTCAATTTGAAAAGTTCATCGGAACACACTTAACCTCCACAATTTCAATACGGCATTATAAGAATCGTATCGCATTATATATGGATATAGCGATAAAATCAGGGTCGGGCGTCGCTTGAAGTATTTTTATTCACGAAAAAATAACACCTTATTTCTTCGGCCCTTTTATTATTGGAAGAACAAATCGAAGTCTTATGTCAACGATTTTCTTTGGGTGTTTTAGGACCATTATCCCCACGGCTACCATTTTATGAGCAACTCTTTTTACCCTATTGTACCCTAATAAAAGAGTTGACATGATTTCAGATATCGCTATGAATTCACAGAATATTTTTATCATCGTTCTTTTGTTTAAATATTGTTAAGAAATTGTATATTGGAAATGTCGTTTACGGGAATATTTATGTAATTGTAATCGCTTTGGAAATACTGAACAAGTGTGAAAAGACATTTTAGTTTTGATTATATCACGAGCAGTCGCGTTAACTATTTTATCGACCCTCAATACGTAGTTGATTCGAGTTTATTGATTTTAATGATCATTTGAGATATTATCTGTTATGAGTTTGGGTGTTTGTATTGTACTCTAGGAATCGCTTTAGAGAATATTGAAGCCTATATAATTATCATGGTATTAGTGTACTTTCACTGTAATTTGTAAAATTGTGCCAGCATTGAGCCATACAGGTTTATTTGTAAACATTATAAAGAATATCAATATATTATAAAACGTTGTGCACATTTGCGAATAAAAGTATATAGTTTTTATTATTTATATATTTTTTTACTTAGAATATAAGCATCCTCTCTAAGTTTTTCTTAAAGTAAGTTGTTACAAGAAGATTTGTGTTCCACCTTAGGCTAGATGGAAGATCTCATATTTCTGTATTGCAATGTCCTTGAAAGCAAAACATACGCTATACTCTACTATTATAAAACGTGGCACCAACCACGAAACCCTTACTTAACTTTGTTCAAAGCTACAGAAAATTAATAACTTCAGTCTTAATACCAACGTAATTATAATTAAAAAATATTGGACGTAAACGATATAATTTAAGACTGCGCTTACGTGTTTCATTAAACTGTTACTAAGACGCTATGAAATGTTTTACAACGTAGCCAGCTTTATTAAATTTGAAACCGCAGAAACTTAATTACTTTAACTATGATATATAATTGTATACCAGTGTATACCTGTTATATTATCAGATTTATTAGCGTTGGCAATCCGTTTAGATCTTGGAATTGAGGGAGTAATGGGGCAATCTCTATAATGCTGGTCCAAGCTTCTTTTCTTACTTTACCACCTTGTTTTTTTTACCATCTTTTTTTTTACCACCTTTACCATCTTTATACAAGGTGGTATAATAAGTATGGTTTGACCAAGTTACCATCGCCGAATTTATTTCTAGCGTGAATCAGTACGTTTCGGCGAAAGGGTGTTGATGGCAGTATATTTAATCGACCATCTTCCCTCAAGATTGGCAACGTATATCCACTGACTTCACTTGGGACACATATTGTATATGGAGTTGTTTACGTATCCATGGGCGGAGGTGACATCTAACCGTCAGATGGGCATGTGGCACATATTTTTGCTACTTCAATCCTATATTAAAAAAGTGTTATTTATACTATTATAATTCTTTAGAAGATACCGATATACTGTCTGTATACATACACACACATAAACCTGCTTTGTAGTGAGTTGTCAGTAGTCGGGTAAAATATATTTGTTAACAACAGTCATAATATTTTATGATAAATGTCTTAAAGTAAGAGCTTATTCTTCCACTACCTACAAGTATGACCGATTTCGGAAACCGACACGAAAACGTTTAAGCCGCGTTACATTTCCATAAAGAATCGCCGTAAGCCCGAAGAGAGCAAAAGAAACAGCAATAATCGCTTACAATGCAACATTTATTTATGAGTGCGATTTGGGAGGGATTTCAGTCCTTGGAATAATTCGGTAATGCTCGGTAATAAATGTTTGAGAAATTCTGTGAAGTTCTTTATAAATACATAACTCAAATCTTTTTCAACGTATGGTAAGTCTGTTTAGGAATTGAATTCTGAAAGTCTAGTTATACATTCGATATTTCTTGTTATAGTTACCTACTTGATATTTTTATCTCAAAAATAAGATGAATTGAGTATCTACGCCATGGTAAGATTTTTTTAGTTGTATACTACAGATGTGAAAAGCAGGCAGTTTTTACTTGATAAAGGTCGAACTTAAAGTATATAAATTTTCACACACGAAGGCACTTAAACTCATAAATAGTTCTAGAGAAATACTATAAAAATCAGCTGTTTAAGAATATAGACTATGTCACTCCCACAATAAAGACGAATCAAACGAAAGGTTAACCCTTTTATGTTAAAATGCGTCAAGCCGTTTATGCCATAGGGCGTGCCAAAGAATGCGGCATACATACACTCAAAAACAACCCTCCGCAGCTGTGTAAAAATAACTTACAATGTATAAAGTAATCGTAGCCATTAAATATGAACAAGAAGTTCCAAATAGAATTACGTAACGTCTACTTGTCTCCGCATTGTAAGACCGTGAAGTAGGTGCCTCAACAAATTGTGTTAACCAAGACCGACGTTTACGAGGATACAATACGGCGTATAATCGTATGAAACTTTACCATATTTAGTTAGACAGCCCGAAGAGGGTTACCAACTAGTGTGGTATTTTGGGATATCGTGAACTCGGTAACCGAGGCCACTTCTAGGTTTCCAGTTTAGATCACTTGTTAGACTAGTTAAATGAATGTAGATTTTTATACCCACAACACTTTAATGGTTTTGAAAGGTAGAACACTTCATAATAGGTACAGATAATTTTCCAAGCATGGCAGCCTTACCTATTTCAGCCTAATAACAGCAGTTTCAAGTAGACTTGTAGTTGTAGTTCACTAGAGGTGTTCTAGTAAGAAGGATGTGTTAAGGGAGATACACGTATTCGATGTATTCCAACTTACTCCTCAGGAGTAGTAACGCACGATGTTCATGGGCGTCAGTGGGTACCAACCGGTTGACTGCATGCTAATTCACTATTACTATATTATAAAAAAACAGCACATATTAACGGACCCTGTTGCTATGAAGCAGAAATTATGTAAATCTAAAAACACTTTTCTGGTCGAAAAGTGTTTTTTGGTTCGAAATCGAAAGGATCGAAAGAGTTTGGTTACTAATATTTTCCTCAACTCTTATTAAGATAAAAACTCCTAAACTAAACAGCTACACAAAGAAAATAGATTTTCTATCGTGCTATGGACTGGCCACTCAAGAATTCGACTTGCTTAAGACACCTGCAAGTATACACGAACTGTATTTAATCCATCTTCCTTACATAAACTTTATACTCCCGTTTTACCTAGATATATAGGTATATAGTACAGCATCCTACTATTTCTGCTTCTGACTCCTGAGCTATTTCAGACGGAATGTTACTCCCTAAGCCATACCGCCCGTTATTTGCCTATCCTGCGAATTCCCAAACGTTCTTGGCAGCCCTACCCGGATCGGTGCAAGATGCCTCGTCGTCAAGAGGCATATCGACTTTGTTGTTTTGCATATATTTGCATATTGAGACGCTTCGTGAGTTTTTATTTATATACGACATGATACCCGGAGGAAAGGAGGTTCGCTTATCAAAGCGCGTTACGTTACGCTGTCTAGTTGGATATCCAATTAAGTGCAGTACGAAATATCGATATTGTGGAGTGATATATAAAGGATACAAGAGTGGCAGTGGTTGATAAAATATTGCAGAATATTTAAAAATTTTATAGAGATCATGAAACAGTTTATGCAGTTTATATACTCAAAGGTTGGAGATTAATAAATGATAGGTGTTATTACATTATTTAGATGAGAACGTAGGCTTCTTATGTACCTATGGAATAACCTTTAAATTGCGTGTAAGCAAATTCAATAAAGTACCTACATCGTAAACTGGATTTTCCAATATTTGATGCACTCCTTTCTATCAATATTTCATTTAATGTACAGTATTGAATAAAATCAACATAAACTTTGCTCCTATCCAATATTATTACAAGTTCCAATTGCCCCACTTTGTAACAATATTCTTGCGCAATATGTATTTTTATCGGGAATGGAGCAAGCTAATGTCACGTCGTGAACGAGACATTATCGCGAAATGTCGTATCGGAGGCCACATGGCATGTAACATTTTATTAGGCGACGTATGTAAACACATGCACCATTTTGTGAATAAAATATCCTATTACTAAAAGGTGATGACAGAAGTACGTTCATGTTCTACATCCATGTAACACAGTTACAGAGTTATTTTAAGGATTCTACCTTTATGGTTCGACTCCGGCGGCATCACCGCCACACCTATTTCTGCCTAATAACAGCAGTGTTAAGCGCTGCTGTATTCTAGTTTGAAGGGTGTGGTATGGGAGATATATCGAGCCATAGTTGCGACTCTCGTGACGAAAATTTTGAACGTTTGAACCTTGCCGAAGCATTTATTTCCCTAAGTTACACCGAGCATGTGACTTCCGGCAAAGGTTGTGGATAACTGCAAAGATCCGTGATAAAGATAAAATCTGTTTCTGTTGCTAATTTGTCAAACCAATCTCCAGATAGACCACAAATCGTTACCCGTATAAAAGGTCTACTAACATTGAGATAAAGTAGTTGGTTCTGTAGAGACGCATGGACAAATATTTCAAAATCTACTTCGTTTTTAACCGACTTCAAAAAAGGAGGAGGTTTCTCATATTCTTCGACCGTGTATATATATATATATATATATATTTTATGTTTGTTCGGCGATTTTTTCACGATGCCGCGACCGATCGACATGATTCATACACCATTGTATGCGGCTAGTTTCACAGGGGGTCCCATTTCGAGGAAATTTGAAAATTTCCGCCAGTTTTCCCGGAAAATTGGAAAAACCCGATTTCATATAAACTTGAATAAGTCGAGTATTTCTTAACCAATTTTAATTTTCTTTTTTTCATATGAAAGGGAGTTTCGTTGCGGTATTTTCCTACCTTAACATTAGTATATTCTGAATATAATTTAATTTATGGGGTGGAACTCATCATCACTACCCCTGCTTTTTACATATTTTATGACAACTTCCCTTCTGCCCACTCAATTCTCATGAAACTTAAAATGAACATTGAGTATCTAGGTTAACATGATATGATGGAAAATTTGACCTTCAACTCTTCAACCCTGGTAATGCAGAAGTGCCTCCTGCCTCAACCATACAAGTTAGGCATTTGGAACTTACGAATATATGATAAGGTCTTTGAGTAGAGACATATGATGGAAGATATGACCTTCAATTCTTCAATCCTGATGATGAAGATGTGCCTCCCATGTAAAGTATAAGAATATACATTTGTTGTAATGAAGTTGCTAGACAGAGACATATGATGAAAAATTTGACCTTCAACTCCTTAGATCTGATGATGCAGAGGTACCTCCAGCCTAAACCACATGAATAAGCCATTTAGTGCTTTCACACATATTTTACAGGTCCTAAGCAGGTGCATGTAATGAGAAAAATCTCCTTCAACTCTTTCACTCTGATAATGCTGGTGTGCTTCCAATCTAAACCATAGGAGTTAGCATTTTTGTGCTTTCATATATATATTAACGTCACTAAGCAAACACATAGGATGAAAATTTTGACCTTCAAGGTCTTAACCCTGATCACTTTGACCTTCAAGTCTTCAATTCTTGTGAATTGGACCGGTTCACTCGCAGAGTTTTACCACCTAGTTTGATTTATTTACTTATCTGTTCCTACCTAACCTAGCCAATAATTAGTATCTCATAAAGCCTCGCCTATAGTGTTTCGTATTGAATTGGTTAGGTTAGGTTGGAACATATAAGACAAAATAAAACTAAGCGAGAAGGGCGCGGCAGCGCCCTGCGAGCGGGCGGGTCCAATCCGTATGAATTCAGACCTTACCTTTAATCATGACCACCTTTATACAATTTTACGTAATATTAATACAAACTTTAGCATATCATCACTAAAAAGGGTGAAAAAAAAATTTTAACAAAAAAATAAAACCGACTTCTATGTCACTACAAAGTAAAAAATAATTGAAATAAATGTTGGTTTAGTACATATTTCTGAAGTCGGCGCTCATATTGGACACGCTGTTTACGCTGTTATCAAACGAAATATATTGAGCGCCAACTTCAGAAATATGTACTAAACCAACATTTATTTCAATTATTTTTTACTTTGTAGTGACATAGAAGTCGGTTTTATTTTTTTGTTAAAATTTTTCTTTATAATACTTGTAAACTTTAACATTCTTGTTATTTCAAATAACTAACTCTCTTTTTTTACTCCTGTATGCAAGTGTCTTATGAATTGTTACCAATATTGGCATTCTAAATCAAAAATATTACTTTTGTATCGTGAAACAGTAAAATGTAACTGAAATCCATATTAACATGGCGTGTTCAAATGAATTTTGGCGTCAGCTGCTACTAATGTCTTTTGGTAATGCGGTACTGGCTGATAAATAGAATTAGGTTTTGTAAAAAGAGCCAAATAATATTGACATAATATTATTTATTATCCTTTTATGTCTCTGTACGAAAGCGCATGAAATGTTGCCACTTACGGCCACCCATCCAAGTCCCGACACAAGCCACGAAGCTATGTGCACTTCATAATATTTACTATTTACCTCAAAGAATAGAAAAAATACGTCCATGGCTACTTGGTTATATTCGTATTGCAGAAAATACAAGATTGTTGATGGGGATTATGTAATATCTACTAATAATTAATCAATATTGTCGTCTTTTGGTTATCCTATTATGTTATCGCTATCGCGCTATTTACACGGAAGTACCCGATAAAGACAGATTTAGTTGTAAGACTGTATTTCATCGTAATAACTAAAATCATTAATATTTAAAGACACTTCGAGGTATCTATTCGAATTAACTATAAGAAGGTGGTAGAACGGTGGTTCGACTCCGGCGGCACCACCGCCACACCTATTTCTACCTAATAACAGCAGTGTTAGGCGCCGCTGTGTTCTGTTTTGAAGGGTGTGGTAAGGGAGACAGACTATTCCGAGGCGTTCCAGCTTAGACCTCAGGTGTAACGGCGCATCTGTAGCCGACCTCAGGTAGGAATATCTAATCCTATCTGTGGTTGATTACAGATGTCCATGGGCGGCAGTAGCTACTTACCATCAGGTGGGCTGCATGCTCGTCTGATACTCCTATATTATAAAAAAAATCTATCATACAAACTCATATGAAAATTAAAATGAATACATTTTAATTTTCAAAACAGTGAATAATTTTCAATGACATATCTTTGAAAACTATTTCGCTCATGCCTTGAATGAAAACTATTCTCATTTCAATTCGAGTACAATTAAACTCGTCCGTAACTTATTTCAGTTTAAGAATCCCGTTTGAACAAGAGGTGACATCGCCCGTTTTGTTCAATGGGCATTATGACAGATTCTGAAATTACCTATAAAATAGGTGTTCGTAGACAGTTTAAAAAAATCGAATTATTTCGGAAAGAAATTAAATTTTAATAGAAATGATAGTACTTTTTCTACCTATTTTGAATTAAGTGCAAAAGCGCTCGCAAGTGTCATGGCGTCCGCCGGTGACGTCACACATCGACATTTCATAGAAAAGTTCGAGCTTTATGGTGACGAATGTGGCGTGACGTCATTTGCACCGATTAGCATTTCAGGTATGGCCCATTGCAATATTCAATGTTTTTTATTTGTTGAAATATAACTACGCTAAAAATGTATATCAAAACTGGCTCATATTTTTTAGAATCTCTTGCACATATTTTTTGTCACTAGAATAATTTATTCTTTGATTCTTTAATACCGTCATCTTGCCTATTTGATCTTCTTGGCTCAAACAAGCGTGATCGTCAATCACGTTCATATTATGCCACAAAGCCTTACAGATTCGGGGTGGTCACGTTTCTGGATTGAGTGTATACCAAAATATATTTTGACACATATTCTGAGTTTCTACTCAATGTCGATAATCCTATGAAAATAGAATGGCCCTTACAACGTTTTTGGATTTATGGGTTTATGGATAGCGAAGTAATGTAGACGTGAGGACAAAATAAATGAACAATTTTATTATATTTTTTTTTCGTATGCATAGAAAGAAAGAAATGATGCTTTAACTTTTTAAATATTCTTAGTACGACAGCACAACTGATCTGTGTAATGAAAGTATATTGTTATATCGAATAGGTATTCTAACTTTTACTTTAACGTTTCAATGAGGCAGTATTTTTGTTAGTGGGAAGGGAATAAATAAAACAGATGTGCATAATACATTTTTTATTAAAAATTAATCGAAACATTTAGATAATAGAACACAGAAACATTTATAATGTTGGAAACAAACAACAAAACGTTACTAACAACAGTTGAGTACAAATTAATTATTCAAATTGAGAGACATTTAGTTAAAATTTCTTCTCGTATTAGACACTCAACTGTATATAAAACAATTATACATAATAATTACACTAGACACCGATACATTTGGTCTCCGCGACGAAATTTAAAAGCATTACATTACATCTTACGAATTAGTTGTTCCTCTTTACAAATCTGAACTTAAATTACAATTGTAATTATTTACAGATTATGTTAAGGTTATTATATGTATGTATAATATTAAGCTAATTAATACCGATTCCAGATTAATCTATACCTCCACTTACTTATAAAATCACATTTTCAACAAAGCATTGCGAGACAAATTTCTAAAATAAGTTTTGTTTACAATACTTACTAGTAATGTTATGGTTTCCCTAATTATCCTAATATTCGGACTATATACCTATTTTAGTGACATACAAAACATATAAGCTTATCTCTTAATTAATCATTTACACCGATTCAATGTCTTATTAATTTCAAACCTTTTTTATTCTTCACCATAATTTAATTAATCATTAGTTTTTAAAACACATAAGACAAATTAAACAAATTAAACTCATAAATAGATTTTTTGTGTTTCACTACATTTAAGAATTTTGCTTTTACTTAAAGTAAGTTAATGGCCATAATTAAGTACTTAACAAATATACTACGGCTGAAGCCATCCATCAAATATGACATTTGTTTTACTGTTTTAAATTAATATTAATCTTTGAAGTAACAGAATTATTTTTACAATTAATTGGTAACGTTAGTTAAATAGTATCCTGCAAGTGCAATTAATATTTTATTAAAAGGAAATGTGCCTTGATATATAAGATGAATATATAATGTAGAGTTGTTAATTATTCTCATTAAATGCTATTATAATCGAGTTAAACTACATTGAGATCGATCCTTTACATAAGCAAATTTACATAAAGTTTAAAATGTTGTTACTAGTTTATTATGTACAACGTTATTTCGTGACGTTAATGTCAGTCAGATGAGTACAAAAATCATTTATAATTATGTTACTTTCGTTCTTTTACTAAGTAACTAAGTTTCAAGAACAGTAAAATAACTGGATATCCACGTATCTTTTCATTCGTATGCGTAAAAGTCATGGTAAGTTTGTTGAACTTCAATAAAAATTTTAGGCTTCTTATTTTTATACAATTTCACCATACAATTATCCGATGTAGAAAGTAGAATTTCAAATAAAAATAACTATTAATAAGAAAATAAAGACAAAATAGCTAGCAATGATAATAACAGGACAATTAACGAGCTACGTAAACTTCACAATCAATTCTTATAAAAGGTACTCAAAGAAAATAAAAACGAAGAACTATGGGACATGAAGCATTCTTATAAAATCTGTAGGTGTATAAAAGATTTGAATTTGAAAAAAAATATTATACAACAATGATCAATTTATGAAGTCTAGACAGAGGATTAGTTTGTTGTTGTATATAATTATTTTTTTGACCTGATATAATTCAAAAACATCTTATTGATCGATTGTCCGTAAGATAAAGTTAGTATTTCTTAGCTTTATTTTTAGCTTTATTTATAGGGTTGAATTTTTACAGTGAACATAGTGTAGGAAATTGTGACAGATTGTGTAAAAACTTTAATTTCTTTCGGAGTTTCTGGCTACTCTATTCCGGATTGCACTTATTTCTGTTTTAGGTGACTTAAGAAATGAATGATTAGTCATAATTAAAATAGCTCAACCAATTCTGAAAACACCTACAGTCTAGAAAATTATACATATTTGTTTGCTTTTTACATTTTATTTACTGTTGTTAAATCCGATAGCTGTTTTATTTCGGACAGGTCCGAAACTTGGTTGACGCATACGAATAGGTTGACGTGATAATATGCGCTTCACATTCGTGGACTGTGCAAAAAATAATGTTCTTGAGTGACTACATCCAGACATGACTTGTAGCGATTTGCTTAAGGCAAATAAAGAAGTTGCCTTTATACTTACAACTAATATTACTGGAGCAATATCACATACGCCCTCTGAGCTTTACGATTACAAAATCACCTAACACTACACTCGTGTCCTCTCCACAGATCATTAACGCAAAAGTTTAACAATAGAAGTGGTCCAATCTTCAAACCTTAATCGATGAAGATTGCGCGGCCTCTGTAAGAGAACAAAGGAATTGAGTACATTGTTACGGAGACAATATTTGGAATTTCGCAAAAAGAATATGACCAATAGAGTATTAGACGGAAGCAACGCAAAGGTTTCAACGAAATTGAATTTTATGTTCGGAGAATAAAGTTGAAGTATAGGATAAAAGTACGACATAATAGGGCCCAGACTTAAGTTCGATATTGAGTCTGGGCTTTCTATTCATTTGTAGTGCTTATACTTAGGAGATAAATTGGGTATTTTCAATCATTCCGAATATACAATTTTTTCGTACTTGCCTTCATGTAAGAAATAACGAGCCAATTATACTTTGTCTGCAAACCACAACTGTGCCTAGACGGCAAACATTTTTTTCATGACAAAATTTGTAGTAGTCGAAGGAAAACACTCTCTTTGTTAGTATGCGAATGTCTGCCAAATGTCATATCATAAATTTGTTTTACTGTAACGTGGTAAAATTATTTCGTAGCTATGAATATGTCCTGCTCCACAATACTGTGAAGCTGCTATTCTACCCTCACCATACTATCTAATAGTAATATAATCTTTGTGTCGTCATGATTCATGAGACACACTCAAAGGTGTCATCAAAACACATAAATGGTCATACACCCAGATCGATATATGTATTCTTGGACCAGGCTTAGAACCCAGTACTCTATATGACAGGATAAGATAAACAAACGAACCTTTAAACCACAGCAGCGACGCACAGAACCAAAGCGATCAAGAGTTCCACAATCGACGCAGTGGTAGCAGCAGAGCGGCCGGACGCAGCGAGCGCGCTGGCCGCCGCCTCCACGCACTGGCGGTACGCGACCGGCTCCAGGCAGGTGATCGCGCAGTAGTGCTGGTGCGCGCACGCTCCGTCGCACACCTCCGAGCTCTCGTGCTTCACGCTGTACGCGCGGATGTATCTGGAAATAAAAAAAAATGTCATTTTCCAATAATGATGAGAACTACTATAACGGACTTTTCCTAGCACATATATGTATAGTTGTATACCCGGATGTAATTAAGAATTGGATGTTTCCAATCTGCGTATAAGCTGATAAAGTTTTCCAACTGTACACAAATTATGATGCATGATAATGATACTTTACAATCCGTTCCTAACTAGTGGTCTTCAAAAACAAAGCTTACTTATTAAACATGGTGGTCTCTTGCGGAGTGCCTATCCGTAGCTTGTCAGCCAAGTTGTGAAGGGATTCCGCTGATACGTCCCGCAGGGCGTAGTACTGCGTGAGATTGTACTCCGCAATCCATTCCGCTCCACCCGTGGCTCTGTTAGCTGCTGCCAGGTCCAAGTAGAATTGAGTGTAGTCCAACACCTATAGCAAATAACAGTCACTTAATCTAAGTAATTGTAAGAATTGTCTCACGTGTGTTGCATCATACGTTCCCTTCTTCTCTGGGTGAGCCTCAACTGCATCTTAAACATTGCTAAGAAACTAGACTGCCACTTCGAATGGCTTGTGGCCGCGGTCACTAAAGACAGGCGGAGCAATTGTCGACGTTAAGGTCACTCGTGTGCTCTCTTAGTTAAAATATCTCGCATAACTGTTTCTCAATTACCACACTTGGTAAAACAAAAACACTAACGCTTAAAACCGCGTTTATATAATATAGATAGAAATTCTTTCGCACGTAAACGTATTGAATCATTTCAATAATTACCACATTCATTATTAACAAAGAGTAATTCCCCCATAAATAAAATCAACTTGTAACCCCAATTCAATTTAAAAACCAGTGCTCTTGACACAAATCATCAGATTTTAATGCGTGAACTCATTGGCTTCGTATTTACAGAGCAAATACACTGGAAATATTTATCGAGATCAAATTCCACTTTGGGCACGTTTGTTTGTTTGTACGTCCTGTTATTTTTATCGAGAAGTGTTATTTTGTTTGATGAGAAAATGGGATGATATTTTAGCTATTAGTGATTCAATAAAATATGTAATCTAAGATGGGGGCTTCTGGTATACAAACCACATTGCTCATAAATATAACCATATAAAATATCCGCCTCTTTAGTATGACCACTTTAAATACTGATTTAATTAATAATAAGTGATAGAGTACTTGAGATGATTTTTATTTTTTTCGGATGTTTTTACGATGATTTAGGGTGACTTGGTGGAGTTAAATACTGCGAGAAGACCTACATCAGCTTAAGGCCACCAATCAACACTTAGTCATTATCGTGAAGAGTTAGCAGTAGTAGTATCTATATTAAATAATTTTTATAAAAACCCTTTTTTACCTTGCCAGTGTCAGAGTCAAATTTGAAGAGTCTCAATCCGGGGTTCGATGACCCAGACGGGTCGTGGTGTGGGCTCACAGATGGCGCCAGTAGAGCCCACGATACTGGCTGATCTAGATAATGGAAAAAAATATTTAGGTTATTTGTTTCATTTTCCATTCACATTCTTGCAAACATTTTTTTTATTAATAAACCATTTTAATAAAATACAAAGTCGACTTCAATAACACTTCTAAGATTTTGAATATATACTTTAAGTCTGAACTTTAAAAAGCATTACTTTTATCTTAACCTAATCCTATCCTTATCATACATTTTATCACACAATGACCTACCTTTATCATAAATAACCCTGAAGGTATCAGCGTGGAGGTGGCCGAAGAACTGGCCAGCGATGATCTTTGCATGACGCCGGACCATACGCAGGTATTTAGCATTAGCGTCAACAGACTGCGCGTTGTACGCGTGCCCGGAATCCGAGCCTGGTGCAGCGTGACCCACGATGTACACCTGTCAAATATTATAATAAGTAAATTGAAATGAAGTCGAAACGTTGCGAATTTCTGAAAGAGTCATGGAACGTGGAATGCTTGGAAAGTCCTTAAAGACAGAAATTCCAATGTCACCATGTGAAACATGACATATGGTGGAAAGGTTGTAGATATAGGGGACAGCATTGCTGCACTAAAATGAAGTTGGGCAGGGCACGGTGGAATGATGGGCTTTTAAAGTCACAGAGTAGAGCCCACGAACGGTCAGACAACCATTCAGATGGATGGACGACACGATACGAGTTGTTGGAAGAGGCTAGATGAGAATGAGGCTATTGGGTCTAGTGGATGACAAATGTGAAGGCCTACATCCAGCAATGGATGATAACAGTCAGAAGAAGAAAAAGTATTTAGTCTATTGCAATACTACATTCATCGCACAGATATGTAAGAATAAAGAGACTCAAATTGAATTATCGTAAAAACAAAAATAACAAAGTTAATGATAAATAATTCACCAAGTACGAGTTACAGTCGAGGCTTCCGTACCACCGTTCATTATTTTTTACCTATTTTTATTCATTTTATTATTTACAACCATACTTAGTTATATAACACACAAAAGATGGGGTTGGGGTGATGATGAATAATACGTAAACAACGTATAATAAAATTAAAATAACTATATTAAAATATGTTTTATGGTTCTTATTTGTATTTATTATAATAACAGTTATAGTAGTACACGGATTGTAAAAATTTCAATTGTCTTCTTAATACGATTTAAGAGTTAGATCGAAAAATGCCAAAAAATACTAGTTTGTTCTATGGAGACCCCCTTTAATATTCAATTTTATTTTATTTTTAGTATTTGTTGGTATAGCGGCCAACGTTATGCATCCTATGTAAAAATTACATGTGTCTATCTATTACGGTTCCGGAGATATAGCCCTGTGACAGACGGACAGCGATGTCTTAGTAATAGGGTTCCGTACCCGTACCCTCTGGGTACGGAACCCTAAAAAATTATAATAATATTGGAACAAATTTATAACTCCTTTCAGTAATTTCTCAGAAAAATGTCTTGAGAGAATTTGATAAAGGGGTTTTCGAGGAATAATTTGTAACAGAGCAAATTTTTAACGAGAGAACGAAAATCAAAAATAAACAACATTTTTTAGTTCCATTTTGAATTTGAATTGCTTCACGCGGTTCTATTTACATGAAATTCATACGGTTTCAATTTTAGTTTTGAACTGAAAGTTGATATTTTCGGCACAAAACGAACCCATATTAGGTTCAACATTTTTTCTGTGAAACTCCTGCCAAAATTGTTTTGGCCATTTTTATGATTAGTCAGTAGATAAGTACAGGTAGCCGAAAATTAAACTAACCACTTTATCATTTAGTATTGATTAGATAAATAAGCAAACTTATTATACTTACCTTTAGAAGTAATTTTAAATTAGAAACCTGTGCAGTGTGCATAATAAAAATCCTCCCAAAATTTGCATCCGCCCTAAACGTAAAAAAAATCATCAAATATCCTTTTTATATGTATGAAAAATGTTTTATATATAAAAACCAAAAAAAAATCTTACTCAAATTCTACGATCGGTTTTATGATGTTATCAACACTTACATAACATTTACGCTACACAATAATCTTGCTTTTAAATTAATGCCTTCACTCTTGCATTCAATCAGGCTTCATTCGTTTTTAAATTGAATATTTTCCAACGAAATTAAACATTTCTTTTACATAACGCAAATCGTTCATCTGCACATGCAAAAAGAAAAGCAATCAGAGCAAAAAAGTAAGCAGAAAAGGCAATGAATCGACTTATATAAGCAACAGCGCTTTGCTTTTATGCAAATAAATGACGTGACCTTCGGGGTGAATGCGAAATATATTTTTTTTGTTTTAAATTGGTTCGAAATCCCTAGCTTTAAGCAACATCAAAAAATAAATTGAATTTACATAACCCTTTAGGCTCTTGCCAAACAGGAAATGTTTGTGGATAACGTTTCGATGTGACGGGAGGCTTTGGAGAAAATTCTAAATGTGTATTAAGTGAGGAGATTAGGGAAAGATTATTTTTCCGTAACCACTTTTTTCTTTGAAAATGCTGACGATGCAAGATGGATTTTATTATAGAGATGGTGTAAGATTAGAATAAAAGTGTGAGTTACTAGCGCTAAGGAGCTTCCCTACCAAATTATTAGTATATTCGAGATCAGTATTAACCAAAAATTCTCATATCGCGGTCATTAGTGTGAATCTGATTAAGACTTTGTTGGTTTTTAAATAATCGTAGTTTTTTTTTTTTTATATTCAAGTTTAATGATTGGTTGTAATGCCGTTATAAAATTATTGTACTCATAAGAAGCACGATACGCACGAAGATACGCGTAAGAAATTATACTTTTTGTCGTAACAAAATGTAAATAAAATTCTAAACGTTCGTAAAAAACGTTGAAAATGAAAACCCCAAAGAGTTTAACTTCAAAAGAAAAATGCGATGGCATTATTCAAGAAATATAAGAAACTAATGAAGCTAAAAATTAGAACCCTTATTAGTTCACCGCAAGCCGTCGTCAACATAAATTCAACAATTTTCCCATTTCTACTCAAAAGGTATCGGTAATTAGAAATTATAAAGTTGATTAACTGAACGAAGAAAACTTTCCTAGAAATATTAATCGAAAAGTTTTCGTGTGGGTTAGAGCAATTTAAATTGTTAAGCGGCAAGGCTGTAGTTCAAGGGCCACGGAAGTAACTAAAGAATAACTTCAGACAACTCAGTTGTTAGCCTAAACTTTCCAAGGTTCCACGCCTTTATACACGCGGCTGAATATTTTATAGGAATGATTTTTTTTAATTTATAAGATAAAAGTAACAAATAAACACAGTTAATAAGCAGTTTTGTGATTGTAAGTGGCTACTGCCGCATGGTTTTTTTTTATAATGTACGAGTAGCAGACGAACATGCAGTCCACCTGATGGTAAGTAGTCCATGGACATCCGTAATCAACCCGAGATAGGATTAGATATTCCTACTCGGCCACACATGCGCCGCTACCCCTGAGGACTATGTTGGAACGATGTCAAAAAAGTAGGTCTCCCTTACCACACCCTCCAAACCAGAACACAGCAGCTCTTGACACTGCTGTTATGAGGCAGAAATAGGTGTGGCGGTGGTGCCGCCGGAGTCGAACCACAAAGGGTTCTACCACCTTCAAACCTCATATATAATCAACCCAGAGAAGATATTAGTCCTATCTGTGATGGGCCACGAAATCGTAGCTACCCTTGAGGACTAAGTTGAAGCACCTCGGATAAGTATGTCTCTTTAAACCGGAACGCAACAGTATACTACTGTTATTAGGCAAAAAGTGTGGCGGTGATGTCGCAAATTTGATCGACAGAGTTTTACTACCTACTAGATATTTACTTAAATGTAGTTGCCATCAGTTAGTGGAAATTTTATAAGTAGTTACATGTCATTAAGGATTATTATGTTTTGTTTAACTACTTTAAACTACTATGCCTAGTATAAACTATTAGAACAATCCATCACTATTTAGTTAAGTTGCAAACCTTACATGCTTCATGTATTATACGTCAAAATTAAAAATTACAATTACACGTACATTATTTTACAAAATGAGTCGTTCAACGTTAATACGGTTATTAAATCCACTACCAGTTCAACGGTATCGCTGTTACGAACATTTGTTACGCTAAATTATTACCGGCCTATAGTTGTGATTCATTTCATAATTATGGATGCGGCGGCTCATATCGTACATGTTACGGGTAAGGCTGCCGACACATGTGCGGGATTAAATGTGCAGATAATGTTGGGTTTGTGATCGAGTATTTGTAGTATGTAACTGCCCGTAACCAGTTTTAGCCAGTTTTGATGTATCGCTCTTTGTTTAATTGTGGAATTAGTGTGCAGCGACGGAGTTCTGAATTCGAATATTAGTTCATTGCAGAAAGGTAGACCTACAAGCCTATCTGAGCTTTTAGATCATATTTAAAATAAAACATAAAAAGTATAGTTAAATTATTCTGTTAATTTTGGACATTCATTTCCAACGACTGACCGAAGACCGAAAAGAAGTTTTATATCAATAGGACTGAATAGACTAAGCTTAAGCTGTGTTCTGATTTGAAGGGGGTTATAAAGCAGACGCGTCTTTAAAGATAACAAGACATCTATGTCAAATTGTCCACAATTAATAGAACTACAATCCTATTAGGATTTAATCACAGTTGGCAATTAACAATTTTGACCGCTTACTGTCAGATGGCCTACATACTCGTTTGATACAAGAAATCAACAAATTAAAAAAAGGCGTTTAAATTTACAATTTAAAAACGCGCATGAGTAAACAGCCTAACGTAGTATCCACTGAAAACAAAGCTATTATGGGAAATATATTTGCTAGATTGCTCGTATGTATTTGAAACGGCCGCACCGAATAGAGTTATGTTCGTTAGTTTTTGCCTGTTTAAATATGGAATATTTCCGGCGTTATGACATTTATTTAGTTGTTCACTGTCCACTGGTTTAGGTTAATTTTTTCTTTTAGAATGAAATGTTACGTAATAGTGACCATTTGAGGACCCAGTTTTGAACCCATTACATCTCATATTTTTTTGGTATTAGCAATGAATTTTCAATAATCATTTAAGGAACAGAAATTGAACATTTGTTATGTATAATTACTTTATAGAATTTATTGTTTTTAAGCAACATGATGCATTGAGGTTATATGGCACCCCATTTTTCACTATGGACTTTTATATAAGACGAGCTTTTGCCCGCGGCTTCGCTCGCGTTACAAAGTAATATATTCATCCCATATTTTATCCCCTTGGGGGTAGAACTGATCAAAATCCTTTCTTAGCGTATGCCTACGTTATCACATCTACCTGCATGCCAAATTTCAGCCCGATCCGTCTAGTGGTTTGGGCTGTGCGTTGATAGATCACTATGTCAGTCAGTCACCTTTGAGTCATATATAATTAGACTGAGGTAGCAAACTGTAAGTACATTGTAAGTAGTCACTGATACTCATGTATATATGAAATTCACTCTAAACAGAACAGGTGTTTCACTTGTACAATACTAGACATATCAAAGCGTTTTTACACGGACAATTTTTATGCTTCCATTTCCCTAACGTTGCCAATTACAACCACATAACGAATAATTTAAGTCCATGCGAACGAAGTCACGGGCGGAAACCGGTCTCCCATAAACTAGCCGGGAAGGAAATCCGATCCCAGCGTAAATGAATTGAACATTAGAAACTCGTTAATATAATAGCTTTGGATGTATGCAAACATTTTTATTAACTTGCCTGTGTATTCATTACTTGATGTCACCGCGGCTTTGCCCCCTTTTATAAGTCTTCCTGACAAACATTATTATTTATTGTTAAGTACTTTGTAAGCTTTCATATGCATCTGCGTTAACTTAAAAGTTGTCGTAGAAACGCCTTCCTTTTTCGAAGTAGAAACGTCCAGCCTTTTATAATATTGTCTTCAATACAAGTGTTAAATTTAGTGACTTACAGTTTAGTGATATACATATTTTACAAAGCATCAACTATTCAGTAAATATAAAATATCGCAATGAATATTATAACAAGATACCGTAGAAATTCTAACGATCTTACAATCCATTATACTTCAAAAATGGGTATCATCTTGGTATAGATGTTATAATTTACTTCTCTTTATTCGATATCATTTCATTCCATCGTTAGAGTTAATTGATTTGGCGATTAGTAAAAATATATTTATACTTTACTCAAAGTTATAATTGTATTTTTAAATTGATTGAAGCATTATATTGTGTTAAAATGTATATTGTATGTTAAGACTAATCAATATGACTAAAAAGTGTACGTTGTAGTGTAGTGTGTGTGCGTAGTGTAATATGTCAATGTGTATGCTCGTGATATCTGCATTTTATTCATATAATTCTGAGTGAATAAAGAGTTTAATTATTGAATAGTATTTTTATGAACCTATCTCAAACAACCACAATTTTGATATTTCAATACGTTTGATGAAAACAGCGCCTGATATAAACTTATTTGCATTTTATCATAAAAATAGAGTAAAAATATATGAAAAATTTTGCACAAAATTTTCATCGTGTTCGCTAAAAACGTCTGAATTTATATTCGACTTTTAATCAAACACAACCTATTTGAAGCTCCAGACTTAACGAATTTACATTTTTATAAAGCATGTTCATTTTGATTCTACTATTCCGATGGGTATCAAGACTGGATGCAATCTATATTTATTGCACAAATACACATATGTATGTACACAAATACACATATGTATTTGTGGGCGTGGAATTTTTCGCATCCGATGTATAAAGGTATTATTTCAGGTAAGCTCACAGTATTGCGCTATTGACGTCAATAGCGCTTATAACTTTGCGTTGGCGTGTACCAAACTATGTGGGTTTATGCAACTCTTAATGCGGTGAAGGGCGAAAATGGCAGATTTTCTTTATGTTTACATAGTATCATAATATTGCTTCATTTAAAAAACAAAGAACATACAGCTATACTTAAATAGGTATTATTAATTCAGCAAAATATTTTAAAAGTTTAGCAAATCGAAGTTATCCCTTTAATTGAAACCCTCTAAGGACAAGGCCTAGAATTTTGTGAAAATACAACAAACATTAAATATGTGCATTTATTAATTACATTTTATCATATCTGATAAATTCTTTATCTACTTGAGTATAAAATATGATATTAATTATAAATAACAATCTATAATATAATAGATGTAATATAATAGTAATACGTTCTCTTATTCATTTCATTATAAACAAAACCAACTGCTACGACACACAGTCTACGACTTAGCAGAAACTACACTCAAGTACACGATACCTCAAATTGTAGCTATTAAAGTTACCATCAAACATGAATTTTATTATAACTCGTAACGCTGCTACGCCGTAGACGTCTACGTTAGCAGTATCTACACATAGGTCTACGTGGCCTTTAAAACTCATTTATCACAGTATGGCCACAAGTTCTACGCGCACGTAACGTAGCAGATGGGAACCACTGCAGCATGACATGACAATCGCGTTAGGATATGAATAATGTTGTAAACCTAGCTTCATATTACTAGCAAGCAGGTATAGATGTTAAATATTAAAGAATAAAATATTCTAGTTTCCCTTACAAAAACGACGATCAAGTCCAGTGGAATGAATTAACACCACCTTTTTTGACACTATCTAGGTACTATTTTTTTAAATTATGACATGTTGAACACAACCTTCTTAGTGGAGCTGTACTAAATTGACATGCAGAAATTACCGGCTCCTATTCAAAGCTATGGGTGTGAACATACTGAAAATTCTTCCCACATTTCTTTTAGCGGCATTAAAAACTTCGTAACGTAAAGAAACCTACATTTTACGTCTACATCATCCTACGTCTATGCTAAGTCTTAATTAAAAAAATAACATGTTCATAAACTTCTCAAAGGGATGAATAGAAGTATAACTTCGCTGGCAGCCATCGTGGTCTATCTCTTCGATTTATTAATGAGTCAACTCTTATGATATCAACAGAATGAAATAGCTTTATCTAAAAAAAACTGATACTCACCATTTCCTTATTACCAGTAGCTTTCTCCAGTACAGCATCAAGCCACTCCCACTGCTTCCTGGCGTGCGCGCTGTTCGCCTCTCGGAGACTAAACAGGTTGGTGTTCAATGCTACTATCCGTAGCTTGCTGTGTGATTGTTCTATTGTGTAGTACCCGCCTGTGAAGAAATTACTAAGTTAAAATAGGTTAAGGTAGGAATTTTACAGAAAAATATTGTAGTTTTAGGACAGAAACATCTTAATGTATTGTACACTAAAAATTTCCTGTAAAATATGTTTCCAAAAAACTAAGCCTCAAATTAAGAAGATTGCAGACATATAATAAAAACGTACATACATACAAAGCATTCGAATTAAGAATCTTCTTTTCTGAAGTCTGTTAAAAATAGTGTTTACACTAAATACCTTTTGAGTGTTTACCTTTTTCTATTGCCCATTGCATCTCTAAGAACTACGAGTATATATTAATACGATAAGATGGCGTCAGGCGTAGGATAGGGTTAACCAATGTTATCTAATGATAAGGACCCATAGCCTAACGCACGCATGAGACTTAACCATTAGCAATCCCCATTTAACTTCTTAACTTAGCCGTTCCTTAACTTTGTAGATTATTATATTGTTTATATTATGTATATTAAAATATTCCGCATTTTATCAATAATAATCTGTATTCTCGCTTCTCGAATATCAAAACCGGCTTGAAATAGGAGAGTAGAAGGTAGAGGAATCAAAGCGTCATGTAACCAGAATATCACGTATAGATGCATGCAAAATTCACTATGACGTCGGAATTTGAAACTTTCAACAACCTCGAATTTCGAATTTAGCGCTAAACTATCGCACTATCGAAATAGTTCTGGATTTCAGTTTCAGTTTCAGTTGATATTTCAGGGGTGAGATTGTTTAAAGTTATTAACACTGTTTTAATACACGGGTGATTTTGTAAATGGCAGACGCTGTCACGAAGCTTTTGATAATGGTTTTTTGGACGGAAATTCAATCCGTTTCAATGCAATTATTGAATATGAAAGTGGTAAGGCATGCACTCACAACACATTAAATTTACATACTCTTAGTTTATGTTATGTATGTATAAAACAAAAATGTGGCGAAGACGTCATCGAAATCGACCTTCTAACAGATTCATCTTTACACATCACACTTACCGTTCTTCAAAGTCTGTAAGGCTTCCATGGGAAGCCAGTGGCTCCACAGATTGGTGAGGCTCTCAGACGGCGCAGGGTCCGTGTGGCCCAGCGCTGGGAACACGAAGTGGGAGCTGAACGTCATCCGAAGCAACTCCGTTATGTTCCTGATTGCCTGGT
This sequence comes from Epargyreus clarus, assembly GCF_041222505.1. Taxonomy (NCBI): domain Eukaryota; kingdom Metazoa; phylum Arthropoda; class Insecta; order Lepidoptera; family Hesperiidae; genus Epargyreus; species Epargyreus clarus. Next base: position 13,681,508 of record NW_027332227.1, on the reverse strand, counting down.
ATCTGTCATCTTCATTTCCTGTGTGCCGAGCCGCTATGATGTCACTATGAAAAAAAAGTATGTATTATCGATATGAAAAATCTGTCGCAATTAATTATAAAAGTCACACATCTTATTTTTTTCTTTAGAGATTAAAGCAGTTCAATTTATATAAGTTAACCTAATAGAATTTAAAGATTGTTTTTAAATAAAAAGCTTACATTTAACAATTAATAGGTAATTGTTAAATGTAATTGTCATTTAAACATAATTATTTTCCTTATATTCTTACAAGCTTTATTGTGTGATAGCTCAAGTAAATAAAGTTGTATTTTTTGTTTATTTGTTATCTCGAAAATATCGTTTAGGTAAATTGTTTGTGTACCCATACTGTTTTGGATCTAAACATAATACATCTAAACATATTACATAATTGTCTATTAAAATTATTTTACGCTGAGTTTAAAAAACCTGTTTAAACAACACTAATTTACCTATATTTTTCAAACATTTCTCAACAAATCAACTGTAACTGGTACATGGCACTTCATTTTCAAGATCGTATTCGCAGATGGTGAAAATAAACTTTACAGTCGTTCAAACTTCCCAACAATGAGGGGCGTTACGTTTCGTAACTTCCGGCAAGACGGAATGAAGTCAATTACTACTTTATTTTTGACAATGTACAAAAAAGTCAAAACCCTTCCAATTTACTTTAACAACATAATTTAAAAAGTCTAATGTTAAAAAAAAATATTCTCTTATTGTTTCAATAAATTTATGTTTGAGAAACATTTTAATTAGTCTTTTTTACTTCTTTTCGTGACCTGCTTTAGTTAAGTTTATTAAACTACAAGAAATTTAAAACAGGTTTTGAACATATCGTGCCGTGTAAGATATGCGCTTGAAATTACAGTTATTAAAAAATAAAATACGAATACTTCAATTTATTTACTTGTATTGTAAAAATGAAAGAGAAAATGTATATAGTAAGTCTAAGTGTGGCAATATTTTAAAATTGGTTGCATAGCATTAATATTTCATATAACAACATCGTATAGCATATTTTGGTAACATAAACGCCCTACCACTCTACCTAAAGATATTTATTGATATACAATGAGGGACGCAAGAAAATTCATAGATGTGTACGCATATGCATCTGTACCCTTACCATGAGTTTTCAAAACATCCCACAATTTTACGTTACGTTTCCGTTCAATTTTACGTTATGTTCCGTTTGCTTAGTAGACTGAGTAAACGTAACAATAAGTAAGTGCTCAATTCTTTTTGTCTACCTCACATGTTCGCAAAAAAGAGAGACACAACATTAAGCGCCATTTTGTCAATTTAGACATTTAATGTTACTTTACTGACACTATAGTTCTGATACAATTCGCTAGGGGCGCTGATTCGAAATTGAAAACAGTCATATTTGTCAAAACGTAAAAACTCATGGTAAGGGTACTGTACGCAAGCACGCGCATGTGAGTTATATATTGCGTGAGTGAATTGAGTGAATTCCCACGTTCGGGACTATACAGTGGAAACGGAGCGGTGGTGCGGAGTCAGCGTTCACACGGCACAGCGGCGGTGCAAGATCGGGTGTCTTCTTGATAATTTTGTTTAAGGCGAACTTCTAACTATGGTGATTAAGGCCAATATATAACATGTGTATGAAATGTGTTATTGTTGACACCTTTAAACTGTGTATAATATAATTAATTGTACAGTATACTGTGTATATTTATAATTAATTGTACAGTAGGAATTATGACACGTCAAAGGTACTTTATTATTTTCAACATGAAGCAAGGAGTGCTTTACTAACTCAGTAATTATCAGTAACACACGCGGTACCGCTACTACTACACGAAAGGTTTCAGCGTGTTTTTCCCCTTATTATAGTAGACCCACCCTGTAAGCTTTTAAAGAGAAGAATCGACTGGAATACGAAGTGATATCGGCGGAAATTTTAAGGAAAGTCGTGGAAAATATTATAAAACGGGCACAAATGATGGTCACCGTTGGTGGAAGTCATTTGAACGATATCATATTTTCTAATTAGCAAAAAATCTTACAGGTCCTGGTAAAGATTTCTATTACTCAAAATCACTCTATTACAAAATCACTCACCCCATATATTGTAATAGATTCTCTAATACACAAATAATATAATCAAAATTGACTGTGTTAAATTCAAAACAAATACATGTAAGTAGACAGTATACACTATGTAAAATTAAATACTTAATCATAAATCTTACCCGGTCCACAGCACAAACTCCACGTTCTCGGAGTGGCGTGTCCTCATGTACCGGAGGGCGGATTGGATGAGCTCGAGGGAGCTATCGCAGGAGTAGTCGCCGAACCTTCCCAGCGCGCGGTGGTGGCCGGAGCTGCCACGCTCGTCAGCTCTTCGACAGTCTGAAGACAAAGTTAGGTTAATAACTTCTTATATAATCGTGTTTAGTATTCTGTTTACCGAAGTAAAGGATGACTTAACAGCTTAATAACTTGAATTTCACAAGGAAATAATTAATAATAAATAATTGAAATAAAGAAATAATTAATGAAATAATAAAAGAACTGTACAATCATAAATAATGCAATTTTTAAAAACTAGGTATTTTACTTTTTTTTTAAATTTCGTATTTTAAAATTTCAGTAAGTATCAACCAAAAACACGGAAACTTCCTATGATTAGTAGTTTCTTACGACTGACATTTATAGAAATGGATATATGTATTTTGGGAAAGCTTTTTTAAGTACTTTTCACATTGTCTGAAGGCAGAAGAACCGTTCGTGGTGCAACTTCATAGTTAACACACACACACACACACACACACACACAAAATCTAAACAACTCTAGCCCAAAGAAATAAAAATGAAAATGTGACTAAGTAAATGTATTACTTATTTGGTTTATACCTACGTCTTCTAGTGTCGCCTTGTGGTGTGTACAGAGGGTCGTAGTGGAAGTCGGTAATATGCCAGAAGTAACCTGCAACAAAGGAAACCAGTCCGTCAGTTATTATTACACGCAATAAACCGATAGTTCTATAGCGTTGTGGAGTAGAATGAGGAAGTTTTAGAGGTATAATATGAGGCTGCTGATGTGGCATCGACATCACATGAATCAAATGCGCGGCACATCCATCCTTTACAAGCAGAATCACCATTTTTTTGCAGTACACATGTGAAAGCCGACATTAAATAAAAACAAAAATAATAACTAAATAACAAGTCGGATTCGCAGTGAGTCTGCTAATTAGGTACTCACACCTTCAATACACAAATTTGCCTAAACCTCAATGTATAAATCCATCTAGCCTAACAGATAGTAGTAAAAATTATATATTAATAGAAAAATATTGAAACTGACAATTTGTAAGCGCTACTGTAGGCCTATACAAAAAAATTATTTAATTTCATATAATCCTAAAGTACTTACAAACTCAAGAAACATTACGTACTAGAGCAGTAGGGTAAAAATACATTTCTTTTACACAGCTACCTGGATCCCGCTTACTATAATACCCTTAATCTCCTTCATCTAAGTTGCGCAAAGCTCTTGAACACGAAACGACAATTCATTTTGCTCTTACCAACGACGTCACTAGCCGAGATCTGAATCTCAATGAGATCTACAAACAAATGTTTGTTCCAGTTCAGGACAGTTCCTGCTACAATATTAAAATACACACATTCAAAGGAATTATTGAAAGGAATTAGTTCATTAGGTTATTGGGACTGCATACCAGCTGTTAAAAGTCCACTTAGGGCCTTAAAAAGACAATTATTCGAACCACACCATATTCGAAGGTGGTAGAAACTTATGTGTCTCGACTCTGGCACCACCACCGCCACACCTATTTCTAATATTTCTACCTATGAACATCAGTGTTAAGCGCTGCTGTGTTCCGGTTTGAAGGGTGTGGTAAAGGAGACATCATTTTTCGAGGTGTTCCAGCTTAGTTCTCAGGGGTAGGGTAGGGCGCATCTGTGGCCGAGCTCAGGTAGGTATAATCCTATCTGGGTATGGTTACAGTTGTACGTGAGCGGCGGTAACCACTTACCATTAGGTGGACTGCATGCTAGTCTGTCACTCCTCTATTATAAAATAAACTGTAGCTTTAGACTTCTTACCAGCTAAGATCTACAAAGGGAGGAGACACATAAGCGACATTGAGCTAATACATGAGCTACTTTTCATGTTGCTGAACATGCAGCGACGATCGATGACGACAGATGTCTACAATCGGCGACCTTATATAGGGGTCTTACGTGAAACAAGTAACAAATGCGTTTCCATTCACGAGAACTTCTATGGTCACTTCATATGTAAGTAAGTCAACTGGCATCTTCTTTATTATATAGGAGTAGCAGACGAACATGCAGTCCACCTAATGGTAAGTAGCTACTGCTGCCTATGAACCTCTGTAATCAACCCCAAATATGATTAGATATTCCTACCTGAGGTCGGCCACACATGCGCCGCTCTACCCCTTAGGAGTAAGCTAGAACGCCTCGGAAAAGTATGTCACGCTTCCACCGAAACACAAGATCTTGATGTGAAAATCAAGATATAAACGTGACGGCGATACCTCGTCGAATAAATATCACTTCTACCTTTAAAACATAAAAAGAGTTACTCACATTCATCCAACGAAACCTGAGATACTTCATAAGCATCAGTACAGTTCCCTCAGCAGCTGTCCACGAACTTTGAGTACAACCCTCGCCGGAGTTATGAGCAAAAACGACTGATTAATGACTCCACGACGAATATACTTGATCACACACTACACCTCCCCAGAGAATATCTTACAAAACTTTACTCTGAATTAACTTGCCTTTAACTTACTTGTAAGTGGATTCGAGTTATTCGCAGTTTCTCCTTTGGTTTATATTTCAATGAATTTGTTCATGTTTCAATGTAACTTAGTTTATGTGAATGTAAAATGAAGAGAACCTGACGCTGACATCGATTTTGTGATATTTTTTACCATTGAGGTACTTTAGCTTAAGCTACGACTCAATAACATCCTAGTTAGTTATTTTTTGTACTAAGCCTTCGCTATCTGTTCTTCTCTCCATGTGTAACATGGCTCTATTTCTTGTATTATAACAAAAAAACACTTAACATGTACTATGTGAATTATTATGATCGCTGTAATAATAGATACAAAGAAAAAACTTGAAAATAAAGGAGTATCTATATATATATACAGGGGGCTCATTAATAAGGTTCCAATCTTACTCGATAAATACGGAATCCTTACATGCCTGTTTTACATTTAATATTTTTTTACAATATCAAACAAGGATGCTCTCCACCCGATAGTAATTTGCCACCTCTGATAGGATTAGCGAATTATAATCAAGGTTAAAATAACCTTTATTGTTTAATATAAGATAATCTTCCAGTTTTAGTATGACAGCATGCATTACCTACTGATATTTAATGTATGAGGTCGTGGCAGGTGAGTAGTTAATCTGCTTGTGACTTGAGACGCCAGACTAATTCAGTATCTTAGGGTCTCATCTTGTTTGGTATTAATTTGGGACGACAATATGGTATCCATTGTTATTAGATCTGGCTTAATAATGTTCGTTAACTGTGTAGGTTCGACACAAATTGTCTGTAATATGGTGTCCCTGTTTGTGCATGTGTGTCTTTATTATGTAACGCAAATAATTTTGAAATTTGTAACAAGGTTACAACTAATAATTATAGTTTAAAAACTAAAAACCACGCTAAAACCCCACAAGGAAAATAGTTAATCCTGATTCCTGACGACCCTAATGAGGTGAATGGGATAAAATTATTAAAATCGTGTATGGTCACGGGTACTTGATAATTGTTCAAAATTTAAAATTAATCGGACCGTTCAAAGAGGGTACAAATCGGGTTCGAAGATTCCGTTACATACGTACATACAGATCGAGCTAATAAAAGCGTGGTAAAGACATAAATGAAAATACGAGTAATTTCAAAATCAGAACCAAAAATTTCTATTTTTCGGCGATTTTTGCATTTTTGGAACCGTTATAGGTAGACAATTAAAATTTTCACAATGCATTTACTTCGATGTGGTATGTTTTTTTTTTTATAATATAGGAGTAGCAGAATAAGGAGGTAAGTGGCTACTACCGCCCATGGACATCTGTAATCAACCCCAAATAGGATTAGATATAAGTACTTGAAATCGGCCACAGGTGCGCCGCTACCCCTGAGGACTAAGCTGGAACGCCTCGGAAAAGTATATCTCCCTTATCACAACATTCAAAACGGAACACAACAGCGCCTAACGCTGCTGTTATTAGGCAAAAATAGGTGTGGCGGTGGTGCCGCCGGAGTCGAACCACAAAAGGTTCTATCTATCACCTTCACCTTCACCTTCACCTTAATATTTATTATATGAAAATATGGTGGTACGGAACCCTCCGTGAGCGTTCGATTCGCACTTGGCCAATTATTTATATCTTACTAAACTTATCTAAACATAAGCGCGTTACAAGAAACAATCTCTCTGCCCTTAAAGTAATATTAATTTCACGGCATCAAAAGTAAGTTCATTGTAAAATACAAAATGGCAGGTTCGTAACTTTGAATGGGTTCCATGCAGTTATCAAGTGTGGCTGACGGTCGAATTAGCTGGCTTGTCTCGCTCCACAACTCACTGCAAATAGCACTGTTTAGTTAAACACGATTTTATATCACACACATTTTCTGTAATATTGTGTTCTTGTTTGTGTAGTGTGTATGTATGTGTAACTTTGCTAAATGATGCATATCGTTTTTAAGGATAAAAACGAAACCCTATTACTAAGCCACTGCTTTCTGTCCGAATTTCTGTATACAAGAGTATGCCATTTTTCAGTGCATTTCGCATTTTTGGAACCGTTATAGGTAGTAAACTTCAATTTTCACAACGCATTTGTTTTTATGGGTGCTATGATAAGAAATATTAAAAATAAAAATGAAATGAAAATTTGATACGGAACCCTCTATTTACCAGTTCGACTCGCACTTGGCCAATTATTGCTGTCTTACTAAATTTACAGAGATCAGGACATTAATACAAACGTTTGCCTTCATAAAGTACGGATATTAATTTCACGACATCAAAAGTAGGTTCCTTGTAAAATACAAAGGCAGGTTCGGAACACTTTGAATAGGTTCCATGCAGTTATCAAGTGTGGCTGACGGTCGCGTGCTACACGAATTAGCTGGCTTGTCTCGCTCCACAACTCACTGCAAATAGCACTGTTTAGTTAAACACGATTTTATTTTCTTGTCTGAATAATGTCTGGCCTTTTTAACACGCTATAAGAGTTTTTTTTCTCAAGGATAAAGGGAATTCTGCAATATTTAGAATAAACTGCAGATTTCAAATAGACCTGAGAGTAAGTGGCTACTGCCGCCCATGGACAAGAGATAAGACATATGATGAGAGTCCAACCTAATGTCAGTCCTGTTATAACACCATGGGACTAAATTGGAACGCCTTCTAATAGTCGTCTGCCGTCGTGGTATTCTGTGGAGGTTGTGGTACGGGAGACATACTGTCCTGAGGCTTTCCAGTGTAGCCCTCGTCTGCTACCCATATTATAAAAAACATTCATCATCATCATCATCAACAACTGATTACTGTCCCTCTGCTGGGCACGGGTCTCCTCTCATAATGAGAAGGATTAGGCCATAGTCCACCGCGCTGGCCAAGTGCGTATTGGTAGACTTCACATACCTTTGAGATTTTTTTTAATCTCTCAGGTATGCAGATTTCCTCACGATGTTTTCCTTCACTGTTTAGCAAGTGATAATTAATTTCTAATACGCACATAACCTTGAAAAATCAGAGGTGCGTGCCTGGGATTTATACCTCGGACCCCTCGATCGAGGGGCCGAGTTTCTTAACCACCAGGCTATCACTGCTTTTGCTTTAAAAAAAAACATTATAACTAATAAACTAGAGTATCAATACCGTCAAGCGTCTCGTGTGCAGTGAAACACGTCCCTCATACAGGCGCGCATGTTAAACTTCGGTTGACTAAGATAGTTTAGTCAGTTCGTTGATTTTAATTAGCGCCACCTGCCGCATAAGTTCTGAATCGGGGTGTAGTTACTATGTTTATACAAAACTTAGATCTTGTGACATGCCGTAACAAGGTTTCATAGACAATTTAGGTAGCAAGCATAAATATAAGGTATATGATAGACAACTAAATTAAGATACGATATATTTAATTTAGATTTAAAATAAAAATAATGTTTTCTTACAAGTAAAAGTAATACAATCGTTTTCAAATTAACTCTTTCATTTTTTAATAATAAAGAAGTAATAGATGATTATGCAGTTCACCTGATTGTAAGTGTTTAATTAACTAATTGCCTAAAAACGTAGGTATATAGGGTATTTATAACATATAAACAATTATTAAATGTCTGTCTGTCTGCTTGTTTGTTATCTCCGAAAATACCAATTTTCAGTTAGTTAATGTTATAAGGAGTAACATAGGCATATTTTTATTAAAAAAAATAATTATGGTCCCGTGCAAAACACATTTTTAAACACGGGTAACACCACAGAGCCTCTCGTATCTAATAAACTAGAATATACCCACACATTAACTGGCTAGCTGTCACCACACGCGGATTAGACCCCTCTAGGGAAATTCCAGCGGATTCATCCTAGCTGATATTAATTTTCAAAAAGCATAAGGATTATATCCACAAAGCAGTTATGTTTTAGTTTAATTTTTGTCGTCTACTGGCTTTAATATATTACGTTGGCAAATAGAAGTCTATAAACACTTACTGCGTTTACTTATGGTAACATTAAATACAGTTGCACCAAAAATAGGAATATATTACTTAAGTTTTTTAATTAGACTGAAGCTACAAACATGCATGTTGTTCATCTGATGGTCAAAATCACTACCCACGGTTATCTGTTACAAAGTCGATGTATTCGTAGAATGAAATCTACCAAGAGTACGCTCTGAGTTTTTTTTTTATAATATAAGAGTAGCAGATGAGCATGCAGTCCACCTGATGGTAAGTGGCTACTGCCGCCCATGGACATCTGTAATCAACCCCAGATAGGATTAGATATTCCTACCTGAGGTCGGCCACAGATGCGCCGCTACCCCTGACGACTAAGCTGGAACGCCTCGGAAAAGTCTGTCTCCCTTACCACACCCTTCAAACCGGAACACAGCAGCGCCTAACACAGCTGTTATTAGGTAGAAATAGGTGTGGCGGTGGTGCCGCCGAGTCGAACCACAAAGAGTTCTACCACCTTCAAATGAATATAATAGATATAATTAAAATAATAATAATGAGATTATAACGCTTTACATAGGCACGACTCTCTTAGTTTCACTGTGGGTAAATACCACAAAAAATGGACATGTGTGGATATACTAATACACATCAACACATTAAACATTTAGGTGCTTGCTTGGCCAGGGACTGAACCCTTACTGCTTGTCAAATTAGAATTATGATTGCGCTACCCGGGCTACCAAAATGATACAATATAAAAAAAAACATTGAGAATATATTATTTACTTCCGAATTTTCAGCTTGGCTGAAAATCAACGGAAATCAGGAAATCTTAAATATTTCTAATATGAAAAGAAATTCAAAAATATGTTTAAGATTCAAACCCCAGGCCCTCAGGGATCGGAAACCAAAATCATACCACTAAGCTTCCCCATATTAACGTCTCCATATTAACAAAACTTTGTAACCCCGCCAAATTGAACTTGTAGAACAAATTAGACAAGCGATTTGTATTGCTGGGAATTAAATCGTCTTAATTTATATAACGAGCCACGGCATGGAGTTACAAGGGAAGGTTGCCTCCAAAATTACACTTCCTTTCTCCCTTTGTTTGAAACAAATTGACTGTGAAATGGTATAATCTGTAATTTTAAATTTGATGCGTAACTGAACTGGTGGTTATTAGTAAAGCTGGTTATTTTTTTTAATATACCTTTTAGTTTATATTATTAAAAGTTGAGATCTAAATTCTTAATTTCATTTTTCTTGGCTCTTCAAAATAAGTGCAAAACAGTACTTCTCCAAAGCCGGTGACGTATTGAGAACCCCTTCGGTATGTCTATAGATGACGGTGACTACTTTCTATCAGGCAGACCATCTGCCTTATTGTAGGTTTAACTAAATTCAAAACGTATTTATGTTGGAATTTGTATAAAATGTTCTTCCTAAAAAAATGAACTAGTGTTGTAGAAAATACCGAAATGTGATTATATGACTTATTGTAAATTTGTATTTATAGCTTCCTCACATCAAAATTACAATAAGCTCCATACATATATTCAAGTGATATTTCTACACACTAGGTCAGTAGCACTAATGAAGCCTGTAAAGTCTCAGAATACGAATACAGAAATGAACAGAAACAATTCCAATAATAGGACGATGGCGATGCCGGGATCGAGTCAAGAAAACTAAAATTTTGTCATAGTTGTAGATGATTTGAAATAAATAACTTACAATTCGGACTTCTTAACCATCCAGGTATAATACCTAATAATATGCATTGTACAAAATTGGAACAAAACAACAGTCATACACTTGTTGAATTATAAATTCATAAAGCCGGTATTAAAACAGGAGTAGCTGGAAATGAAGAAGTTTAATTCATATAATTGTGAATACTGTACTGCATTCAGTAGTGCATATGACATTAAAATTAACTTTTCCATACAAATTGCAGTTGTTTTTTAATTTGTCCCGTGCTCGGGACGTGGCGAAAATATGTCATTTTAAAATAAATATTTTTGCGCTGAAATTCGTAGTATTTGTGACAGCGATGTTTTCGCTGCAGTAATTTTGTTTATTAAAATAATATTAAGTGCGTATAATTTGTGCAAGTAATTAATTAAATTCGAAATGACGACAATTTCATTTATCTCCACATATAGATAACAAGACTACCTAAAATTAAAATGCTGTATTTCGTTAAGTTTGTTGCCCGTTACTGAAAATCCATCCGTCCAATTTTTGCCTCGTAAAGATCAAAAGATGACAATGTATTTGTACGAAGAAATTGTTGATTAGAGTAGATCTTAGTGGTTCTAGTCTGAATAGTGTACTCAGAATTATTATTTAGTCTTTAAGGATATCAAACACATTTTCCATAATTTCTTGACTAAATTCTGATGAATTACTTCTTAAAATTCGTTATCAGCGCTGAAACCACGGGCACTTGATACAACTTTACTAACAAATCTAACAATAATATCAAATAGTAACAAATAAATAAGCAAAATTGGAGAATTTTCTCCAAGTAAATACGAAGAAACTTTCCTAATTATTTAAAAGATAAACATTTGAATGAAGCAATAAACAATGTTGTATTGTTTAAACAAATACAGATTAGGTAACGCTGCTGATATTTGAAGGGCAAAGGGTTTTCGAAATTTGTAGAACATTCGTTCTACAAATTATTACATTATTACATTTTTATACAAAATTTTCTAAGTAAAAAAGTATCAAAATTTGTATAAGTTCAAAAGTAGACAAAGAACAGAAAGACCAAAAGTAGTAAATACAAAAAAATTAATGAACTTCCTTTTGAAATTCGTCAGAATGACGTCAGATAATGAGTTAAGTTACTAATTGTAACCATAAATAAATAGATAAATCCTTCAACTCGACAAAAATTTAAAAAAATATTTAAAATGTTTTGTGGCTTCGATTACTCCGCCAACAAAATCTAGTTAAGAACCATTTCGATTCATCCAATAATCACATATAAAATCAGTACCTGTAAACAGAGGCTACACTTATATATCCCCTCTAGGCGTTTTTTTTTTTTGTATATATAATATAGGAGCAGCAGACGAGCATGCAGTCCAACATATGTAATCAACCCCAAATAGGATTAGATATTCCTACCTATGGTCGGCCACAGATGCGCCGCTACCCCTGAGGACTAAGCTGGAACGTCTCGGAAAAGTATGTCTCCCTTACCACACCCTTCAAACTATAACACATCAGCGCTTGACACTACGGTTAATAGGCAGAAATAGGTGTGGCGGTGCGGTAGTTCATAATCATTATTTTATTTACTATTTCCTTAAAAATTATCATTTTTCTTTAGTTTGTCAGTTATCATTACTTCCTGGAATTTAATCTTCATAAGGGACACTATCTGATAGTGGTACAATACAGGTGTTTATTTCACAAAATGAACTCGTTTGATTCCCGGCTAGAATAAAATAGTTTATAAAAAACGAATGAAGAAGTTTGATTTTTATCAAAATCATAACTCCTTTCGGCATTTTTCGTTAATCCTTATACTTTCCTTTCGGATTTTTCCTGATGGCCAATTTGAAAAATTTACCCTGAATAAAATGAAAAATATATATCATATAAAAAAAATGTAGAGCAGTGTAACCTGAACCAATCCGCGGTCCCAAAATTGATGTTCAATCGGTTTTAACATTAAATTTATCGTATTAATAAAAGAGATTCTCACTTTAACTTAATTAGTCATTGCCAACTCAATTAGCGTTCTTCAGCGGGTGCTACCTTGTAGAACAATTACAAGTTGTTTTAGGAACAAATTTGTTTTATCCGCTCTTCTAATGCAGTTACAGTAACTTCATTAGTATTGTGGTAACTCAATTAGATCTGTCTAAACTGAGCGGTAAATCTATTTTATTTGACTGAAAGAACAGCTCAGTAGTATGGGTTTCAGCTTGTCTTATTATTGGGAGTCCGGAATTCGAATCCGAGGTACACATCTTAAATTTGTTGATATTATTTTTTTCATAGTAGTGTCCTGTCCATCAACGGACCCAACTACCAAAATCTAGACATAGTCTATGACAGCTTAAAATTTAAAGACCGTAGCAACACCATTCCCTATTTCAGCCTAATATCAGCAGTGTTAAGCGCTGCTGTTGTTCCACTTTCAATGTTGTGATAAGGGAATCATACTTATACGAAGCCCTCCGCTTACTCTTGATCCGCAGAAGTAGCAACGCATCTGAGGCCAACCCCAGATTACAATCTAATCTTATCTAAGGTTGATTACAGTTGTCCTTATGCGGCAATGGCTACTTACAATCAGCTGTACTGCAGCTCGCATGAATATTAAAAAAAAATGGTCATCAGACAATCAAATTCAATGACTAAGGTGAAAACTACCATTTCTAGGATAGACATATTTAGTTATAACCTCTCTTAGCTCAATATATTTTAATCTCCATCAATCATCCTGTTATAATTTATCTAGTAAGCCCTACAGACTTGGCTCCAACCCGTAAAGGGCTGTTCACACAGAGATTACCAAAAGCTATTAGTGCAATGCAGGCCCAATTGTCTAGAGCAACCGCAAGGTTCTGTATTAGACCAAAGTGCAGTACACGTACACACTAGACATATACAACGTTATAATATTAAAGTATTTTTCACAAATAAATAAATTGTTTAAGATTTTTAAGGTGCCTTTTTGAGAGCATTGACCCGATATTGAAATAATAAACTAACTTTCACTGATTGTTTTTATGTACGGGTTATTTTTTGCCATACTTTTCACAAAAAGTTATGCTCAAATTTATTTCCAAAACGCTACTTTTTATTTCTATCTATAGTCCCGTTATAACTTGTTTTTACGAAAAATAAGTTAACACCCGTGAAAATTGCAGTTCGGCTATAGTAATCGTATTGAAAAATGATATTAAAATAAGTATTTAATAACACAAATTATCCTAATAAAAAATGATAGGATATAAGCCCATTTAACAAGCCCATCCTTCCAACGCCCAGACCGCAAGCGATTGCAGGGTTATGTAGTTAGAACAGCAAAGTTTGGCAGGATTATTAGGGGCAATTTAGGACTTAGGATAACTAGTTTGAATAGTTTTACACTCCTTTTATACAAGCTTGACAAGATAATCTACATCGTTAAGCTAAACTTTTTACATTCTATAATTTATTTGTATTAATTACCCAATTTTATTTTTAAATGAAATAAATATTTTTGTATCGAAATTTTAGGACTGATAATTAAAAATCTTAAACTTTAATACCGAAACTAACAAAATAAGCGAAAAGCGAGAATCTGGGGCGAAAGTCAAAGACAAGGTATTGATTGCTACAAGTCTATTATCGCGACGCAAACCCAACTGACTCCCAGACCGCAGCAATTGCACGGTTGAAAAGCTTATGTATACCCAGAATTTAATAAGAGAGCTTACAGCAACGTTTTATAAAAGTAAAGACAATTTCAAAGTTAGCTTAGAAAGTTCGTATACAGACTGTTTCAGGATTAATGGACTAACAAATAAGAATGTAGAAATTTGAGGTGAGACCGCTTTTTAGGGTCTAATTACAGAAGTCTAAAGGTGGTTGATCAATCACCATCAGGCACGTTTTGTTATTTTAATTTTATACGTATGTATGTATTGTATCTGTAAATTAGACTACTGCAACCGATACTCAATCTATCCAAATTTTGCCTACTATTCCACCTTATGGCTATCACCCGATATCGTCAATCATTAAGCTTTCTAAATTGTTGCCTACCACAGATCAATATTTGGTAGTAAAAATTATATTTATTAATAACTGACGTATGCAGAACTTATCAATCTGTAGTTGACAATATAGGATTTTAGTAGAGTTACACAATTCTTTAATTTCAAAAGCTACCCAGACCTACACAGGGAAAGTTATTAGCGGGGGCGTAAGAGGGTGGATCCGCGGGAAAAGCTAATACGTAATATCCCAATGACACGACCTTCGATGCTCAGCTACAAATTGTACCAATTACATATTCCGGGGCGGAACGCGTTAAATAAATTATTTCTATTACTAGGGTAGGCCTATTACTTTAATTCTACAGCGTTTTCTATCCATCCTTGTTTGGTTTTATAAAACGCCTCTTTTTATTTTACAGTTCTTATTTTGAGGCAACTATGTTATTATACCAATCATTGCGGGTTATTTGGATCAATTTGTTTTAAACGTTGTCATCAAATGTAGCTCACAAGCATTCGTGATAATTTCTATACTTATAGAAAATGAAAATGATCCAGAAGTTAAATGACGTAAATGAGTAACAAACAAAATTATTAATGGTACAAAGTTGATTATAACTTACTTCTATAGCATCTGTCGTATCGATTTGAAATATTAAAGAATAATGTAATATCTTGCTTTTCTCTTCTATGTCTGATACCGTTTTTAATCCGTATTTAATCTGAAGGTGGTAGAACCCTTTGTGATTCGACTGCGGCGTCACCACCACCACACCTATTTCTGCCTAATAACAGCAGTGTTAGGTGCCGCTGTCTTCCGTTTTGAAGGGGGTGGTAAAGGAGACATACTTTTCTGAGGCGTTCCAGCTTATTCCTCAGGGGTAGCGGCGCATCTGTGGCCGATCTCATCTGTCAATATCTAATCCTATCTGGAGGTGACTACAGATGTCCACGGGCGGCAGTAGCCGCTTACCATCAGGTGGACTGCATGCTCGTCTGCTACTCCTATATTAAATAAAAAAAATCTCTAGTCTCTTTCCTTCGGAACTCTTTATTTAAATAAAATCTGAAGGTTTCAATTAAATAAGCGATGAGATTAATACACACTTGGTAACGGAGTTAAGAGGTAGAAAAGGAACTTTTCAATAACATGTTTTGTCAGAATCCAAAATAAAGCGCCAAATAGCGCATAAAATAAGCCAAAGACGTTAAGAGCACCTGACCTTAGGCGCGAATCATAAATTAGCGTCACACAAAAATGATTTCATTCAAGCACCTTCCAAGGAAGCTTTCTATTATCCTGAACTTAAATGTTATTCACGATTCATCCGCTAGCCGTTCATTCTTTTGTGGAGAAACACGAGATTTACCACATTAATATTCGCCCTGATTTATTTCCCAGAGATTGTACGGAGTACTTCCCATTATTTAAGATAGCGGGATAGATATTACATTGAAATTTATTAAAATGGAATCTGCCATTCGTACAATTGGTAAAGAGCGTTCGGGGAAAAATATTCGACCCTTTGTGAGGTTAAAAGGTTTTACCTCCGCAACATATAAACGATCAGCTAATCTCACGTTATTACAGTTCTTGGAAGAGGTTTTTCAAACGGATCTGCTAAATGTTAATTGTTAATGGATTAATACCAGTAACTTGTTATTTACGAAGTTTTTCCTCAAAAATATTATGTTTCGACGCGACAATTTTTCCTTATAGCAACAGCAGGTTTTTCACATTTGTTTGTTATCTTGTTGGAAATGTGTTTAAAGCAGTGGTGCCTCAATGAGAAAGTCCAACTTAAGTTAACTTAACTTAACTTAAGTTCTCTGGGATGCTAATGTAATGCAATTGCTACATTTTTATGTTTAAATACTCATACTCAATGAATTCAAAGAGGTATTCCTCTTTGAATTCAGTGAGTATGACAGTGACAGCTTCAATTTCTTACAACAAATATAGTCACGGCAAAAGAGCCGTAACGCAGTCAATCAACAGTAATTCTGCCGTGAGTAAATTCGATTTGAAAGGAATAAGCCGTAGCTAACGGTGTGAGGCATCACGAAGGCTTGCGTGATAGACCCCCCGCTACCCCACGCACACCTCCACGCGGACCACATAATAACCCCCGTTGATTGATGAATACATCCCTTCACGTCAGTTCGAAGCTTAACCACAGTTAAAGAGGAATAGTACGTTACTCATAAGTAGGCACTTATTATTTTGATTTTTATTACCTGATTTCCATAAATACAAAATAAAATAGCAAAAATAGATCAGTCTTTGAAACGCGGCCTCTCCATCGAGTAGTTTGAAATTCCAAGCACGCATCTGACATTTCAAATTATGCGCGTATTTGACACTAATTACCATGAAATTGATAACTAATAACATAATGAGATAACCTACATGTGCGAGAGTTCTCAATGATGTGTCAATTCTACTAATTCTCACTGAGCATTCACTCTGAGAGGAGACCGGTACCCAACAGAGGGACAATAAATCTTTTTACTATCGCTGTTAAGGTAAAAGACAATTGGAGTGTTTGTTTTTAATATTGAAATAACCGCTTTTTACTACAATCATGTGAATATACATACGGTACATACACCAAAATAACATTCTTTACAGTTTTTATCTATCTGTCTGTTTGTTCTGGCTAATCTCTGAAATGGCTGATCCGATTTTGACGGGACTTATATTGGCAGATAGCTGATATAATGAAGAGTAACTTAGGCTACTTATATTTTAGAACTAGCTGTGCCCCTTTTCTTTTTAACGCGAGCGAAGCTGCGGGTACTGCTAGTTTCAAATATAGCTAAATATTAAGTTTAAGAACGATATAAATAAAACGTATGCTTATATAAGCCGCCTTACGACTGTAAGTAATTATCTAAACAAACCTCTTGACTTACTGTTCCGTATTTACTTAGCTGAACTGACATTCACTGCCGACTTCCCACAATTGTTGCTTGATGTAGAATTTAATTTATGGCAACACTGGGACACGGTGACTGATTCATCCTTATCTGGCTCGCTTGTTTATTGGGAGCATTAGTTTTGATGGAGTCGTGCTATTGTTGTGGGAGCTTGGCGCCACGAGGTACTAATGTGGATCTTTACAGTTTGATATGAAGCGGCGGTGAGAGATGATTAATGGCTTTATTTATTAAGAGTTTTGATCACGGCGCCACTAGTGTAGTTTGGCTAAATCCTTGTCTCTTTTCTATAGGGAATCGGTAGCGTGATCTACAAAGTCTGTTTTTACTTTTTTAAGTATTTAGTATTTTAAGGCATATCTAAATATTAATATAATATTATGTATTATTCGTTCACTTATCTTATGAATGAGTTTAAAGGTTGGGAAAAATGTTCTTTTGACGTTGCAGATTAAATAATTTTAAAATTTATTGTCACCTAATTACTCCTCTACCGTTACACCCAACCCATCCACCACTCGCCGAAGGATGAAGTTCCATCCACATCAACTGGGCCCGTGGCGGTCCACCACGGTTCGGTTTGAACGTTCATTTTTGCCGCGTACATGTAAAATGTGGAATGAGCTTCCTCCTGAGGAACTACCTCTATGACTACTACTATGACATAGGGCTCTTCAAGAGGGGTGTAAAAATACCTCTCCATCAAAGCCGGCTATGCATTGGCGATTCGTCGAATGTCCATAGGCGACGGTGAATGCTTTCCACCAGGTAGCCCGTCTGCCTTATCGTTAGGTTACATATGAAAAAAGTGTTAAGGTTATAAACATCTGATATAGAAAATACCTTACAATGGTTTTATTGTAAGGTACACAATCACTAGTGATTGTAACAATTAATTTAGTGAAAAACAAAATTAAATTTAAGACCTAAATAATGTTAAATACTTCATAAAAATTTTAAACTACAACAATCTGTGATCAAGATTACAATAGTAACGTTGAACCTGATTGCACGACTACTTTAAGCGACACCAAATAAAATTACAACAACATTTTTTTCCGAGACGTTCCAACCTAGTCCTCAGGGGTAGGGCGGCATCTCTGGCCGACCTCATGTAAGAATCACATCTTATATGGTGTTATTACAGATTTCCATGGGTGGCAGTGGCCACTTACCACCAGATGGACTGCATGCTCACTTGCTGCATCGATATTATCTTAAATATAAAATTCTCGTGTCACAGTGTTAGTTACCGTACTCCTCCGAAACGGCTTTTCCGATTTTCACCAAATTTTATATGTACTCGTATATTCAGTAGGTCTGAGAATCAGCTACTATCTATTTTTCATACCCCTAAATGATAAGGGTTGTTCACCCTTAACATGTTTTTATTTATATGGCAACACAACGTTTGCCGGGTCAGCTAATAATATATAAAAATACTAAACTACAACAATCTGTAATCAAGACAACAATAACCATTTAACACTAAGCATAGCACGACCTTTTACTATTATACTTATTACTTAAAGTAACACCGACTAAAATTACAACAATCCGACAATTCAAAGACTAAAACATAAACGCATTAACGTTTATAGTACTAAATTCAATAGAATAACGCGAGGGTGAGAGCACGAAGGATAGACGACATTCATTAACTATTCCACTCCGGTGTCTTTATTCCGTTTAAAATCGAATTTCTGTAAGTCCGGAATGGAGATGCCCGGAAAGCTATTATTCAAATCGTTGCATGCTTCGATTAATTGTTCCAAGTTGTTCCTTCGGTGCTATCTAATAATGTTCATGATCGCTTACTTTATTTTTATTACCTCGTTTATTATGCTTTCTGTTTTAATTATCTACTTTAGTTCCACGATCTAATAGACTTTTTAATTTTATGACGTTTTTATTTTTTATTAGTTCTTACGTTGTTGATCTTTTATGTGATAAAATTTTATTTATGATCAATAGTCTAGTAAGTTCTCTATTCAGTTGTAACAATAGTCTCTTGCCCATTATTAATAATTAAAGTAGGGACTATTTGTCCAATGTCGATCTTTGGTATGAAAACATTAGACAAATTGATTATTATTATTTAGAATAGGCGTAAATCTAATTTTCATATTGAAAACTAATGAGTTACAATCAATAGTATTAAAACCGCACTTATTACTTAGTAAGTAATAAGTGCGGTTTATTATTATATATTCATAGCCCTTGGATCCCATCTTCTAGGAAAATAGGTTAATACTAAATTATTTCACATACTGACGTTAAAACTATCTCTTCAATCTAAACTACGAAAACCAATTTAGAAAGTTTTGCACCTGAACTAGTGTGTTATTCCGGCATAAATAGGTAATGTAAATTATATACAACGAAATAAGTACGAGAATGTTGAGGTCTGGACTATTTAAAGTTAAAAGATTCTAAGGGTTTTACCACAATGGATAGGAATAATTAGGTTTTTAAAGACAGTTGAATGTGAAGGATAATTCGATATATGACAATAGTATCAAAAATTATGTCGCTTGAAAAAATTCTAATAACTTTAAAATTGAGGCCAAAAAAGTGCCCCAAAATAAGGCATATCCTTAATAGAAGATTATAATAAAGAATACACACAATCTGAAATTTTTAAAATTTAATATGACATCAAATCACGTGCGTGGAAAGTTTTCACTGTTTGCAGATAAACTGAAGAAAGTCGGTGAAAATGTGTATAAAATCGATAAGAGCGATCAGGCAGATTATAGGGCGGAAAACGAGTTCCGATATAGACTACGTTTCTTGATCGAGCGTTCCCGGAAGCATTGCTTCGATGGAGTTGATTCAAGTGAGGCTTGATTGTTACATTGTGAGTGAGTGGAGTTGAAAATATTCGAGATGTCATTCCGGTGTTGAACAACAATCTTGTCTAGTCCCGTATTCTTTTGTTTAAAAAAAAATCAGACAGAAAAGTATTAAAATAGAATTTATAAGACATCTTCTGACTTGTTGGTCTCTCTCTAACAGCACGCATGCCACGTGACGACGTTTATACTTTGATATTAAAGATATAAAGATTTTATTAACCCATTGAAGAAATCAGCTCATGCTGATAAGTGAGAAGACTCTTTGGCAAAGGGAGGTCACCCGCTGGGCTAGGTGATCACGTCTGGGGAGTGGCCGTGCTCCGACAGTCTCAGTTCGGAACTTGTATATATGCGAGATATTTAGAAAATTTCGATAGCGTGATTCAGAATTCTCGTGGCGCCACCTCTTGACGAGTAGCGAGAAATAGTCACAACTCCTTAAGACTTGATAACTACGAATAGGTGAAACATAATAATATTAATAATATCATTAACGTGACGAATGCAGAAGTGGTTATATTTCAACAGAAGTATATGCTGCACCTGGGTTACTCGTATCCTAACCTATCGGTATATGGTGATGCATGCTCGATGTACCCGCGAAGAAATGCCTACGACGACGGTAGACAGTGAATATTCTACGACCAAGACAAACACATACTTATAGTATAAAACAAAATAAAACAAGTCAAAAATTACGAAGCCGCAGACAGACATGTATAATTACTTAAAAGTAGTGTTCCGAAAGGCGCCTAATTCTGTATAATTAAACTTGCAACATTCCGTGATATCCCCAAATGCCTAATAGCGAAATCGTGTCGTACATGACACTAGCGATAAATAACTCGGTATAATGCTTCGAATGAGGTAGTAATTTTCTAATAGATCCAATTTATAAATTTATCAAAATTGTTATTTATTAAAATGATTTTGTGTATAAGTAATGTTTCTCACACAAACATAACAGTTTATATATTTTAACCTCAATTTATCTTTTTTATAACAATACCTTATTTACAAGTGTTTATTTAAAACTAAAATAAGTCGTGTCACCTTGCCACAACTTATTTCTCCTCATAAATTATTTTTATATTCTTGTACATAATTACTGAGGCAGCAATAACTATTCCATGAATACTTAAAGGAGAATGCCCACGGGTGGAATCGCCATCTAAGTTGTGTCACAACTTCATGAAATCAGTAATTCCTATTATTAATTAGAACAATGTTTGTAAATATTCTTTCCGGATAAAAAATTAGATATAGCAATTAGATATAGCGAGAAATTATGGAAAATCCATCTCGTCGATGCATTATTTGCGCTAGCAGTCGCAGTGTGCTGTTGTGCATACTTGATGGCCATCACTTTGTATTCGATAATTATCAAACATTGATTGCCATTGCTTTGTTAAAATGAATAATCATATTAGTACCCATTATCTTATATAGCTAAGTATTGAAAAAAAATGTAAATAAGCCCTTAACGACTCCTTAACAATTTAGAAAATTCTAATTTTAGTGTTCTTTCATTACCAGATTGCGGTTGAATGCCAAGAATTATAAATATTTTTATTTGTAATTAAAAGTACTAAAATCAAACTAAAATTAAGCACATTTACATTACGGCACAATAGATTAGATAGCGATTCTGAGTTCCATAATTACTTGGGCAATGTTCTTTACTGAAATACTACAGCTATATTGTCAATTTAATTGTTTACGTATTAACGAAAAGATAACCGCAGATATAAGCCCACAATTAACAAACTATCATAAACCACATAGAAACACGTATAATTACTTAAAAGTAGTCTGCGGAAACGGCCTAATTCTGTATAATTAAACCTTTCGCTACATTCCGTGATATTTCCAAATGTCTAACAAGGGAGCCGTGTTTCGACGCGAATACGCATTACACATGAGATTTGGAATATATTATACGCTGTAATGTTCGCTGTGATGTAACGTAATGCTGCATGAATTAAAAAGCGTATAATTTTTCAATTTCAAACAGTTACTAAGCCTAGATTACAAGCAGAGCGATCCTCAATACCTTAAGGAACCGTCAATGTGTTGACTAAATATGTAAGAGATGTATTTTCTAAAAATGAATATGAAATTGCTTAAAAACAAACAGACTAATTGTACGAGTTTTAGGTCGCTGGTTTGATCCGACATATAATTTGGAATCTTTGTGCGCTAGTGACGATAGTGTAGGTGAATAAATGTATAAATACCGATGAGTGGTGCGCAGCTCCCTTGGTTGTCCTTGTTGCACACACACTCCCGAATAGGTCCCCAGGACCCCCGTAATAAATATAAAGTATATAATACATGTCCCGTGACGAATTCCGAATACCGACTGTATCTAATTTTCGCGTGAGTAATGAACGAAACGTCAACATTTAAAATTTATTCTTTTTATTTATAATTACAATACAATACAATACAATACTCTTTATTGTACACCAGATTTAGTAACAAACAGAAATACACAATAAAAAATAATTAAAGGTACAACTGGCGGCCTTATCGCTAAATAGCGATCTCTTCCAGGCAACCGTTTACAAATAGGAAGAAAGTAATACTGTATAAAAAGAGATCCAGGGTAGGGGTGTACATATGTATAATGTAGCGAGAGTTATATTTTAAATATATCAGCAGCTAGAGTAGTAAAGAATGGAAGAAAAGGAAAGAAAGAGGAGAATACATAAAGTAGGAAATAATAGAATAGTATAAAAATAACAGAGTAACTAGGAAGCAGATTATAATGATAGATAAAATTCTTTTACCTGATTTTTAAAAGAATCCAGTGACTGCGCACGTCGGATAGTAATTGGTAAGGCATTCCATAGGCGCACAGCCACTGAAGTAAAAGATTTACTAAAGAATGATGAAGAAGAAGAAGGAGTTAATAGGGAAAGGTTTTTATTGGAGCGCAGTAAATGTGTATCATGAGACAGATGCAAGTAATGGAAACGCTCTTTTAAATAATTAGGTGTGTTAGGGTTAAACAGGATGCAGTATAAAGCAGAAAGTATATGAGTATTCCGACGAAGGCGAATTGGGAGCCACTTGAGTTTTTTACGATACTCAGAGACGTGATCATATTTACGAATTCCAAATATGAATCGGATAAATAAGTTTTGGATACGCTCAAGCTTATTTAATTGCTCCACGGTTAGATCTAGATAGCAAACATCTGCATAGTCAAGGATAGGATGCAGTAGACATAATGAAAGCGAGATTTTCGTCGCAATTGGTAGGAAATTGCGAAGCCTCCGGAGGGATCCCATGGCCGAAAACACTTTCCTGCTCACCTCGTTGACCTGAGGAACCCATGAAAGATAGCAATCCATGTAGATACCTAAGTTTTTCACTTTTTCTCTTAGAGGTACGTGGATGCCGTCAAAGAAAATTAAAGGTAGATGAGCAAAATCCACCTTATGCAATAATCTAGAGCTACCAATTACAATAGCTTGGGTTTTTTCTGGATTGACTTTTAATCCATGCAACTGGCACCAGTTCGAGATACGAGTCAGATCAGTATTTATAATACCGATGGCTTTAGGTAAGTCATCAATCGGGGATTTATAATAAATCTGTAAGTCATCGGCATAAAGGTGGTAGAATGAAGATAAATTATGAGATATTGAATCGATATAAATAGAAAAGAGGAGAGGAGACAACACGCCACCTTGCGGTACGCCAGCAGTAATGGTTGACCAAGTTGAACAGCTGTCATTAACCATTATTCGCTGTCTGCGCCCATACAAGTAACTCTGAAACCAGTCAATCACAGCCGGAGATATGTTAAGAGACTGTAAAGTAGCAAGCAAGATGTCGAAATCCACTGTATTAAATGCATTGCTAAAATCAAGTAATGTTAACACAGTTACCTCCCTCCGGTCCATTCCCAAACGGATGTCGTCCGTAACTTTCAGTAAAGCTTCAGTAAAGTAAAGTTTCAGTCGTCGTACTATGACCAGGTCTGAAGCCGGACTGGTAAGGATTTAGAAGATTGTGCGAGGAAAGAAAGGAACTAAGCTGGTTATATATAAGACGCTCAAAAACTTTGGATAGAAATGGAAGGATGGATATTGGACGGAAATCGGAACAACAAACAGGACTTGTCTTTTTAGGTAAGGGAATAATTTGAGCGTCTTTCCATACTGAGGGAAATAAACTACGGGAAATAGAATAATTAAGGATGTATGTGATGACGGGTGTTACAAGATCTAGGATGGGAATGATCATATTACGACTAATGCCATCACTGCCAACGGAATCCGAATGGATTGAGAGGATACATTTCTTAACATCACGACTGTCGAATTGACTAAATGAAAAAGCGGAATAGTCAGGAGCGGGCCGTACAGAAAGAGTGTTCAAAGTAGTTTGTTTCAAGTTGCTATCAATGCAAGAAATAGTTGAGAAAAACTGGTTAAGACAGTTGAGGCTAATATTACTAGGGAAGGAATTGTTACGCGGTTTCCCAACTCCTAGCGATCTAAGAAACTTCCAGACTTTTGCCGGATCTGTATCTTGAATAGAATTGTGAATATGGCGTCGTTGTGCAACTCTACACACCTTATTGCAACGATTCCTAATGATCTTATATTTTAGTTGGTTTTTATTACTAGGATCTGACTTGTACCTCGACTTGGCGTTGTTCTTCTTGGCGATTATTGCTTTAATCTCCTCAGTCAACCAAGGAGCAGGAAGATGACGGACACGAACAGGACGAACAGGGGCATGCAAATCAAGAATCTGCACTAGAAGAGAGTTAAAGATAGCCACCTGTTCGTCAATGTTGTCAGCACTATAAATGGGGCTCCAATCAGCTTTGGCAATATCAGAACGGAAAGCGTCGATGTCCATGTTGTTAAAATTGCGCCGAAGAAGTATCCTTGACTTAGCTTTGGGAGGTTTTAGTTTATAAGATAGAAAAATGAGATCATGGTAGGAGAAAGCGTCAGCAGCACATTGACCATGCTTAGATACATGGTCAAGAGAGGATACAAATATCAAGTCAAGAAGTGACGGGATAGAATTTGGAAATGAGTGAGTTGCAGAAAGAGGTAGAATGTGTAAATTGGCTGCTTCTGCTAAAGATTTCAGACGAGTAGCTCTTATGTCGTTTTTAAGAAGGCATGTATTAAAATCTCCCATAAGTATGGAGTGAGAATAAATGGGACAAAGATCTTCCAAAATTTTTTCGAAAGAGGAGAAGTAGTCTACATTTAAAGAGGGACTATAAAATACTCCTAAGAGTAACTTGGCATTGGAGAATAAAACTTCGACAAAGAGACACTCCGCTTCACTTCCAGGTTGAGATAATGTTGACATATGGACAATGGAAAAGGGGATGTGTGAACGTAAATAAATAGCAACACCGCCACCGCCCCGGCCAGTGCGATCATTGCGAATCAAGTGAAAGCCCGGAAGTGAGAAAGATGTAGATGGGAGGCATGGTTTCAACCATGACTCTGAAACAAGGACTGCATGAATATCTTTGCTATCAAAAGTACTAATGAGATCGGGGTAATGTGCTGGAATACTCTGTGCATTAATGTGACAGACAATGAAATTTTTCTGCAAATTACAAAAATGAGTTTCTAACGTGGTATGTAGGGAGGAAATGCTTTGAAAACTGTCATCGCTGCTTAACTCGTCGGAAGATGAAGAAAAGGATACATAAGGCAAGCTATCATTACTACTAGTTGCTGACATAACATGAAAATAAATATTACTATTAAACTACAACTATTATACTAAAAAAGGCAAACAATATTAAAATAATAATTATAACAAACAAACATTAATCATTTAGGTCTAACACCTACCAGCTACATATTATGAATCACAGGTAATATGTAACTAAAATATAAACATAATACAAATACTGAAATACACTACGCTTTATAAAATTACTAATTAAAAATAACAATTAAAACAATAATGGTAATAAGATAAAGAAAATGATAAAACGGAACGCAATCTACATTGGTAAACACTAAACGTCAGGTTAGACAACTAACAGACGTCACCGCACTGGGCACCGTGAGGCAGTCAATTGACAGCACGTCAGTTGTCGTTGTCATTGTCACAAGTCTCACAACTCAAAAGTCAAAGTACTATAAAATTGTAAATAGTTGTATTTTGTTATTTTTACCCACATAAGAAAATTTCGAAGAAACATTGCAAAATATCGCATCCAATGGTACGAATAAAGACATTCCAAAAGCAAATAGTGATGTAAACAATTGAGCAGTGAATTAGTTGTTACCAACAGTGCAGAAAAAAGTAATGTAATGAAATAGTAAGAAAAGAAACATTGAGAATACATATCATTACTTCTTCTGGGTTCTTTTGAGGCGGGAAGCAATCCGGTCCTGCTTTTGTGCATCACTGGTCGTCTGGGCCGGGGAAACTGAAGCCGGCGCTTTGGGAACGGCATCAAGACCCACCAAGCTGTCTACTTGGTGGCGAGAGCCATCCGCCGCCAGAACATGGATCAGGCCGTCGCGAGTCCAGCATTGCTTGACACCATGCCGCCGGCGAGCCTCCATAAACACAGCATGCCTAGTTTGAGTCAGAAACTCAGACAATGTGATCCCCGTGCCCCTGAGTTTGGTTTTTGTAAACCATATTTTGTCACGCAGAGGAGCTTCACGGAATTTAACAATAACTGGTCGCGGCCTCTTTTCCATGGGACGACCCAACCGGTGACAACGACTAATGGAGGCTGAAGAAAATGTAGATATGTTGAGTTTATCTCTCATAATCCCAGCAACAATAGATACAGTATTCTCCGACTTCTCCTCAGGAATACCGTGCAACAGAAGCATTTTTTGTCGTGCCCTAGTTTCAACACGGTCCATCTCATGTCCAAGGAATTCCACTTGTCGCTGAAGGGTGCTTAGGGCTGACAGGATGAAAGTTTTAAAAGCTGTGAACTCCGACGCTAAAGAAGTGGTGGACACCGCTGTGGGACTGGTCTTCTTTAATTCCTTCTGGAACTCGTTCATCCTGTTGTTGAAAAGCTCTGTCATCTCAGCAAGGGATTCTTTGACAGACTCCATATTTTCTATGTCAGAGTAGTGATCAGTGTAAATCTTGTTGTTTGTTACGTGGTGTAAATAGAAGTTGGAATTATTTAAAAGGATTATAAGCTGGTAGGTACTAAACCCTTACATACACTTATGTACACATGTAGGGATGTTTTAATATTTTAAATTTTAAATTACACTTAGAGCTCTAAAAACGTGTGTTGTTAATTTCACTCCTACCCGCGAAAAAGTTATAATTAGTATTTAAGCCAGTTCTGTCCGAAATACTGAACACTAAAATTTGAAACTAAACACACGTATTCCATTTACCAGCATCATTAATTATCATTGATACATCACTGAAATACCACAGATAAGCGCGAACATTTATTCAAAAGTAGTGTTCTGAATACCGCCTAATTCTGTATAATTAAACTTTCTACAACATTCCATGATATTCCCAAATGCCTAATAGCGTATTCGTGTTATACATGACAGTCTCCGAATAAATAATTCGGTATAACTCCAAATGTAATTTAATGGTACATAAATTATATTACAATGTTTGGTTTAGGCCTCAAGGGTTAATTTAGAGTTTAAGAGAAATATTTCTGTATGTACCGTCTAAGGTACATTTAACTTGGTAATTACTTTGCGATTACAGTAAACTTTGCGGTTTAGGATATAATATGTTTTAATACAAGTTACCGTTCCTTACAGAGGGTGCTATTTAGATTCTGATTTTTCGAAAATGTTTTTTTGATCTCCCTATTCGTTTATGTTATGATTATAGGAAGGTGCTTGGTGAATTTGCGGTTCGACACCAGAAAAACCACCGCCTTACCTATTTCTGCCTAATAACAGCAGTGTTAAGGTCTGTGTTCCACTTTTAAGGGTATGGGAGCCATACTTACCGAGGCGTAAAGACTCCTTTTTCCATGGGTGGTAGTAGCTACTAACTGTCAGTTGAATTATATGTTCTTTATCTACCCCAATATTATAAAAAATACAAATGTTAATTTTTTATACATATCTATCGTGTTATATAAATCGTGTTACCTCTTATTCAGAGATAGTTTTATTGCGTATTTACTGGGGTACTCCGCTCTACCCATAACTGGTTCACTAGCTTAAAGCTTTTGTATCAGTGGAAGGGTGGAACCGGTCGACATATATATACGATTGCAGGTAAAACATGTTCTATATGGGACCGACCCTGCAAAAAGTTACCTAATAAGTAAAATACTAGATTCATCTTAATAATTTAGCAAATTTACTTTGTTTTAAATCTCATAAACGTGTGCAATATCCCGCTACTATGCTCGTGCATGGATAGAGAATATAATAAAAAATAATCCTTCCAGTCCCCATAATCTTCTGAACAAACACTTATGAATTATTGAGCCATAAATATTACCTTACCATTGGGATGTATTCATAAATTCATAAAAACTTTTTTATTAAGCTCTAAGTACAAACTTACTGAAACTTTGACGTTACGC